>NC_064811.1:84502824-85102824 GCF_023721935.1 Panthera uncia
CTTTCTTTCTTTCTTTCTTTCTTTCTTTCTTTCTTTCTTTCTTTCTTCTCCTTCTCCTTCTCCTTCTTCTTTTTGGCTACCCATATGTCCTCTTTAGAAAAATGTCTAATTATATCTTCTGCCCAGTTTTTAATTGATTTTTTTTTGCTATTAAGTTGCATGAGTTCTTTATATATTTTGGATATTAACCTCTTATTAGGCATATGATTTGCAAACACTTTCTCCTATTCAGTAGGCTTCTTTTTCATTTTGTTTATGGTTTCCTTTGCTGTGCAAGAGCTTTTTAGTTTGATGTAGTCCCACTTTGTCTATTTTTTACTTTGTTGCATTTCCTTAGGAGTCGGATCCAAAAAAGTCATCACCAAGGCTGATGGTCAAGGAACTTACCATCTGTTTTCTTTTAGGAATTTTATGCTTTTAAGTCTTACATTCAAGTCTTTAATTCATTTTGAAATACTTTCTGTGTATGTTGTAAGATAGTTTCATTCTTTTGCATGTGGCGGTCCAGTTTTCCCATCATTTATTGAAGAGGCTGTTCTTCCCCATTGCATATTCTTGGCTCCTTTGTCATAGATTCATTGGCCATACAAGCAGGGGTTTATTTCTGGGCTCTCTATTCTGTTCCATTGATTTATGTGTCTGTTTTTATGCCAATACCATACTGTTTTGGTTATGATAGCTTTGTAATATAGTTTGAAATCAGGGAGCATGATGCCTCCAACTTTGTTCTTCTTTCTCAAGATTTCTTTGGCAATCAGGGGTCTTTGGTGATTCCATACAGATTTTAAGATTGTACCAGGTCTGTGAAAAATGCCATTGAAGTTTTAAGAGGGATTGCATTGATTTTGTAGATTGGGTAGTATAGATATTTTAACAAAATTAATTCCTCCAATCCATGAGCATGGGTTATCTTTTCATTTATCTGTATTTTCAGATGTCTTAAGGTTTTCAGTAAGAATTAACATAGCTACTCCTGCTTTATTTTGATTAGTTTTAGCATGGTATATTTTTCTCCATACATTTACTTTAAATATTTACCTCTCTTTATATTTAAAGTGGGTTTTTGTGGACAACCTAGAGTTTTTTGGTCCAATCTGAAAATCTCACTTTTAATTGGTTCTATAGACCATTGATGTACAAAGTGATTATTGATATAGTTGGATTCATATCTACCATATTCATTCCTGTGTTCTATTTGTTGCCCCTGTTCTTTGTTCTGATTTTTGTCTTCCAGTCTTTTTCTGTCTTTTGTGGTTTTATCTTAGCATTTTATATGATTTCATTGTCTTTCTTTTCTTAGCATATTAGTTATAATTATTATCTTTTTACTTTGTTTCACTGGTTACCCTGGAGTTTGCAATATATATTGCAGCAATTCCATGTCCATTTTCAAATAACACTTCATGGGTAGTGTAAGTACTTTATAATAATAAAATAGTGCTAATTCCTCCCTCTCATCCCTTGCTTGTATCATTGCTCTCATTCACTAGACTTATGCATAATTATGTATATTTGTAAACACACACAATAATAAACATAAGCATACATAACCAAATATATTGTTGGTTTGAAAGAACTGTTATCTATTAGATCAACTAAAATAAGAAAAATAGAAGTTTTTATTTTGCTTTCACTTATTCCTTCTTTGATACTCTTCCTTACTTTATGGACAGCTGAGCTTCTAACCTATATTATTTTCCTTCTCTCTAAAGAACTTTTAACATTTCTTTCAAGGCAGGTCTACTGGCAACATATTTCCTCAATATTGGTTTGTCTGAGAAGTCTTTTATTTCTCTTTCAAGTTGAATTATAATCCCACAAGGTACAGAATTCTAGGTTGTTGGGTTTTTTTCCCAATAAGCACTTTATATATTTCACTTCACTCTACTTGCTTGCATGGTTTTTGAGGAGAAGTTGGATGTAATTCTTATCTTTGTTCCTCTGTAGGTAAAATGTTTTTTTTTTTCCTTTGGCTTCTTTCAAGATTTTTTCTTTATCTTTGATTTTTTATTCTTGGAAAATTATATGCCTATATTCAAATTTTTTGGTGTTTATTCTGCTTGTTGTTTGCTGAGCTCCTGGATCTGTGCTTTGGTGTATGAGATTAATTTGGAGGAAATTATCAGTCATTATTGTTTGAAATATTTATTCTGGTCCTTTTTCCTTTTTTTTTCTTTTTAAACATTAAAAAAAAATGTTTATTTATTATTGAGAAACTGAGAGAGACAGAGCATGATCAGGGGAGGGGCAGAAAAGGGGAGACATAGAATGGGAAGCAGGCTCCAGGCTCTGAGCTGTCAGCACAGAACCTGATGTGAGGCTTGAACTCAGGAACTATGAGATCATGACCTGAGCCGAAGTTGGACGCTTAGCTGACTGAGCCATCCAGGCACCCCCTTTTATCCTTTTTAATCCTTCTGCTATTTCCATTATGCACATCTTTTATAGTGGTCCCGTAGTCCTTGGATATTATGTTCTTTTTTTTCCCTCAGTCTTTATGCTCTTTGCTTTTCAGTTTTTGAGGATTCTACAGATATATCTTCTAGCTCAGAGATTCTTTCCTCACCTGTGTCCATTATATAAATAAGTCCATCAAAGTCATTCTTCCTTTCTGTTGCATTTTTTAAAAAATCTGTAGCATTTCTTTTTTTTTTTTTTTTCTTACAATTTCCATCTCTTTGCTTACATTGCCCATCTGTTAGTACATGCTGTCTACTTTATCCACTGGAGCCTTAGCATATTAATCATAGTCATTTTAAATTCCCAGTCTGATCATTGCAACATCCCTGCCATAGCAAAATATGCTTGCTTTGTTTCTTCAAATTGTGTTTTTTCTTGCCGTTTGATAAGCCTCATTATTTTTCTTGCTAGGCAGACATGATATGCTGGATAAAAGGACCTGCTGTAAATAGACCTTTAGTAATGTGGTAGTGAAATATATGGGGAGGGGGAAGTGTTCTATAGTGTTATGATTAAATATCAATCTTTTATTGAGTCTATGCCACTGGACTGTAAAAGTTCACAAGAGTTCCTCTGTTTTAATTTTTTTCTCCACCCTTGGGTGGGAGAGGTTGGCTAAAGTGGGCTGGAGTTGGGTATTTCCATTCCCTGAGGTCAGTGAGGCTCTAATAATACCCCAGCAGGTTTGGCTTTGGTTAATTAATTTCCCCTGACTGTAGTTCTTGTTAAGAAGAAAAATTCTCTGGTGTATTTCAAAACAGTGCCTTTTCCCTTGTCCCTGCCAGAAGCCCAGGGGGATTTTTCTCTCATATTTACTACAGGAGTCTGGCCCAGGTCTTGAAGGTAAATCACAAAATTGTGGGATTCCCCTATGGCTGGGTCCTCCTAGAGTTTTCAATTTTCAGAGTTGTCTCCTCTGAGCCTCCAGAAATTCATCAATTACAGTTTAGGTTTTCTTACTCTGGCACCGGTTCCCAAGGATTTTGAATCGGTTCCCAAAGTTTCTTCTTTTGAGTCTCTACTCCTGTAAGCCATGATGTGACCTGTGTTTGCCCGCCTGTCTCTCTAGTCTCAGAGGCAGCAGGTTGCCCTGGGCTCTCTCTCTTACAGGTAAAAAAAAATGTTGGTTTTTCAGTCTGTTCAGCTTTTTTCTTGTTATTAGGGTATAGTGGAGACTTCTAAGCTCCTTACATGTGGAATAAGAAAATGGAAGTCCTTGTTACTGATTTTTAATTTCTTTGTGGTCAAAAAGCATACTCTTAAGATTTCAGTAGTTTTAAATTAATTGAGACTTGTTTTATGATTTAGCATATGGCTTATCTTGATGAATTGTCCATGTGCACTTGAAAATAATATGTATTATGCATTCTTTGAGTGTTGGGTATTACAAATGTGGTTGATCATGTTGTTCAGATCTTCTATATTCCTACTGAGTTTTTTCTTATTGTTCTATTGATTACTGAGAGAGAATATTAAAAACTGCAACCATGATTATGGATTTTTATTTTTTCTCTCTTTATTTCAGTCTATTTTTATTTCATGTATTTTCAAATTCTGTTATTAAATCGCATACACATTTAAGAATTGTTTTGGTTTCCTGGTCTTTTTAAATTATAAAATGTTCCTATTTATCTCTGTTAATACTTCTCTTGAAAACTATCTTTTCACCTATGTATATCCTTATTTTAGCTTTATTTTGTTTATATAGCTTATACACATAATCTTTCATTTTTCATTTCTAATCTGTTTCTTTATATTTCAAGTACATCTATTATAGATTTCATATAGTTGGATCTTACTTTTTTATATAACCTGACAAAGTCTGCCTTTTAATTGGTGTGTATAGTCTGTTAAAATCTAATACAATTATTTATCTGTTTAGACTTAACCCTGTCAGTTTTCTATTAGTGTTTTATTTTTTTTTTTAATCTCATCTGCTTTTATGTCTCTGTTCCTCTTTTCCTGCCATATTTTGGGTTAATCAAATATTTTATTTCATTTTGCTGTGTTTTAACTGACTTTTAATCTATAGGTTTTTGCAATATACACATTTACCTTATCACATCTGTTTGGAATTAAATTTATACTATGTGTTAAATGTAAAAATCTTGCAACAGTAAAGTTCTGTTTACAACCTATTCTTTGTGATGTTATTTTCATCTAAATTACATTTGTAAATGTTATACATTCCAAAGTACAGTATTATAGTTTTGGCTTTAAACAGTCATATGTATTTTAAAGATGTAAAGAGATATAAACAAAAATTACAGTTTTGTATTTACCATTTCTAGTGCTCTTTATTCCTTTCTCTAGATCTAAGTTACCACCTAGGGTAATTTCTTTTTAGGGTGAAGAGTTTTCTTCAACAGTTCCTGTAGTGCAGGTGTGCTAGAAATTCTATGAGTTTCCATTTACCTGAAATGTTTTCATTGTTTTGATGGATATTTTTCCCTGGATGTAGAATTCTGGGTTGACACATTTTTTTTTTTTCTCCTTCACTTTTAAAATATCAATCCATTGTCTTCTGATCTCCATTGTTTCTTATTAGGAGTCAACCCTCAATGAAATTATTGTTATATATAAATATGTATAAAATCTGTTGCTATTCTCTGGCTTCTTTTCAGAATTTTCTCTTTATCTCTGATTTCCAACAGTTGTGTTATGATAAACCAAGGTGTTAATTTATTTGTATTCATTTTGCTTGAGGTTAGCTTCTTTGCTTTTTTCTGTTTATGTTATGAAATTTGGAAAAATTGAGATAATTATTTCTTCAAAATTATTTTTGGTTCCATTCTCTTTCTTCTCTTCTTCTGAAACTCCAATTGCAGATATGTTAGAGAGCTTCATGTTGATTCATTAGTCAGTGATACTCTGTTCATTTTGTTTTTCACATCTTTTTTCTATCTGTTTTTCAGATTGGATATTTCTTTTTTTTTTTTAATTTTTTAAAATGTTTTTATTTATTTTTGAGACAGAGAGAGACAGCATGAGCAGGGGAGGGGCAGAGAGAGAGGGAGACACAGAATCTGAAGCAGGCTCCAGGCTCTGAGCTGACAGCACAGAGCACAATGGGGCTCGAACTCACCGACTGTGAGATCATGACTTGAGCTGAAGTCGTACGCCCAACCGACTGAGCCACCCAGGTGCTCCTCAGATTGGATATTTCTTATTGATCCATCTTCAGGTTCACTGTTCCTTTTCCACACTATTGTTCATTTCTTTAATTAAACCCATCCAATGAAATTTTCATTTCATATATTATACATCCCATTGTGGAATTTTCATTTGCTTCTTTTTTTAAAATACAAATTCCTTTCCTCTGCTGAAAATGAATCTTCACCTGTTCTTTAAGTATGACTATATTTTTCTTTATATTTCAGAACATATTTATAATAGATGCTTTAATTTTCTTTGTTACTAATTTCTACACCTGGGTCATATTTGTGTCTGTTTCTTTTGACAGTTTCTTTTCTTTATTATGCATTATGTTTCTCCCTTTTCCTGCATATCTAGTAATCTTGATTGTATACTATACATTGTGGATGATTGTTATGAGTATGGATTATGTATCTCTTTTAAAAGGTATTTATTTTTATTCTGATTGTCTGTTAAATTTTAACATACTCTGGGGCCTGTCAGGCTTAGTATTTTTTATCTTGTTAGGGTGGGAGGGTATATTTTAATTTTTGATTTAGTCTTTGCATGTGACTCTTACTTCAGGGAATACTCTGGACTCCTAAGTGGTGACCCTTTTCTAGTCTCAACTGAAGGGCCAGGGCATTTGGTATGATCTTTCTACACTGGCTGGTACTTCAATATCTCCCAGAACTGTACAGCCTTTCATATAATTGTTCAACCTTTAACCATAGAGGAGGCAGTCTCTTTTAAGCATAGCAGAATTGGACTGTGGGCACACGTGAGACATTGGTTGTTTTTGGGAGAACAGGGTTATGATTGGGATAGAGGATATGTAGGAACTTTTGGATAACTCACAAAATTTTATTTCTCCCCACCCCCAGCTTTACCGAGATATGAATAGCAAATAAAAATTATATATATATATATATATATATATATATACACACACACACACGTATGTATATATATGTATATATATATGGTATATAGTGTGATGTTTTGATATATGTGTAGATTGTGAGATGATTACCATAATCAAGCTAAGTAATAACAAAATTTTATTTCTTGACTTGGGTCATGGTTATACATGATGCCTTGTGATAATTTGTTAAGCTTTACCTTTATTTTATGTAGGTTCTTTTTTGTATTTATATTTTATTTTAAAATAAGGTTTACAAAAACAATAAGAATAACCTCTTAAATCCAACTAAAGAATAGGTTTTATCCATAGTTTGGCTATTGTTGAAAGTGCTGCTATAAACATTGGGGTACAAGTGCCCCTAGGCATCAGCACTCCTGTATCCCTTGGGTAAATTCCTAGCAGTGCTATTGCTGGGTCATAGGCTAGATATATTTTTAATTTTTTTGAGGAACCTCCACACTGTTTTCCAGAGTGGCTGCACCAGTTTGCATTCCCACCAACAGAGCCTAAATGTCCATCAACTGATGAATGGATAAAGAAATTGTGGTTTATATGCACAATGGAATACTATGTGGCAATGAGAAAGAATGAAATATGGCCTTTTGTAGCAACGTGGATGGAACTGGAGGGTGTTATGCTAAGTGAAATAAGCCATACAGAGAAAGACAGATACCATATGTTTTCACTCTTATGTGGATCCTGAGAAACTTAACAGAAGACCATGGGGGAGGGGAAGGAATTAAAAAAAAAAGTTAGAGAGAGAGGGAGCCAAACCATAAGAGACTCTTAAAAACTGAGAATAAACTGAGGGTTTATGGTGGGTAGGAGGGGGGGAATGTGGGTGATAAGCATTGAGGAGGGCACCGGTTGGGATGAGCACTGGGTGTTGTATGGAAACCAATTTGACAATAAATTTCATATTAAAAAAAAGAATAGGTTTTATGTGTACCACTTACAGAAACAGTACCTTACAAATATGTTAAAAACATACAAAAGCCCAACTTTTACATGAATGCAAGAAGTACAAGTTAAAACAATGAAATTATATTTTGACTAATTGGATTGAAAGCATTTCAAGAAAAATAATATGCTAATGGGCTTCCTATGAAATACTCATAACAATATATTTGGTATAAAGGACAAATTTATAAAATATCAAAGAAAAGATATTTATCAATAGACATTATTATCTTTAACCTAATAATTTATCTTCCATGAGGGAAATTATAGGAACATGGGCAAAATTTATGTCTAAGTGTGATTATTGCAGTACTATTTGTATAAAAAAATCATTAAAACAACATCATTGTTCAACAACCAGGAAGTGTTTTAGTGGTTTAAAAAATTACGATAAACCACAGTGATGAGGTAATCTTTGAAGTCATCAAAATAATTCAAAGACATGGGAACAATCTTATAAAATTCTGTATAAAGTATGATTCTAATTATGGAAAATTATGTAAAAGAGCTAGAGGTAAATGTGCCTAAAGGTTAATAGCAGTTAGCTCTTTTGAGTGCTTATGGATTATGTTAATTTTCTTCTTTACAGTTTACCTCTTTTCCAAATATTCTACTGTGAGCCAGTGTTTCTTTAATAATCTCAAATTGAACCATTTTGAAATTTATAAAGAAGGTTACAGAATAATTTTTAACAAAAGTGAAAACATATTTAAGAAAAGAGACAGTCGTGAGAATGTTGTCACATGAGGAAAGGTAGCTAAATTTTATTTGGGTTTCAGAACTTATAAATGTTTTCAGGGTTTGAAGCAGCAAATACAAGAATATATACATGTTTCTGTTATTTCCACCCACCCCCAACCTGAATGTTATTTCTGAGTTTCCATTATGGATTACCCTGAAGAGGTGATGATTGTTAAATAAATAAATAAATAAATAATTTATTTATTTATTTATTTATTCATTCATTCATTCATTTAGTAATTATTTCTTCTTTCCTTTGAGTCACCCAATTCAAGTTCTGAGTTAGTAAGGAAAAAGTACATTTATTATTACAAAAACTTAGATATAATCACATATAACATTATATTCACTTCAGCTGTATAATATGATGATATCATATTTGCATATATTGTGAAATGATCAACACAATAAGTCTAGTTAACATCCATCAGTATACATAGTTGTATATTTTTCTCTTTTTATGAAAACTTTCAAGATTTACTTTCTTACCAACTTTTAAAAATACTATAACAGTATTAACTATAGTCCCTATGCTGTGCATTATATCCCCATGACTTAATAATTGTAGAGCTGGGAGACTGTCAAGTATATTTCTTTAGGAGAGAGATACAAGGGTAGAGATGAAACTTTCTTTCATCAGCCTTTATTTTAAGTAATTGAATATGAGATATGGGGGTAATTGACTTATTTCTTCTCTTTATAATTCTAAGTCAGTTGATCTGAATTTTGGAGAATCTGCTGTGTATAATTAAAATATACAAATTAGATAATTTTGGAGCATCTTTCTAATTTATAATTCTTTTTCTGAGCAGTTGTACTCCATATGGATAGGCCCCTGGATACCATTCAGTCATTCATTTATCATCCATTCACTGAACAAAATAATTGTTAAATGCACATTTATGTCTGACGCAATATAGGGTGTTTGACATACAGTGATGAATAAGGTACGAAAAATTTATGCTTAATGGGACTTACTTTCTCGTGGCAAATGGATAAACAAATGGATACACAACAATTTCAAATAGTGATTAATGCAGTGAAGGCTATAAACCAATATAATGGCATGAAGATTGCCTGGGAGTATTATTTTGAATATACTACAATCAATTGGGCTAGCAGCCATTTGAAGTCCCCAATATTTTTAAATGGTAGATAAAACCTAGAAGTTGGGAGTATGTTTATATTCCAAGAGCACTGTACTTCCTGAATATATTCCCTTTTCACATTATGACATCATAAATAATAAATGAAATATTGGAAGGAGAAGAAATATACAGCAGCTTCTGCACGAAGTCTGTATAGTTGAAACAGAAAGTTTAATATTGAATAACATGAAACAATGACAGAGGATCCCCTGCACTTAGGATATCAGGTCTGATACACAGCATTTACCATTTTGGGGGGCTGCCTGTTGAAATGTGGACACAACTGAAACAGCCATCTTTGCTTCTGGAATGGAAGCTGCATGTTGAGGATGACCGAAGAAGCCTAGATTCCTGGCACTTATAGCCTTCATAATTGCCTTGAGCAGTTTTACTCAAACTTTTACATGACTGAAAAATGAATGTTAATGTTAATTAAGCCAATGTTTATTTTGACCTTTGTTTAAGCAATTAAGCCATATCCTCATATCAGATATCTTTTGCCTGTTAGGCAAAAAAACCTAATGGCTATTCTCCTCTCAGGTCTCAATTTAAATACCAATTCCTTAGCAAAGATTCTCTGATTCCTCCAACTAGTGGAGCATTTTCCCCTAGGACACTTTATTACTTTGCAGATCTTATCACACTTGTAAAGCTTTATTTCCTCAAAATCTACAAGGTAAATGAGGAGGAAATGTGGAAAAGCAATGAGCTCAACCCACAATAAGAAGCTGAGACAAGTTAGACTAGCAGCTTGAAGCAAAGGCTCCAGCCAAAACACATCTGAATCAGCTGGCATGCAGTTCAATACCTGTTCATGAGAATGAATGATTTGTGTTTTAAGCTGCTGAGTTTTGAGATTGTTTATTTTACAGCAATGGCTAACTTCTATGTTGTACCGTATATAGTAAATTGGCATCTTGACTTTCTCATGAAATTTTTAGATGAAGAGCATAGGGAATTGAGCCACTAGGTATGGAGTAGCAGCACTTATATTCAATACTTGCTGATTTGTCTATGAGAGATCTTGGATAGAGAGTATAGCTGGTTCATTAGTTCAAGGAGATGGTTGAAAATTCTACCAATGAGTTCTCAGTCTAATGACAGAAAAATAACTAAGGGTAAATGTTGAAGTCTGACCACTATTGACATGCAGATACCTAAGAACTCCAAGGGCAAGTTCTACTGTGTTGGCTGTGGCCTAAATTTGATTCTTGGATACCTATTATGTACTATTATAATTTAACCTTTGTTTATATTTTTAGAAGCTTTGGATTCCCAACATTTATTGAACACCAGTTATGTATTAGGCGCGTGCAACGAATTGGGGCATAAAGAAATTGTCACAGTTGCTTTCTTTGAGAAGTTCCCGGGAGGAAAGAAAAAGATGTGTAAACCAATTGTTACAATATGATGTGATAAATGTTACAGTAGATGAAACAATAGTGAGAGCATATGCACAAAAGAGCGACGGTTTAGGGAGGGAGGCTGGTAAAGAGTTTACTTAGGTGGTAGCTTTGCAGTTTGGGTAGGGAGGACATTCTAGGAAGAGTGAATACAGCTTGGTGAGTGTGGTAGCAGCAGTGGGTTGCTGCAGTAGATACCTTTTTTTTTTTTTTTTTTTGCGGCTAGTACACACTTGGGTGAGAGCGTTAAGGTTCACAGCTGCCACCTCGCGGAGACTGTGTTAGCGGAATAGAAGATTGGCTCCCTGTTATAGAAGCTCTATCATGAAATTCATGCTCCTGAGCTCCCTCCAGGATCAGGCTGAAGCTTATCTCCAGCTGAGCGTCTCCTAGCTTAGCTTTCCTCTGCTGCCCTATGCTGCTTCCCTCAGTCCCCTTCTCCTGACCTCCATCAGTCAGTTATTTTTATAAAAATCTCCTTTTCAGGCTCTGCTTCTAAGGAACTCCATTTCATACTAGCTGTTCATTCACTTCACTAAAAATAAAACTGGAATTTTGAGGTTGTTATAAAATAACACAGCTTAAAAAATAAGAGAGTACTCCCCTTTATTGATAGTTTTCTTTCTCTCTGGGTTAATAATCACTTATGTGATTACTTTCCTAAATGTATTTTAGGCATTCATTTTTTTGCAATATGTATAATTCTTATGGGTTGTGGGGATAGAAAAGTTGATTTCTCTGTGATTTTTATTCCTTTATTTTGTTACTGTAAAATCATGCCCAGAAGGAATCACAATAAAAGGTCAGCTTTAGCTTCCCGTGACACTAGGATAAACCGTTTGAAAAACAGGCACTGTTCTGAGGCTGTCTTTACACACTAAGTGAATTGCACAATTGAAACACTATTGTAATATAGTTCAAATTCCTACATTCTAAAATGGTTCAAATTAATAGAATATGTTGTTTTCGAATAAAACTGTTCTATGGTTTGTGATTTCCTTGGGGGAATGTCTGGATTAAAAAAAAAACAAACAAAAAACCCCTAAAACCCCAGTCCCAGACAATGGTTTACTTTCTATGAGATAATGGCCAAGCCTCTTTGAGAAATTTTTAAGTTACTTGCCCTGCCCTGGCTTATGCCATCATTTTTCAAATTCCAGTTTATATAGTTTCATGATTTTGACGCAATTATTTTTTCACTGCTCATGTATGTTTAAAATTTTAATGTTAGCTAGGGGAAAATTGAAATTTGAATTCATGAAAAAAAAATCAGTTTCCACAAAGGTAAATTGAAGATATATCAAAGAATTAAATGTTAAAAAAGAAAATAATTACAAACTCTGGAGGGAATATGGTGAATACTTATGTCCAGATGAAAACAGATTTGCTGATGGAAATAGAAGAAATCACAAAAGTGAAAATTCAGAGACTTGACCACAGAGTAGGTAACAATTTCTTAACATAAAGAGCACTATAAACGCAATTAAAATGGAAATTCTAAACTCTGCAATATTTATAACAAAGGATGATAACATAGAGAGCTCTCAAAACAACAGAAACCCAACCCCTTGAGGTCTAGTCAAAACAATGGGCACCAAATCTACCACTCTGAGACCAAATATGCATGTATCTCTTAAATATATGAGAGTCTCCAAAAGTCTAACTTCATTACCAATACAAATTAAGACCATGGGATATTATTTTTTACACATCTAATTAGAAACTATTTTAAAAATAGTGATGAAGTCACAGTGAGAAGTTCACTTTTATATATAGCTCATATGGGTATAAACTGATAAAAGCCTTAAAAATGAAATTTGTCATATATTTAGAGAAAAATTCCAGAGAAGAAAACAATCAGGAACATTTATGTAAGTTTATGTCCAAAGATAATTGATTATTAGAGTATGAATTTCAATAAAATCATCAAAACTGCACCAATGTCCAATAATCAGGAAATAGATTACTAAATTATGGCATAAAAAAGACATTAATATGTAGACTTCAAAGACTTGTTAAAAATCTTTTATTTATTAAAAAAATTTTTTTGGCATTTAATTTTTTTTTTGAGAGAGAGAGAGAGAGAGAGACAGAGCATGACTGGGGGAGGGGCAGAGAGAGAGGGAGACAGAATTCGAAGCAGGCTCCAGGCTCTGAGCTGTCAGCACAGAGCCTGAGAAGAGGCTCAAACTTGTGAACTGTGAGATAATGACCTGAACCAAAGTCTGCCACTTAACTGAACCACCCAGGCACCCTAAAAATTTTTAAAAATCTTTTAAAAATGCTTCTAAATATCTGGGTACAAGAACCTATCTGAGGAATAATTTCACTTACGTTGAAAAAAAGGTATGCTTAGTAAAGAGCTCAAAAACTTACTACTGATTATTTCTCTGTTGAAGAATTATGGATAATTTCCTTCTTCAAAATATTAAGTCAAACCTGAATGTCATTTCTGATTCTTTCAGTCTGGATTATGTGATGGGTCTTTTCGTAATTATTCTGTTTCCTTAGAGTCATCCAGTTCTAGCTGTACAAATTTAGAAGCAACTAGAACATGTCTTTAGGAGAGAGGCAGGAGCCTGGAGAGAGAATACTCTATAGTGTCTCTTGTTTTTAAATAGAGATTCTTGATCTCACATAATGAGATGTTAAAATGTGGTTGGTAACAAAGTTATCTGCAATTCCCCAACCATTGCCCTGAATTACAGATAACTGAACCAAGGTAACTCACATGAAGTAATATGTGGACAATAACCTTTGGGGTTTTTTCCAGATCATAGTTTCTTTGAAAACTTTCTCAATAAAGTGGATTAGGTAGCTTTGGAGGGCCAGGTAAAGAGAGTAAAGACTAGAGATATCAGATGAACAATTG
This sequence comes from Panthera uncia, assembly GCF_023721935.1. Classification (NCBI taxonomy): domain Eukaryota; kingdom Metazoa; phylum Chordata; class Mammalia; order Carnivora; family Felidae; genus Panthera; species Panthera uncia. The sequence goes on from NC_064811.1 coordinate 84,516,469, forward strand.
GATTATAACTGATGATTTATTGATAAAATGAAGCTTAGTTGACAGGATGGGGTTGGAGCAAGACATTTTTCATGAAGATAATTGCTTGGGACAAGGATTCAAGGGTGGACTTCAGCTCTGGAAGATAATTGAAATTTCAAGACAGAGAACCTAGAATTTAGAAATTGAGAACTGGGATCACTTCCATGAGACTTTTTTTTTTAATTGTCCATCTCTGCTTGTTCTAGTTTCATCACATATATGATTTATCTCATATTGGACTTTTCTTAGTCCAGGATTCACTAAATTCTTTCTTTTGTCAATGACTTCCCATATTCTGTTGATTGTCCCTTTCTGCTTCTTCCTTTATTAATACAACACTAGAGTTCTATTTAGTATAAAGTATAAAGCATAGCTGCCCAGCTAAATACTTTATTTCCCAGAATTCCCTGTAGCTGGTCATGGTCTTGTGACTAGACAACTAGGATATGAGTAGAAGTGATGTGTGCAGTTTACAGGTGATGCTCATAAAGGGTGAGGAGCATGTCCTCCACTTTTCCTCTCTTTGCCTCTGGCTGGAAACTAGACTTGTGAGCTGGAGTAGTCATCTTAGACAATGAGATGGAAGCTGCTTGTTGAATAAGGCGGAACAGCAAGAGAGAAGTCTGAGTTCCTAGTCCTGTGAAGCCAACAGATCAGACTTTGCTCATGTTTAGATTGTTATGTGACTGAGAAGTAAGCGATCATATTAAGATGTTGATATTTTGTTTTTTGTTAGAGTCAAACCTAACTTTCCCTCTTCATCCCCTCTCTGCCTACTAAGTTGCCTTTTGTCTCTCAGACTTCACCTTGTATACCAAAAGGAGGTATTCCCACTTCAAAATGAGTTTGGTTTCTTCCTAGGATACTGCATTACTTTGCGTATCTTATCACATTTGTATTTTCTGTTCTTTGCTAATTTACCAGTCCTAAGAGGGAGGAACTGTATCTTTTTTTTTTGTTCACTAATGCATATTAGTGGTTCAGATTGATCAAGGTGGGGACTAGGACAACAGGGAGAGAGGAGACGACAGATAGGAGGGGAGGTGTGAGGTAGGGTCAGTATGTTCCAGGTTTAATTTGTAAGAAAAGGAAACAGAGTTTAGGAATCTAGGGGCTATTGTCACTGACCATTATATGTCACTGGCCATCCCAGTTGGAGGAAGGCGACTTACTTTATGTCCCTGTGAAACTGGTAGTACTGACCTAGGAACTTGTATAGAAATGTGCCTGAGGTTATAAGTGTCATCAGTGGATGACAAGGGATTAATTGTATGTAAGTATTAGAGTTCTCATCTATAAAACTGAGATAAAAATAAATTCCTCTTTGGGTTGTTATAAGATTAAAAGAGATATTTCAGAGGAAACACTTGGCACACCACCAGTCATATAATAAATGCTCAATATATTAGTTATTATTATTCCTTGTTTAGGAAATTAATCTCATTTAATTTACTGGTAGGTGGAAAGCTCCCTGATTAGGAAACATGTTCTCTGAAGTAGCTTAGTTCAGATCACAGACTCTGGAGCCACATATCTTGGATTTATTTCTCAGCTCTGCCATTTTCTAGTTGTGTGACTATGGAGAATTACTTTTATTCTCTGTTCCTTTTTCCCCCTCATGTATAAAATAGAGATAATACTGCCTTTCTCCTGTGGCCAATATGAAGATTAAATATGTTCACACATGCAAATCACATAGAAGAGTGCTACTTCTTAATAAGTGTTTAATCAATATTAGCTATTATAATTATTAGAAATAATGTCTCTGCTTGGATATTTTGACTAAACTTCCTAGATGTGGATGCAGTGACATTTTAAAATTTGTTTTCTGACCTGGTAAAGGGTCACAGTTTCAAAAACTGTGACAAGAATCAAGTGTTACACTCCTGTGACTCTGACTTCTTATGATGAATATTCAGATGGGCATCAAATAATTCATATAGGGCTAAGACCTATAGGGATGAATCCTTTTTTTAATCCAGTGTAGTTAACGTATAATGTTATATTAGTTTCTGGTGTAAAATATAGTGATTCAACAATTCTGTACATTACTTAGTGATTCTCATGATAATACTCTTTATCCTCTTGCCTATTTCACCCATTCCCCCACCCACCTCCCCTCTGGTAACCATCAGTTTGTTCATTATAGTTAAGAGTCTGTTTTTTTTGTCTGTCTCTTTTTTCCTTTGTTTACTTATTTTGTTTCTTAAATTCCACATGTGAGTGAAATGCATATGGTATTTGTCTTTCTCTGATTGACTTATTTCACTTTGCATTAAACTCTCTAGTTCCATCCATATTGTTGTAAAAGACAAAATTTCATTCTTTCTTGTGGCTGAGTAATATTCCATTGTGTGTATGTGTGTGTGTGTGTGTGTGTGTATATATATATATATATATATATATATATATATACACCACATCTTTATCCATTTATCTATTGATGGATACTTGGGTTGCTTCCATAGTTTGGCCATTGTAAATTATACTGCAATAAATGTAAGTATGCATATCTTTTCAAATTAGGGTTTTCATATTCTTTGGGTAAAAGTAGTGCACTTACTGGATCATATGGCAATTCTATTTTTAATTTTTTAAGGAGCTTTGATACTGTTTTCCACAGTGGAAAACAGTTTGAATTTGCATTTCCACCAGTAGTTGTGAGGGTTTCCTTTCCTCTACATCCTTGTCAACACGTTTCTTGGGTTTTGATTTTAGCCATTCTGACAGGTGTGAGGTGATGTCTCAGTGTGGTTTTGATTTGTATTTCCCTGATGATGAGTGATGTTGAACATCGACCATTTGTATGTTTTCTTTGGAGAAATGTCTGTTGATGTTTTCTACCTTTTTTTTTTTTTTTTAAATTTACATCCAAGTTAGTTAGCATATAGTGCAATAATGATTTCAGGAGTAGAATCCAGTGGTTCATCCTCTACATGTAACACCCAGTGCTCGTCTCAACAAGGGTCCTCCTTAATGCCCCTTGCCCATTTAGCCCATTCGGCCCCCCCCCACAACCCCTGCAGTAACCCTAAGTTTGTTCTCTGTATTTAAGAGTCTCTTACGTTTTGTTCCCTCTCCCTGTTTTTATATTATTTTTGCTTCTCTTATGTTCATTTTACCCATTTTTAAATTCGATTATTTGGGTTTTTTTGGTGTAGATTGTGTAAGTTCTTTATATATTTTGGATACTAACTATTTATCAGATCTGTCATTTACAGATGTCTTCTCCCATTCAGTAGGTTATCTTAAAATTTTTAAAATATTTATTTAGTTTTGAGGCGGGGGGAGAGACAGAGCATGAATGGGGGAGGGGAAGAGAGAGGGAGGGAGACACAGAATCTGAATCAGGCTTCAGGCTCTTAGCTGTCAACACAGAGCCTGATGCGGGGCCTGAACCCAGGAACCATGAGATCATGACCTGAGCTGAAGTCGTATCCTCAACTGACTGAGCCATCCAGGAGCCCCAATAGATTGTCTCTTAGTTTTATTGATTTTTTTCCTTTACTGTGTGAAGCTTTTTATTTTTATCTAGTCCTAATAGTTTATTTTTGCTTTTCTTTACCTTATATACACTTGAATCTTAAAAAGATCTGTAAATACTACACACAAAGGTTTAAAACATGTTAATCTTAATTTTAAAATCAATTTTACTATTTTTGATATATAAATGACAAAAAAGAGGTTTTGGAATTGTTCTGCTGAACTTGTTTGAGGGGCAGAACTAAGATATTCAAATTCCATACCTGAAATTTTAAATGAAAACTCTTTCAAAGAAGTTAAATGAAAATAATTGAATAATGGATACAGTGCATTCATTCATTAATATATTTATTCATTAATATATTAATATGTTTACATTAATTTGTTCAGCATATATTTGATGAGGAAAATTATATTTTTGGATCTCTACTATTGCAGGGACAACACAACATTAGACTTTTTGGCCTGTCAAGTGTGTGTATAGTGGTAGAGTGCACACAAAAAATGATAAGACAGTGTTGCAACCCAATGATAGAGGCAGTTATGGGATATTATGAAAGTTCTGGTGTGGATCATCTAAGATAGCTTCATGAGATGAGGGAAGGAGGGTCCCATAATCTGGGAATCTGGGAAAGCTTCCAGGGTAGGATGCCTCTTAACTAATGATTGAAAGACTAATAGGAGCCAGCCAGTGGTAGGGAGGGGTTAGTGGGAAGATCTTGCAGGCAAAATAGCCAAAGAGTAATCATGGTGGCTAGAACAGAATGATTTTCTTGTCTTACTTTTTGTGTCAGGATTCTCCTCCAGTTTGCTACAGTTTTCATTTTCCTATGGCATACTTTCTTAAGGACCAATAATCAGCAATTCCTTGATGACTGAATTAAGTTTTTTGCTTTGTATCCTAAATCTGGCTAGCTATTGGTTTGTGTCTTGGCTCTAAGCATGCTGTTGGGTGTAAGACCAAGGCCCAGAGACAAGAGGTGACCAAGAAACTAGTTGGCTCACTGACTGGGAAACAGGAATAGGAGTCAGAGAATGGGGCTGGAGAGGAGGAGTTTGGGCCAGGCACCTAAGTTCCAAGAGGGGATGGATTATGTAAGGAGTGGAGGAAGAGTTATAGGTGCATGAGGGCTGGGACAGTGTCACGACTTGGGGAAGTACATGGTGTAAAGTATCTGTATGAATTAGTGCCAAGCTATTTAAGCATTCTACCTGAAAGCTAGACAAACTAGATTATAGGTAGAGTACAGCTACATGACAAGAGTTAGATAGAAAGTTGGCTCTGCTGTTTGGTAAATGGCTGGAGGATAGGGAAGGGTTTGTTTCCAGCTCATTTTCCTGGCCTGGTCGGACAGAGAATCACAAGGCACTCAAGGAATTAAAGGAGAAGCAGGCAAGAATTGATCATCTGGCTGCCTCCCTGGGCCAGTCATAGGGTCTTATGCCTGAAACTTATTAAGGAGTGTGGGCAAGGAGTAGTGATAATTGTTTCCAAACCCTGTTGGAATGTGAGTGAAGGATCTGGCCATACAGTGTAATTGTTACATTTGTTTAAAGAATTACATTGAATCCTACAGCTATTTGGAATCTCATTTGGGACAACACAGAAAAGACTAGAGTGAGGTAAACAGTAAGATACTCATTGGCACAGGTACTTAAAACATCCAAAGTCAACTTCTTATCACTGTAATTACCAATTAAATTTTGTCATTGGCTACCTAGTTATGCTGTAGTAGTATTTACCATTTTGACATATTTTTAAAAGTTCTGGGCAGCAGAACATTGATTGGACACCAGTCATATATCTGGCACTCTGGTAAATAATGCACATACAGAAAAAGCAATGACTCAATTGCTTTCTTTTGGAGTTTCCAGTAGGAAAAAAGAGACAGACGTGTGAGATTATTGGAATATGATGAGACAAGTACTACAATAGAATAATACTTCACACTTAATTGTAGAAGCACAAAGAAAGGAGCAATTCTTTCTGGTAGTTTGTGAAGGGGGTAGGTATTGGAAAGTCTTCACAAAGGAGAGAGCATTGGAGTTGGATTTTGAAGCATGAATGAGAAGATGCTTGATATCGACGCAGCAGTCATAGGTCTTGAATATAGAGGACATTCAGGTCTAGGTAAATGAATAAACAGAAGCATTTGAACCTTTCAAAGAGATAAGGGAGAGTGCATTGTGGCTGGAGTGTGAGGTGCTTGATGAGTAGTGAAGGGATGGAATTGGAAAGGTATGTGGTGTTGACTTGAAGGTTGTGGAATTTGACAAGGAGTTGGTTAATCATGTTCTTCAAAAAGGAGAGTGACAGATCAGGGTAATATTTTTGTAAACATCTTAACTAATTAGAAAACTACTAATGAATGAAATCATTTATAAGCGACACCTGGAAGCAGAGAAGGCATAAATCAACACAAATCCTTCATAAACAATGAAAAATCATCTTAAATCTGTCTCCTGAAGATAAACAACATTTGTGTGTGTGTGTGTGTGTGTGTGTGTGTGTGTGTGTGTGTGTGTTAACATCAGTAAGTTCAAGCATTCCACATGTTAATGCTCATTTTTGTCAGGGCGGTTGTTTTGCAAAAATAAGAAGTAGAATATTTTAGAAGTTCAATTTTAAAAGAATTAACAAATAGAGGGAATGACTTGGGAACTACCAATGCCATTTATTTTGATTCAGTAATTCTCAACCTTAGAGGAATATTAGAATGAGGAAATTTTGGGGATGCCTGCATGGCTCAGTCTGTTAAGCGTATTCAGGGAGAGGGGGCCTTTTGAATCCAGGATTCTAGATGTCCATATCAGAGGAACTGTCTTGGGCTCTTCAGCCCAGTGGCAACCAAGAGCGGCTGAAGAATCACTCAGCTAATCCCTGAATAAATTCTGTACCCATAAAATTGTATGCATTGTTGTTTTAAGCCAGTAAGTGTTGAAGTAACTTTTTAATGCAGAAATAAATCTTTTGAGTACTTGGTTACGCTTCTAAAATGCTTCAATGTGTGATTCAAATGTGTAACAAGTTGGAGAATCAAGGCTCTAATTCTTCTCTAAGATACCTGTGAATTGGGAATTCCCATATTGGACAAAATTACAATTTTGGTTATAGTTTTATAATTATGGGTCAAAGCTGTAGTATTTAATAAATCTGCTATAAGGCAAATAGATAAAATATCAACATTACTAAATTTAAAACAGCAAAACAATGCTTCAGGTCATGGTCAGGAAATCTATTTATGATTAAATGTTTTAATAACATTGAGAATTCTCTGGATTTTTCTTTTGATATATATCAATTTAAAATCCATTACTAGAAAAAAGAAGTATAATTGAATAGGATGAGGTGCATGGGTGACTCATTCAGTTAAGCATCGACTCTTGATTTCTGCTCAGGTCATGATCTCATGGTTCTGAGTTTGAGGCCCATGTGGGGCTTTGCCAGTGCACCTGAGTCCACCTGAGTGGACAGGTGGCAAAAGTATACACAGGCAAATGTATCTATATGCAGACTTACAGCATGACGCCTGTTTGGGATTCTCTGTCTCTGTCTCTGTCTCTTTCTCTCTCTCTGCCCCTCTTGCACACATGCACATGTGGTATCTCTCTCAAACTAAGTAAACTTTAAAAAAAAAAAGTATGAGCACTGATTAGGCCCCTAACTTACACAGCCAGGAGTATTTTAGGTTATGACACATTTCCATGTTACACTGAGATATTTACACAGATTACATGACATTTTCCAGGGAGTATTGCCTTATAAATTGATAGATTCTAGCTTTGTTTACCGTGAACATTAACCAGGGCCGTCCTGCTAAAAATCACTCTGGAGATTCCATAGATAAACCATACATCTATTAGCAATGTGTTTACAAGGAAACTTGGCTGTGTTATCTTCCTTCTTTCTTTCCTGATAATGAGAGAGAAATTGATCTTAGGCAAGCTGCTAAACAAGCTAATTCAGTAATTGCTAATCCATAGTGCAAGACTGTGGAGACAAACCTACCAACTAGAATACAATTGTTCTTTTTTACTTTCACCTGAAATAAAGAATCAAAATATTCTGTTCAAAAACTGTTGAGATTAATTTTTCCCATCTCTAACCCTTTAGTGCAGTTATGTTATTCATTTAAAATACAGTTAGTTTGTAAATAATGCTGCAATAACCATAGGGGTGCACATATCTTTTCAAATTAGCTTTTCATTTTCTTTAGGTAAATATCCAGTAGTGGAATTACTGGATCATGTGGTAATTCTGTTTTTTAAGAGTACACTTAACTTGTACAACTGAAAAATAATATAACACTGTATGTTAATCATACTTCAATAAAAAATTAAAAAATAGAAAAAATTACAGATAGATTAACTTGTTTCTGTTTGTGATTCATTTTCTCTCCCTATCCCTATTGATTTTATTTGATCTATCATCTGTCTACCTACCTACCTGCCTACTACCTACCTGATATTTACCTGTCTACCTATTGATTTATTTATAGACAGCAGATAATATCATTACAAAATTCTCCTCTTTATCCCATTTCCTCCCTTCCCTACCCACCCTTTCCTTATCTTTCCTTTGATTTTTCCTTGATAGGTAAAGCTTTGTTTATTCTTTCATTTCAACATTTTCAAGTAATTTTGCTTTATATTTTTTTGCCTGTTTATAACATGTGTTTTCTTTTTTGATCCAATTCTAAAAGGTTTTTGTATTTAATACATACATTTGTCTTATTTATATTTATTAATATGACAGATATGTTCAATCTTAACTATATCTTTTTTCCCTTTTGGGGGAATGTTTACTATATTTTTCTTGATGATTCTTTTTGTTTCCTATTTTTACTATCTGATCTCTTTTTGATTACACTGCTCCCCCTCCTTCTGGCTAGAAGGAAGAAGAGAGCTAAAACTTAGAAGATTGACTACTGTGCCATTTATTCCCAAGTGGCAGGGGGAGACCACATGTTGAGCTTTGAGCTTTCTGTTTATCTTTACTCTGGGCTTTCTATTGCATTTCAGGCTGACATACAGAATGGAATTAGGTCAAGTAGATTCATGCTGCTTCTATAACAGGTGCTCACCAACATACATGCTTTGCATTTCAGTCTGGAAACAAGCTGTTATTTGCTGTTACTGATGATTGAATTATGTAAGGAACATCACAGTCTGTTTTATTTTCTTTGTTTTAAATCTAAGACTTTTTCTGTCAATAGCAGTATAGTTCTTAACAGTCAGAGTCACATGTCTCTAATTTAGCAAATGATAGCTGCACCTGTAAACCAAATGATGCCACTCTTGTACTTCTCTTTTCAGTCCCAGATATACTTGAGGCATGACAGGTTTGTCATCACTTCTCCATCCTTTTGAGAGCTGGATCCTCAATCTCCTACTGAGATTTCCTGTATGATATAACATCTCTCAGGGAATCCCCCAAATGGTGGGGATTTTCCCTGTATGTATACTTCCCCTAGTATAGCTCACTGAGCTCCTTGGCCACTACTACAATCACATGCTTGCCTTGGCATGTACTTGGGGAATAAGAAGGGTAGGGGAGGAGGAGTGGTCACTGTCTTCCCATTAGCATTCTGACCCAAGCATAGGACTTTCTGTTAAAACCTCTTCAGAGGATAGTGAAAATAAGACTACAACTTTTAAAAGATTTTTATTACATATTCAGAAGGGTAGGTAACCTAATGTGGTTACTCTCAGAACCTATTGATGGATTCATTCTCATGAAATCTCTGACATTGACAGGATATCGTTCTTGTAAACTAAAGTGCTACTTCCTGGGACTAGTTTCTGGGTGATCGCCCAGTAGACTTCCTGACTTATCTCCATGGATACTCTCTATTAAAAATACAGCTGAAAATGTGTACATCTTGAGTCTAGAAGCAGAGCAACTCAATGAAAGGGGGATGCTATTTCTCATTGAAGTCTATTAGCTCACCTATAGAATTCCCATTTTTTCCTCCAAGGTCTACCTCTTTCCAGGCTCTCCAAAAATGAGAACATTCATTTGGCACTTTGGGATGAGAGTGTTTCTAGGTTATAACCAAGATTTAAATATTTTGGGAGTTTTAGCAAGATGTACTGTTAATAGCACTCTGATCATAGTAGGGTTCAATAAATATGTAATGATGAATGAATGAATAAAATAGATATACTGCTAAACATAATGACTTATAATTATACTAATTAGATGATTGCTTATATGATTATCTGTGTAAAGTTTTTTTTTTTCATACTGGCATATTAGCTCTAGGAGGTCAGAGAATATGTATGCCTTGTTCATAACTATATCTTCAGTTCCTGGCATATTATAGGACTTTAATTATTACTTGTTGATTGAAGACTTAACCTCATATGTTATAAAAGATTTGAGACAGTTTAAACGAGGAAGGGGTAAGTTACTAGGTTCTACAAGATAAAAGCACATGATATATACCATAAATTCTACAATTTTAGCCTAATTTTAAGCTATTATTTTAAAATTGCTTCAAGTTTGACAATTTAATGTTTTAGGCATATGTTCAAATGGTGGCACAAAATACCTTTTTTTTTTTTTTTTGTTACTGATCTCTGTTGATAATAACTTTATATCCTGGATTTTTTTCTTAAACTTTGAATTTGTAGAAAATCTACTTGAAAGTGGCTTGTTTTTACAAGGCTTCAGTAAAACCAGAATATATGTCTTTCTCCTCTAGTGTCACCCTATGAAACATTTAAATCAGGATTGTGTCTTTATTATTTTTATCACTGTATATCTTTGCGTTCCCTACCCAACTTCAATGAAGTCTACCCATGCAATTTTGATACTTATTACTGGATGCTAACAGTTGTTTTAATTTTGTACTAAAAATAACTAGACTTTAGTCAGAAGACATTTCATCTAAATGGTTTTAATTATGTGTCTGATAATCTTTTCTCTCTTTATTGCTCTAAAAAATAGACTTATTATTATAGGTGAATGTAAACAGTATTGTTGAAACACTGTTTAAATTAAAAATTAAACATAAGATTAAAATATAACTTAATGACAAATTTGAAAAGATGAATTAAAACAATTTTAAAAAACTTATTGAAATACAATTTGCATAGCACCCATTTTCAGTGTAGAATTCAATGACTTTTAGTAAAGTTATAGAGCCTGTGCGACCATCTCCACAATTTTAGAATATTCTCATTACTCTAAAACATCCCTCATGTCTTTTTGAATTGTCTTGGTATCCTTGTAGAAAATAGATTGAACATAAATGTAGGGGTTTATATCTGATGTCTCAATTCTGTTTTATTGATCTGTATGACTATCCTCAGGCCAGTACCACAGTCTTGATTCCAGTAGCTTTGTAGTAAGTTTTGAAAACAGTAAGAAGAAGGTCTCCAACTTTGTTATTCATTCAAGATTAGTTTGGCTATTCTGTGTCCTTTGCAATTCCATATGAATATTAGGAGCAGCCTGTCAATTTTTGCACAAAGAAAAAAAAAAGCAGCTGAGATTCTGACAGGGATTGCATTGAATCTGCAATCACTTTGAAGAATATTGTCATCTTAATATTAAATCTTCCACACCATAGACAACAAATGATTTTTAATTCATTTAAGTATTACTTCCAAATCCAATTAAAAAAATTCTGGTTTAAAAAATTGTGTCTTTAAGAAAATGTCCCTAATATATACAAGGAAGTGTGACAATGGCTCTGTGGGGGAAAGACCTAGCCATGGGAAGGCTAGACCGAGCCAATGGGAAGAGGACTTATGTCTTACTCTATAGCCTTTTGCATATTTTTGAGTTGTGAACTATGTACATGTAGAAGTTAATTAAAAATTAAATTTTCTAAAAACTTTCTCCCAGTTTCTTGAAGTGAAATAAGATGCACAAATATGGAATAAAGTGTTAAAGGGGCCGGATTTGTGTAATATTTTCCTGTTTTAACTTAGACTTAACTGTACATTGTCTCACCTCTGGCCATCCCATTTTTATTTCTCAACATCTGTCTATTTCCTCTTCTTTATCCTGACACACAGTCTAATCCCTTTTTTTGCTCTCATTTTTCCAATATTTTAGTCAGGTATGAGCTAGTTTGCTTTCTCCTGTCTTAAAGCAAGTACTTATAACCAGGTGTAGATGTTCTCTGCTCCCTTTTCTTGCCCATACCCTGTTTCCCATCTCCCCCTAATACTCTTAAGATACCCATAATTTTATCTTACTTTTTTGGGGTGATACCCTGTCCTAGGAAGACTATAGTTCATACACTTTCTTACTCTTTTAGAATCATTAGTTTAGATTTCCTAATTCTTTCCTTTCCTTTTATGTCTTGAATCTTGCCTTTTCTTTCTTTTTTCTTTTTCTTTTCTGTTTTTTTTTCTTTTTGGCAAATATGTGTTTTCTTATTAAGTAGTCAGACAGCATACTCTCTCTGTAAAATGAGTTTTATTTCAAAACATAAGTATTAAAATATCAAGTAAAATTATCCCAGCAATTGCACTACTCAGAATTTATCCAAAGGATATAGGAGCACTGATTCATAGGGGCACTTGTACCCCAATGTTTACAGCAGTGCTTTCAACAATAGCCAAATCACGGAAAGAGCCTTTATAAATGTCCATCAACTGATGAACGGATAAAGAAGTTTATATATATAATGGAATACTACTTGGCAATGAGAAAGAATGAAATCCTGCAATTTGCAACAACATGGATGGAACTGATATCATATGTTTTTGCTGATATATGGAACTTGAGAAACTTAACACAAGACCATGGGGGAAGGGAGGGGGAAAAATAGTTACAAACGGAGAAGGAGGCAAACCATAAGAGACTCTTAAATACAGAGAACAAACTGAGGGTTGATGGAGGGGTGGGGGAGAGGGGAAAATAGGTGATGGGCATTGAGGAGGGCACTTGTTGGGATAAGCACTGGGTGTTGTATGTAAGTGATGAGTCATGGGAATCTACCCCCGAAACCAAGAGCACACTGTATACAATGTATGTTAGCTAACTTGACAATAAATTACATTAAAAAAATAGGTATTTATGGATTAGCAAGTTGATTATGAGATTAATAATCAGTGTCTGTTAGAATAAAACACTCAAAAGTATTTATCATTTTTCATATATAAAGAAAATATAAACAGAATATTTCAAGCAATATATGAGCAAGGTTTAAACAAATATATTTGTAGAGGTACTTTGAGTCCATTCTTTTTAATATAATTTTTTTTTATTATAAAGTAATTTATATTGATAAATCCAACCATTACAAATATAAGGAGTATAAGTGTAAATCAACCTATTATTCTAATCTTAAAGAGTAACAGGCTTTTTTTTTTCTACATAAGTACTAAAATGTATCAGTAGAGGAAGCTTTCTGCTATAATTAAATACTGGACCATTTGTGACTTGATCATTTAAAAGGTTAAATTATTTCCCATAATCAAGGAGCTTGAAGATAAGTGGTTCTAGGGTCAGTGAGTTAGCTCTGTGAAGTAGGACCCAGGCTCCTTCCCCCTGCCTTTCTCTACCTGTTTGCTACCCCCGTGTCCCCCCCCCCCCCCCCGCCGAGTTCTCGGTTCATGGTTATAAGGTGGCTGTAACAACCTCAAGTGCACATCTTTATATAAAGGCATTACTGGGAGGAAAAGCCTGAATGGAGAAAGGGGGCTTCCTTTCATTAGGGAGAAAAAAATGTTTCTATAAATCTTCCTTACCCTCATGGACAGAACTGGATATTTGGCACTTTTGCTGCAAAGAAGTCTGAGAAAGTGATTATCTAGTCACTATCTAATGGGATTGACATGAATTCATTTGCCCACATAATTTGGGGGGCAGGGAGTGTCTAGGAAAATTGTTTCTAGAACAGAATTATGATTCTTCTTTTGTTTAAAGAAATGGGAAGAGTGCTATTGAGAAGGCCACTAGCAGTAGCTGCTATACTTGTTCTGTCAATGTGTGTGTAAAGGATTAGGTTTGCCTGTAAGTAATACAGGCCCCAAGTAGCTCTGGTTTAAACAAGAGGGAAATTTACTTGTCTTGTAAAATTTCAGAGCAGGGAGTACCGGAAGTGTGATTCCTTACAGATTGCCGCTTTTCCATCTGTAGAGAATGGGACTCATCTCCATGGTTCAGAATGGCAACTATATCTCAAGCAGGAGGATTAGAAAGGGATAAAGACAAAAAGGGGCCAAAAGGGCAGGCACTGGCCTTACCTTTAGGTAAGGTCCCTTAAGGCTGCTCTGAAACATTCTGCTTCTGGTCCATTGTCTGATTCTTAGTGGCCACATGAAGCTGTTAGGGAGCCTGAGAAATTCACCTTTTATGACAGATGGCTATGGGTGTAGGTTAAAGGTAGTACCTATTAAAAAAGAAGCCTCCAAAAAAGTGAAATGGAAAGACTGCTAATAGTCTCTGGCATTTATGGGCATAAAAGAACACTCAGTATTATCATTGTAAAAATGGTATCATCCTGAACATATTTATTACCAAGTTTTTTATTTAAAGGAATTCTTTTAGGATAAGTTGTGAAAGCTGTGAGAAGCCACACCTTCCATTTGTTTAAGTTATGCCTAATTCTTTTCCAATTCAGTGTTTTGCTCAGGACTAAAGAAAGTCTTATTGGAAGACACTGGGTTTTTCTATTGCAGACATTTAAAGAAAACATTCTGGAACTTACCATTTTGAGCATGGCTTGAAATCTTTAGTGTTTCCAAAAAAGATATGGAGAGGAGGACTGAAGGATATCTCAAAGGTCTTAACTTTCTTCAGGTTTTTAATCTGTGAGAGCTGTGTGTGAAATCCTGTCACCACAGTGTAATTGCTGGATAGAAAATTTATCTCTTTTCTAAACTTTTCTTTCTTTATTCTTTCTGAATGATTACTAGATGCCAGATATTAAGATTTTATTGAACGGATTTGTGTGAAAAGAAAAGCCATGGTAATCTCTTTTATGTGTATTTTTTTTTGGAAATTGCTTCTGCACAGATTAAATTTTATATCCAAGCTTAGAGGTAAAAAGCAAGCTAGTATCTAATTGTTCTTTGCCTGGTCTGGTCACAGCCTACTGCAGGAAGCTTGTTCAAATATGGGCACTTCAATATTTCAGGCAGAAAATAAAATCTTTCTCTTGTTCACATAAATAATGCCATGTCAGTGCATCCTTACTAATCCTGGCTTTGTGAAATGAAGTTTTAAAATCTGCTAAGTATCCTCTAATTCAAAGAATTGCTCTAGTAGAATGAGATAAGACAATGGGTTTATGACTCAAAGACCATGTGCCTAGATGCACTGTATTCATTGCTTCAATGGTGGAATGTTGATTTTCAGAGATAAGCTTCCAATTTTATAACTTATTTCTACCAGTCATTCTTTGAGTGGTGCGGGTGACCAGCTGTCTGAGAATCTGTTATTGAGGGTTGGCGTCTGCATGCCACATGATGTCTTCTTCCTAATACTGTGTAAGTCTATAATATTCTTTATGGAGTTCTTTAATTGCTTCATTATTCCATGTTGCTAAGCAGTTAGCACCTGCTGGCTACTGAAAGGAGTATTTGCTTCAGATATTTTGCACAACATTTAAATAGGCCTAGATTTTTGTAATATCACAGATGGTGTGGTATAAATAAGAAGGTCATGTGGACAGTGTTAAAAATTTGGACTTTGCTTTCAACTGGGACTTTTGGAGCCCTTCTCAGTGGCATTGGGTGGTATGTTTATTTACTATTTTTTTCCTATATTAATATATTAATCATTTAAATTCTACTGTATGCAGTACATTGTTCTGGGTGTTTTCAGAGATATCACAGAACAATAAGATTTTCCCCCATTCATTCATCCTAACTCATGAATAATTGTGTGGGATATAGTAGACATTTCCTCCTTTGCCCCAACATCACCTCCAATATTTGAAGCTTCTTCTGCCTCATGAGATTTCATGTACCTCCCACTAGAGAACCTCCCTCCACAGCCTCCCTTGCATCTAGGCTTGGCCCTTGACCCTGCTCTGATAAGCAGATACGTGGGAGGGACCACTCAGAATGCATTCTGGTAAAGGTGAGGTAGTGGCCATTGCTGCATCCACTTTCCAGAAACTGCAGGCAACAGTAGCAGGAGTACCTAATGGCCAGCATTGTTGGGGTTGGTGGAATTACCTAAGGTCTGCACCCATGGGTAGCAGCTGTGATGCCTTCATGAGACCAGTTCTGTGAAATGGACTTGGACTTCTGGGTTCAGAAGTGTCTATAAGTAGTTGCTTGTCTCTTTGGATTCTATGAGTTACTCAGAATATTTAATGTAGAGAATTACTTGCTATTGCTGTAACTAAGGTCATTAATTTATATAAGAAGCTAAAAATTGTCACATCTTTAATGAATCACGAAATAAAGTAAAATCCAAATTTTTGAGTAGATATATTAATGACATAGGATGGAGATAGGGGCTCAAGAAAATAGGAAAGATTGATGGAAGAGGTAGATAGATGTTGAGCTCTGTGGTCTCAATTTATTCAACAAATACTATGAGCTGCTAGTATATACCACATCTGGTATTAGGTGCTTGGGATAAAAAAATGAGCAAGAATGACACAGTTACTGTCTTCATGAAGATGAAAGTCTTATGGAGAAGAACTTAAGTCATTACCACAGCTCTGGCAAAAACTCTGTTGGAATATGAGGATACAGTGTGAACTTATATCAGGGACACTTATGTTTTCAAGAAAAGGAAAGTGAGGCTTCCCAGAGGAGTGTCTTTAAGAACCAATCTGAACATGGGACACCTGGGTGGCCCAGTCTGTTGAGTGTCCGACTTCAGCTCTGGTCATGATCTCATGTTTCATGGGTTTGAGCCCCACATCAGGCTCACTGCTTTCAGCCTGTCAGCAAAGAGCCCACTTTGGATCTTCTGTCCCCCTCTCTCTGCATCCCTATTTGTGCTCTTCCAAAAATAAATAAGTATTTTAAAAAATTAAAAAAAAAAGAATCAATCTGAACGATGTATAAACTGAAGAGAACTGATAGAGGAGGGTCTTTGGGTAAAGAATGTCCAAGTAAAGATAGCATTTGTAAAACCTTTCTAGTGAGAGAGAATATGACACATTGGAAAGACCTAAAATTTTCTGTGTGGTTGAAATACAGAATATGGAAATAGCTAATGGCCAAGTGGATCTGGAGAAAAACTAAGTATTTTTTTCTTGTGTATTTAACTTTGTGGTGCTAGTATTCTTCTTCCCAAACAAAGATGATTACTCTGGTTGTCCTTAAATACTCCATACTAAGTCCTGACATTAAATGGGGTTTCTGTACAACTGTGTGATGGTGTACTTGGCCAGAACAGGGCCAGTAGCAGTGTTCAAAGGGATGAAGAGACAGAGACATATTTAAGATATATTTAGCAGAATTTGGTCATTGATTAAAAAGATAAATGGAAAGGGATGCAATTAAGATGTTTCTTCTTTATTAGGAAGGCACAGACTTCTGGTTTCTAAGTGGTCTTTCTGTCCACCTGCAATTACCCAGTAAATAAATATAATAATGTTTATGTTTACACATATTTTAATTTAATTAAAAGTACAAATACCTTTAAAAACATAATAGTAATATATCTAAATATGTTCCTCTTCTTTGTTGGTTAGCAAAACTTTAAGTAAAAGACAGAAAATATTTATTTTACTCTAGTGGCTGTGGCAAAATTTGACATTTGCTTTAGATAATACTGGATTTGGATAACACTTAGGCATATATTTGACAAGTTGTATGTAACTTAGTTGTTATATATAACTCTGAAAAATAATAATTTACATTGATATAGTACTTTGTGTTTCTTTTAAAAGATCTTCATTCATTATTTCATCTTATACTCACTTTAAAACTTTGTGAAAGGCAAAATTATCCCCATTAGGTAGATGAGGACATGCTGGCTCATAAAGGTTTAATAATATAAGCTCATCCGTGCTGAAGTAGAACATGGACAAAGACAGGTCTTTGTTCAGAGACAAAGAGAAGAGTTAAGCATTATTTTTATAGTAGGTGCTAGTTTTCAGAAGGGCAAGGATACATATTGTGTAAATGGGGACTCCAGGATTTAAAAAGGATAGAAGATGGGGCACCTGGGTGGCTCAGTTGGTTGAGTGGATGACTTCCGCTCAGGTCATGATCTCACAGTTCATGAGTTCAAGCCCCACATCGGGCCCTTTGCTGACAGCTTAGAGCCTGGAGCCTGCTTCGAATTCTGTGTCTCCCTCTCTCTCTGCCCCTTCCCTGCTCATGCTCTGTCTCTCTCTCTCCTTCAAAAATAAATAAAAACACTAAAAAATTTATAAAAAGGATAGAAGACACATGAACTGCTAACTAGGTAATGAATCACTTTATGATTTGGAAGGTCATGGCAATTTTCTTTAATGTATGTACAACCTGTATCTATTCAAGCGAAGTTAAATAGAGGGTTGATCAACTGTCTCTCAAATACTAGTAAGTAAAGGACCATTAAGGTCATCCATGCAGTATTCTACCTCTTATTCCTTGGGGTTATTTTTGGTTTTGTTTTTTATTTTGGCTTGCATTGCTCTTTTAGGTTAGAGTTATCCTCCGTGCTTGAAGGTGAAGACATTATTTTCTATTGTTTGTGTGTTTGCCTGAAGAGCTTGTACAATACTGAGTTGATTGCACTCAAAACTGTTAGGGGCTTAGGAGCTCAGAGACGCAAATGCATAAAAAAATGCCTTTCACAACCCAGCTTAGCTTTAGAAGGTAACTTGCTAAGAAAATGCTTATAGCAATGGGATGACACTATTCAGCTCTGTGAGTTGTAGCTGGAAAGCTACAAAGTCATTGCTTGAAGCACTGTATTTATTTATAGATGGACAATTACAAGTAGCTTTGGGGGCTGAAATTTTGTGAAAATATCCACTTATAGAAGTCTCCTGGTTGGCCTACTTATATACATATAAACAGATTTTCTTGGCATGAGGACCAGAGAACTGACGATAAACAAAAATGTGACTGTTAAATAAGATATATGATTACTGGTAACCACAGTGGGCTCTTTGTCAGGTTTAATCAGTTTGAAGAATAAATTAGTGGTGCCTTGAAAATTATGAAATATAATTCCTTATATAGAAGCCAATTAATTTTTATTTTCTAAAAACAAAATTAATGATAGGTAATCAAGTACAGAATTTAAAAATTGTTAAGTGCTGAAAAACAACCACACACATACACAAACATACAGCTTCCACATGCATATGTTTTTTTCTATTATTATTATTATTATTATTATTATTATATAGTTTGTAAATGATCTCTAAAGAGCCAAAGCCTATTCTGCATATGTTATCAAGCTGAGAACTCTAATTGGACAGTAGCCCATTGGTATATTTGCAAGTGCGGTTAGAGGGAAGGAATGGCGGGAAGAAACATGAAGTGCCAGACTTGAGAGTGGAAGAGCATCTTGTTATATTATTTCTTAATTGGGTTTGACTGTGGAAGACTTTGAAAGAGAAATTATTTAGGAGAAACAAGACTTATTCTCCTGGATAGGAAGTTTTAGAAACAGCATGTGTAATGACTATGTTAATAGAAGTGTCATGTTAAGTACTGTAGGCTTTCTCGCATCACTGAGATTCAAGGAAATATTCCATCACTAGTGAGTCAGAAAGCTTGACTTTTACTGAAAAATGATTAAATAAGAGGGAAAAGACTGCCAGCTAATTAGTTGTCTGGACTTATATGGACATTATCTTGAAACCCCTTTATAGGAAATTTCAACCGCATGGTCAGACCTTAGAACTGTTTTGATTCAAAACTAATTTCCTCAAGTGAGTAGTTAGAAATTGCTTTCTTGTAACAATTTCAAAAGGAATGAAATAGAGGAAAGAAGTGGGTTCATAAAATGAAGGGCAAATGGTCTGATTAAAACACACACACACACGCACACACACACACACACGTCCCTCCATAGCAGGTAAGAGAGGTTTGGGGAAGGGAAAAAGAAAGAGAAAAACATCAGTGATCCCCATTATTTTCTTTAAATATTTATTTTTAAATTACTCCAGAAAAATTTTTATCTTTATTCGTTTTAAGAAGAAATAAATTAATATACGGTGGCGTATGAGCTATTTTAAAAACATATATACAATAATCACCAATGAAAACATTTTTTAGTGTGGAAACTTATGTTTATTCATAAGGTATTTTCTTCCTAATGAACAAACTTGGCGCTTCTTTGATCCATTCTAGAAGCTCTGATATGATTGCTCTGTTCAATCTAAGATTTTAAAAGTGTCTCTTAACTGGATTATCTGTTGAACAACATGAGATGACTTAGAGGAGTTGTAATGCTAAGATTCATTTGCAATGATAACCAACATTACTATTTAGAGCATTTGTGGAGATGAAGCCGTCCTCCTTTTCTGAGAGAAAATTGACTAAGTGCCCTTTGAATATTCCATAGGACCCCATTTACACTGTATTTCTTCACCTTGTTCCCTGCAGTGATGACAGCTGTATTTAAATTCAGTGTCCAGGATTTCAATTGCTGTATCCAGATTCTTAAACCATCTCTTAATTGCCTACAGTGCCTGAGTATTCTGCCAAAATTCAGGCGGGCAACATCAGTCTGAGAGGACAATTTCCCGTGAATTCTGCTTTAGCCTGTCCAGTTCCATGAGTTCTTTAGGATTGTTTCTTTTATGATGGCTTTCCCCATGAAGCCTCCACCCAAAACAGTCAAGGAAGTATCAAGAGGTACCAGAGTAAAAATGAGGTTTTCTTATAAATATGACTTTTTCTGAAAATGGACACCAGTCTGTGTGAGATAGTATTTCAGCATCTTATTAAAAGCAAAAGGTTTGGGGTGCCTGGGTGGCTCAGTTGATTAAGCGTCCAACTCTTGGTTTTGGCTCAGGTCATGATCTCATGATCAGGTTCATGAGTTCAAGACCTGCATGGAGCTCTGCATGGACAGTGTGGAGCCTGCTTGTGATTCTCTCTCTCTCCCTCTGTCTCTGCCCCTCCTCTGCTCACACACACACATTCTCTCTCTCAAAATAAATAAGTAAACTTAAAAAATTAAAGCGAAAGGTTTTATGAACTCCCTTCCTTTTAATAAGTGGTACTTTTCTAATAAATCTCAGTTGGGCCTGGCTAACACTTCTAAATTTGCTTTACACATGTTTCATTGAATCTAAAATGCCAGTGGTTCTCAGATAATGCATTATTTGTTATATAAGATAGAAAAAAAAGATGACATAATACTAAGACCCTGGGCTCCTAAGACTCTTAAAGTTATCTCTATTTCAGAGTAAATGTGATTATAAAATAGAAGGAATATGATATTGCTAACCTCCTCTGCACCTGAATCCACCTTTTTCCTAGTTGGTGAGGCCTGAACCACATAGATACCTCAAATGAGCTATAAACTTGTCTTGAATGTAGCCATTCTGGAAAGGTAGAATTTCTAGAATGTTTAACAGAAAAAAGGTTTCAGGCAGCATTGTGGATTCTGTAGCATATGTGGATTTAAGGGATAGATATTTCATTCCTTGAGTTTTACAAATTGAGTTCACTGTCTTATGCTTTACACTGGATCATATCTGTCTCTCCACCCTGCCCCAGCCTGTAGGAATCAGGTAATGTAGGGGATTTGTTATGGGGACCTCAGCTTCCTTTCCCTGGCCCTGCATGAGAGTATGTGGATATATGGGGGCAGATCATGGCAATGCTTTTTTCTCCCTTGGACACTTGGTGTGATAATAATTTTTTATAATATATAATTAATCTTAGCAATTCTTTCCTTAGCCCTCTTCAAGAGTTCTCCATGGGAGAGAGTATCTATTTCCCAGGGTTTTCTATTTGGTGTCTATGCTGGGTTGTGATCTTCCTTGATGGCATTTTCTGCTTTGAACGCTTGATAGAAAGCTGCCTCTTAACCAAATACCTTTTATTCATTTAACAGTTATAGTTTGGGTGTCTTCTTTGTTTCAGGCACTATTATATTATGGGTCATTCAGAACATTATTTCTGTAAACAACAAGCATTGACTGTTTTTGGGCAAAGACTTGATGGTGACAAATGAGCCAGGTGGATATCTGATGGAAGAGTGTCTCTGAGAGGGAATGGCAAGGACAAAAGCCTTTCAGTGGAAACATGCATAGTGCGTTTGAAGAACACGGCCATGAGGAATAGAGTGAACAGGAAAATAGTGGTAGAAAGTAAGAACAGAGAAGTCGAGGAGAGGATAGGCCAATTTAAAAGACTCAATTTTTACTCTGAGTGAGATGGAAAGGCACTAAAGGAATTTATACAAAAAGTAACATTCCGATTTTATTTTTAAAGAATCTCTTGACTCTATGTGGAGAAAACACACTGTAGCATGGAAGGGGGAAAGCAGTGAGACACATAGAAGGCTAATGCCGTAATTGAAGAGAAAGATCGTGGTGGTTTGTGCCGGGGATCTAAGTGGAAAAGGTGGTAAGTGGTGGCCTGGTCCAGGACAGGGAAAGTAGCCAGGTTTACTTTTAATTTCTTCTTCTTCGTCTTATTATTATTAAAATCTAAATCCAAGTTAGTTAACATATAGTATAATAATGATTTCAGGAATAGAATTTAGTAATTCATCACTTACACATAACACCCAGTGCTCATCTCAACAAGTGCCCTCCTTAATGTACCTTGCCCATTTAGCCCATCCCCCCCACACCCCTCCAGCAACCCTCAGTTTGTTCCCAGTATTTAAGAGTCTCTTATGGTTTATTTCCCTCTCCGTTTTAATATTATTTTTGTTTTCCTTCCCTTATGTTCATGTTTTGTGTCTTAAATTTCACATATGAGTGAAGTCATATGATATTTGTCTTTCTCTGACTGACTTACTTCGCTTAGCATAGTGCACTCTAGTTCCATCGACGTTTTTGCAAATGGCAAGATTTCATTCTTTGTGATTGCTGAGTAATACTCCATTGTGTCTATACACACACACACACACACACACACACACACACACTACATCTTATTTATCAGTTTATCTGTTGATGGACATTTGGGCTCTTTCATACTTTGGCTATTATAGATAGTGCTGCTATAAACATTGGGATGTATGTGACCCTTTGAAACAGCATACCTATGTCCCTTTATTTATTATAAATAAATAGTGCAATTGTTGTGTCATAAGGTAGCTCTATTTTTAATTTTTGAAAATTAAAATTACTGTTTTCCAGAGTGGCTGCAGCAGTGTGCATTCCCACCAGCAGTGCAAAAAGTTTCCTCTTTCTCTTCATGCTCGCCAACATCTGTTGTTGCCTGAGTTGTTAAGATTAGCCATTCTGACAGGTGTGAGGTGGTATCTCATTGTGGTTTTGATTTGTATTTCCCTGATGATGAGTGATGTTGAGCATTTTTTCATGCGTCTGTTAGCCATTTGGATATCTTCTTTGGAAAAGTGTCTATTCATGTATTATCCCATTTCTTCACTGGATTATTTGTGTTTTGGGTGTTGAGCTTGATAAGTTATTTATAGATTTTGGATACTAACTCTTTATCTGATATGTCATTTGCAAATATCTTCTCCCATTCTGTTGCTTGCCTTTTAGTTTTGCTGATCATTTCCTTTGCTGTGCAGAAAATTTTCATCTTGATGAGGTCCCAATAGTTCATTTTTGCTTTTGTTTCCCTTGCCTCCGGAGACATGTCAAGTAAGAAATTGCTGCAGCTGAGGTCAAAGAAGTTGTTGGCCTGTTTTCTCCTCTAGGATTTCAATGACTTCCTGTCTTACGTTTAGGTCTTTCATCCATTTCAAGTTTATTTTTGCGTATGGTGTAAGAAAGTGGTCCAGGTTCATTCTTCTGCATGTCACTGTCCAGTTTTCCCAGCACCACTTGCTGAAGAGACTGTCTTTATTTGACTGGATATTCTTTCCTGCTTTGTCGAAGATTAGTTGGCCATACATTTGTGGGTCCATTTCTGGGTTCTCTATTCTGTTCCATTGATCTATGTGTCTGTTTTTGTACCAGTATCACATTGTCTTGATGATTACAGCTTTGTAATACAGCTTAAAGTCCAGAATTGTGATGCTTCCAGCTTTGGTTTTCTTTTTCAACTTTGTTTTGGCTATTTGGCATCTTTCAGGGTTCCAAACAAATTTTAGAATTATTTGTTCTAGCTCTGTGAAGAATGCTGGTATTATTTTGATAGGGATTGCATTTGATGTGTAGATTGCTTTGGGTAGTATTGACATTTTAACAATATTTGTTTTGTCAATCCATGTGTATGGAATGTTTTTCCATTTCTTTGTGTCTTCTTCAATATCTTTCATAAGCTTTCTGTAGTTTTCAGTGTATAGATCTTTCACCTTTTTGGATAGGTCCATTCCTAAGTATTTTATGGTTCTTGGTGCAATTGTAAATGGGATCGATTCCTTGATTTCTCTTTCTGCTGCTTCATTATTGGTGTATAGGAATGCAACTGATTTCTGTGCATTGATTTTATATCCTGCAACTTGGCTGAATTCATGTGTCAGTTCTAGCAGTTTTTTGGTGGAATCTTTTGGGTTTTCCATGTAGAGTATCATGTCATCTGAGAAGAGTGAAAGTTTGATTTCCTCCTTACTTGTTTGGATGCCTTGTATTTCCTTTTTTGTTTGATTGCTGAGACTAGGACTTCCAACGCTATGTTGAATAATAGTGGTGAGAGCGGACATCCCTCTTGTGTTCCTTACCTTAGGACAAAAGCTCTCAGTTTTTTCTTATTGAGGATGCTATTAGCAGTGGGTCTTTCATGTATGGCCTTTATGATCTTGAGGTATGATCTTTCTATCCCTACTTTCTTGAGGGTTTTTATCAAGAAAGGATTCTGAATTTTGTGAAATGTTTTTCTGCATCTATTGAGAGGATCATGTGGTTCTTATTTTCTCTTTTATTAATGTGATATATCACATTGAATGATTTGCAGATATTGAACCAGCCCTGCATCCAAGGAATAAATCCAATTGATTGTGGTGAATAGTTCTTTTAATGTATTGTTGGGTCCAGTTTGCTAGTATCTTGTTGAGAATTTTTGCACCCATGTTCATCGGGTAAATTAGTCTGTAGTTCTCCTTTTTAGTGGGGTCTTTGTCTGGTTTTGGAATCAAGGTAATGCCGGCTTCATAGAATGAATTTGGAAGTTTTCCTTACATTTCTATTTTTCTGTTTTTTTGGAAGAGCTTCAAAAGAATAGGTGTTAACTTGTCTTTAAATGTTTGGTAGAATTTCTTACATCTTTTATGTCCCAGATAATAAATACACCATTCTTCCAAGGAGATCTGGTTTATTGTAGTGGCGAATGGTATTTAGAAATCCAAATCTGGGTGCTTATTGTTATGATCTGTCATTCTTGTATCACACTGTTTTATTATAGAGGCTTTGTAATGTGTTCTAATATCCTCTAGTGGCTCTTTTCATACTTCATTCATTTTAGTGTTTATTTAGCATTTTAACATGCATTTTTGTTTTTTTCCTATGAAGTTTAGTATCAACTTTTCTAGCCATGGGGGGGGAAATTTTTTTTGTTATTTTTACTGGCACTATATTTATAAATTAGCTTAGGGAGAACTGATATCTTGATAATGTGGGGTCAGATCCAAGAAAAAGAGGTATCTGTCCACCCGCTACTACCTATTTTTCTTGTTTTGAAAGTTTTTAAATACAGAAAATAACCAATTATTAAGTTTATTACTAAATATTTTATCTTTATCATCATTACAATATTTGTATACTTTTCCTTTATTTTTTTCTTGTAAGTGGTCATTATTGGTGTATATAGAGGTCTTTGATTTTTACATGTTAATTTTATAGTCTGCTACCTTGCTGAATTATTTTTGTGATTTTTTTTTTTTTGGTCAGTTTTATTATTGATTTTCTAGTGTTTTCCAGGCAGAGTATCATACTATTGGCAAATACACATGGTTTTGCCTCTTTGAAATCTTTTATGCCTCTAACTGATGCCCCCAGAACATTACAAAATATTAGTGGATATAATGGGTATCCTTATCTCTGATTTTTGTGAAAATCCTTATAGTATTTACCTTTGTATAAGATACTGACTAGAGGATTGAGTAATATATTTTATTACTTTAAGGATGTATCCAATCATTTGTATTTTCGTGAATTTTGTATTGGAAATGGGCACTGAATTTTGCCAAGGCCTTTTTCTTTCTTTTTTTTTTTCCCAACGTTTTTTATTTATTTTTGGGACAGAGAGAGACAGAGCATGAACGGGGGAGGGGCAGAGAGAGAGGGAGACACAGAATCGGAAACAGGCTCCAGGCTCCGAGCCATCAGCCCAGAGCCCGTCGCGGGGCTCGAACTCACGGACCGCGAGATCATGACCTGGCTGAAGTCGGACGCTTAACCGACTGCGCCACCCAGGCGCCCCTGCCAAGGCCTTTTTCAACATTTATGGAGAAAATATATTTTTTCTTCTTAGATCAAGTAATTTGGTGAATCATATCAATAGATTTCCTAATAATGGGCTATCCCTGTATTCTTAGCTTAAATCCCACTTGGTTTTGACATATTATTTTCATAATGGAGTGTCAGAGTGTCTCTGCTAATATTTAGGAATTTTCCACTGGTGTTCATAAGTGATAGTAATCTGTAATTTTCTTTAGTGCGTGTGGAAAATTAATCAGGTATCAGTTTCAAAGTTATAATTGCTTCATTAACATAATTTGGAAGTTTCCTTAATTTTCTGTACTCTGAAGAAATTTATATAGCATTGGAAATATCTTGACTCTAAAGGTGTGGTAAAATTTCCTCATAGAGTCATCTGACTGGTATGTGTGTGTGTGTGTGTGTGTGTGTGTGTGTGTGTTTGAATTAGCTCCTTGACAACTTTCTCTGTTTCTTCTATGGAAATTAGATTGACTTATATCTTCTATTTCCACTGACCTCAGTTTTGATAAACTATATTTTCCTATAAAATCCATTTCATGCAGATTTGTAAATTATTTGCACAGAGACTGCAAAGTAGTTGCTTATGATGTTTTAAACTTTGGCTATATCAGTAATTATTTCTCTCATTTATTTCTTATTTTGTATATTTATGTTTCTTCCTCTTTAGATTAAGTTAATATTTTTTATTTTCATTGTAGTTTCTGAAAGAATTAGAATTTTGGTTTATTAACGTATCTACAGTTTTTCGTTTTTAATCTCATTACTTTTTGCTTTTATCTTTTTATTTCCTTTCTTCTTGTTTACTTAATCTAAAGATGTGGTAATCTTTTCCTAGATTTTTAAATTGGAAATTTAGTCCACTTATTTTCATTCTTTTATTTCATTGATAGAGATATTTAAAAATTAGTATTTTCCTTTGTTCTCTTCTTTAAATGCATTCCACAGATAGTGTGTAAGAGAAATATTCTGATCCTGGAAACAACATGGATGAATCTCAAAAACATGCTGTCTGAAAGAAGGCAGACATAATAACTACATTTGATGTGGTTCTGGTCACATGATATTCTAGAAATGTATATTTTACACAAATCAAATCAGTGGTTTCTTATTCTGGGTGTGGTATTGAAGATATAGACTGCACAACACTGTGAGCTATATTTTTGTTAGGATGGTTATATGCATGTATAAGTTTGTGAAAACATGAAATGCACCCATAACAGTATACTTACAGGTGCATTTTATTGCATGTGACTTCTTGTAACTATATCTCATAATTCTAATTAAAAATAAGCATGATAATGCCTCACTATGAAAATGGAAACTTACTGTATAATGTCTACCTAGATTTGTAAGATTCTCAGATTCCTGGTTGGACTACTTTCTTAATCTGACATTTGTTCAGTGACCATAGAGAAGTTACTAACATTTTTTTTTTGAGAACAGAGCAACAATTTTCCCTACATTTGAAATGCTGTATAATTTACTTCCTTTTGGAGATAATTAAAACTTGTTTCAATTTTATTTGTTTGATATTAGCATAAAGAGGATCATGTTCAACTTCTTAATTTTAGAATACATTCATAGTATCATAATGCTTCAGTTTTCTCAACTGTAAAATAGGGATAATATTACTTGCCTTATATTATTATATGAAAATTAAATGATGTAATGTTTATAAAACTCAGCCTAGTATTTAAATTAAATAATTGATTACAAATTTTAGTAAGCAGTACTCCCAACGAAGCTAAAGACAAAATGATACTATTATTATCTAGTGGGCATGACTGTCTTCCTGGCTTTATTTGGAACAAAAAGCATTTGGGAATAGAGTAGCAGTACTATAATTACCTAGCTAGTACAATTAAACTAGAGAAAGAAATGAGGTATAAAATGTGCAAATTAAGAAGAGAGCCCTTATTTTTTGAATGCTTATATAACTGGAAAACATAAGAGAAATGAAATAAAAATTATTGGAAAATATAAGAGAATTCAATGAGATTTGGTTGCGAAGATCCAAAAGTCAATGATAGCTTCCTATATACAAATAACTGCCATTTATAAAATGAATATACATTTCAACTGTGTGCAAAAACATATTATATGAGGAAAATTATTGCAGCTTTGTTTGTAATATAAAGGAGTAGAGACAAAAACCGTCAGTCAATAGAGATCTGATTTAGTAAGTTACAGAATTCTTATGGAATATTAAGTCACTGTAAAAAAATGAGACATGTATATACTAGTATATGCATGGTACACTACATTGTATAAAACGTGCTTCCACTGTGTAATAAAGGGCATGTGGTGTGCATGTGTGTATGTACACACACATATGTGTCTAAAATATTTCCAAATTTGTACTTAAAAACTGGAAATAGCAGAAGCACCTGGGAGGCTCAGTTGGTTGAGCATGGGACTTCGGCTCAGGTTATGATCTCATGGTTCATGGGTTCAAGCCCCGTGTCAGGCTCTGTGCTGATAGCTCAGAGCTTGGAGCCTGCTTTGGATTCTGTCTCCCTCTCTGCCCTTTTCCTGCTCATGCTCTGTCTGTCTGTCTGTCTCTCAAAAATAAATAAACAAAAAATATTTATTAATAATAATTAAAAAAGAACTGGAAATAGTGGTTGCTCTTGGAGAGGGCTCTGGGGGTATGGGAACAGAGGTAGGCCAGTAATATTTTCATTATATATACCCTTTGTATGAATGTTCTATTGCTGCATAATAAATTACCACAAACTTAAACAACTTAGACAGCTTCAAACAATATCCATTTATTGGTTCAGTCTTTAGGTTAGATGCACAGCTATCTCAGATGAATTCTTCACTCAGGGTCTCATAAGGTCAAAATCAACTTGCGTGGGCTCTCAGCTGGCAGCTCTGGGGAAGAGTCCGTTCCAAGCTCATTTAGGTTGTTGGTAGAATCCAGTTCCTTGAAGGTATAGGTCTGAGGTCTTGTTTCCTTACCAACAATTAGCTAGACTGTTTTCTGTCATAGAGGCTCTCCACATCCCTCTTATATGGCCCTATCCATCTTCAAACCAGCCAGGATGAGTTGAGCCCTTGTCATGCTTCAAATTTCTCTGACTTCTTTCCCTACTAGCCTGAGAAAACTTAATTTTATACGGCTCATGTGATTATATCAGACCCAACCCATATAATATAATCACTGGATGGCAAGGGTCATGGGCCATTCTGAACTTATGCCTTCCATATTTTAATAAGGTTCAGTTTTTTATATGAGAATATTATTCTCCTAAAATAGAAACCTGCTAATAAAAAGATTATAATGAAACATTTAAAAACAACTTCTAATTATCCTATGTTTAAAAAGGACTGATAATAAGTTGCTCCAAGATTAGAAAAAGGATGAAAGAAGATAATGCATATAAAAATGTTCTTTAAATGATAAAGTCATCAACAAATTTTAGTTATACTTTTTAAAACTATTACTGTTATTATTGCAACTATTATTAGAAACATGTTAGTCATGCCATTGCATGAGTATTAATGGGAGAACACACAATAAATGTATTTAAAGGTAGTGATAAGCAGTCATGGTGAGTGATTAAACATATACAAAGATTATGGCCTAGAAACAGTGCATATTTAACTTTAGATTCATGTGGATAAAAGAAATAGCCAGTGGTCTTCTAGTATAGTAGTTTTTAAAGTTTCCAAAGATGTATAAAACTTTCCCTCCAATGCTATTTTATTATCAGAGGAGACCCTTGAAGTTATGGCAGCCATTATCGAGATCACATATTTTTACTCAGTTCCAGAGTCTTGGAATTTTGTTGAACAGGTATTGCCAGACATTGGGAACCATTAGGGTCTCATATTTACTTTCCATGAAGAACTTAATTAAAATTGCTTTTGATATTTAGAAAATGGGAAAATTAAGGTTATTAGGAATTAAGGAGGAGATCACAAAAATGGCATGACAGATATAATATTTTCTTTAAAATATCTCCACAATATATGTTTGGGAGAGAAATCAAATGTTGCAGGCTTTGCAATCCAACGTCCATCCTATTAGGCGAAAGATGGCTAATGTGAGAGAGTAACGGTGGAATAAGAGGTCCTAGCATATTCTGATGGTTTCCACTGGGTTCTGAAGTGGAATTTTGGGGAGGAGGGTTAGAGCTCCTGAACCAGCCTGGGCACTGGGGTGTAGGAGTGAATTCTCCATGGAGATGTACAGCTGTGTAAATGAAGGTCAAAGTTGGTTTTTTCCACCCCCCAAAGGTAGGAAATAATGGGAAGAACTGTTATGTTCTTCTTTCCTTTATGTGTGATGCTCTTTTATTTGTTCTATATTGGGTCTGCAGGTTTGCCCAGTTTCACTTCTTCTCCTGCAGCAGTATCTGCCCCTCATACTAAAACACCACCAGCTATTCCCATGGAGGCTCTGGCTCCTTACACCGCATCCAGACTTAGATGAAATACTGAACCAGGGGCCTGACATATAGCCTCCCAGCAGCTGACTGGAAGCACTGGGCAAGAATCAATGCCCTGAGACAAATTTTGACCAATGAGATAGAAGAGATGGGAAGCCAGCAGATAAATTTCTTTTCCATTTTCTACCTGATGGACTCTTCCAAGGCAGGATGATTCCATGGAGGCTGTCTGGATAAGGCCTTCATGATATGAAAGCAACCTTTATTTTCTTTAAAGCTATGGCTAACTCAGCAATTCATATCTTGTATTTGATTTTTCTGTTTCACTTCCTTTTATTCCACATTCTGGATACCCTGAGATTGAATGACCCAATAAGATATGAGTTATTAGTAGATAAACTTTGCCTCTTGCTGTTTTCTGGGGAACGTAGGCTAAGACCCATTCATTCATTCATTCATTCATTCAGCAAATACTTATTGAATGAACATTATTACTAGGTGAAAATTATTATTAGTGTCTGTTATGTGCCAGGCAGTATTTAAAGTGCTCGGGGCACACCAATGAACAAAGTAGACAAAAACCCTTGCCTTTGCAGAGTTACTTTCTAGTGGAGAGAGAGAAAATGAATAATAAACATATTACACAAGTAAATTTTAGGGTATGATAGAAAGTGATAAGAAAACATAATCAGCTTCATCTTCTAGTTTTTCTTCCATCATTCTCCTTTTCTTCCCTGAAACCCATCTTCTTCAATACTACTGCTGATAATATTCCTAATGTGTAAAGTTGAAGTCTCATCTCTTACCATCTCCTCTTTTCCTTTACAGACCAGCAACGCTGAACTACTTACAGTTTCCTCTCCTACGGAGTTCTTCTCCAATGCTGTTTATCCTCTCCATGCCTCTGCGTAGTCTGCTGCTTTTGCTGGAAGACCTCCATATTTTCTAGCTGATCTGAGACTCCACCCCAGATCATCTTTTCAGGAAATCTTACCTGACCATTTCCCTCTACATCTCTAACTTTTTTAGGGGCCTTTATGGGATCCCCAAATTCCCTTATAAATATCTTTATCATTACACACCTATTTTTTTCCCCTAAGTGTCACTATTTCTTTGTTTGCAGCTTTTATTAATCTGAGAGTTCATTGGCCACAGGGACTATGCCGTGTTTACTGTTTTACTCCTAACACTTAGCATAGTGCTCAGTAATTTTGTTTTATTTTTTTATTTTATTTTATTTTTTATTTTTTTTTCAATATATGAAATTTATTGTCAAATTGGTTTCCATACAACACCCAGTGCTCATCCCAAAAGGTGCCCTCCTCAATACCCATCACCCACCCTCCCCTCCCTCCCACCCCCCATCAACCCTCAGTTTGTTCTCAGTTTTTAACAGTCTCTTATGCTTTGGCTCTCTCCCACTCTAACCTCTTTTTTTTTTTTCCTTCCCCTCCCCCATGGGTTTCTGTTAAGTTTCTCAGGATCCACATAAGAGTGAAACCATATGGTATCTGTCTTTCTCTGTATGGCTTATTTCACTTAGCATCACACTCTCCAGTTCCATCCATGTTGCTACAAAGGGCCATATTTCATTCTTTCTCATTGCCATATAGTACTCCATTGTGTATATAAACCACAATTTCTTTATCCATTCATCAGTTGATGGACATTTAGGCTCTTTCCATAATTTGGCTATTGTTGAGAGTGCTGCTATAAACATTGGGGTACAAGTGCCCCTATGCATCAGTACTCCTGTATCCCTTGGGTAAATTCCTAGCAGTGCTATTGCTGGGTCATAGGGTAGGTCTATTTTTAATTTTCTGAGGAACCTTCACACTGTTTTCCAGAGCGGCTGCACCAGTTTGCATTCCCACCAACAGTGCAAGAGGGTTCCCGTTTGTCCACATCCTCTCCAGCATCTATAGTCTCCTGATTTGTTCATTTTGGCCACTCTGACTGGCGTGAGGTGATATCTGAGTGTGGTTTTGATTTGTATTTCCCTGATAAGGAGCGACGTTGAACATCTTTTCATGTGCCTGTTGGCCATCCGGATGTCTTCTTTAGAGAAGTGTCTATTCATGTTTTCTGCCCATTTCTTCACTGGGTTATTTGTTTTTCAGGTGTGGAGTTTGGTGAGCTCTTTATAGATTTTGGATACTAGCCCTTTGTCCGATATGTCATTTGCAAATATCTAGTAATTTTGTTTTAAATAAATGACTAAATTAAAATACGTAGAAATGAAGTTCAAGGATTGTGAGGTATAGAATTCCCACTGGAAGGGCTAGAGAAGCAGGGCATTTGGAGACACGAAATAGGTAACATCAAAGATAAGTGGGAATAGATTTTGGATTGGTTCAGTGAACAGTTGGCTTCCATTTCTGGGCTCTGAATTAGATCCTGTGTAGATTAATTGCCAAAAATGGCTTGATTCCCTACCCAGTCATCCTGTTACAGTTCTTATATCTCTTCCCTTCAGTAATTTGTGTCTTTTTCCTCACCTGTTTCTACACCTCTTGAATTAGGACTGCACTTTTGACTCTCTTAGATCAAAGGAGTTCAGTGGATGTGACTGTTTTGAGCATAAGCTTCCAGAAGCCTTGTGCTTTACTTTCACTGCCTCCTTTAGACCATTTCCTCTGCCATAAGAACAAGCCTGGGGCAAGCCTGTGGCAGTGGAGGTCAGCCAAGTCATTCCAGCTGTGACCAGCCTCCAGCTGACCCACCTGCTCTTTGAAGAAGCATGAGGAAGCCTAGTCAAGATCAGCTGAACCTGTTCAGCTGCTAGAACAGCTACTGAACCTGTGAAGCTACTAGATTGGGGGGTGGTTTATTACATAACCACAGCTAAATGACATAGAACAAAGTGACAAAGTCTTTTCAGAACACTCATTGTGGTACAAAGAATTTTCTCATTTTTTAATCAGAGTGATTGTAGTTTTTGTAAAAAATGATACATAGGCCCATTAGAAAAGAAACTTTAAGCCATACTAAATAATACAGAAAAGAATAAAAATCATACCACTGATAGTAATATATCTGTTTATATTTGCTTTATAGTTATGCATACATATTTCAAACTAGGTATTATATAAAATAATATATCAATTTATAAATGTAAATGTTGACCCTTCACAGTTTAAGAAATAATTTTATTCAAACTCTTCAGTTGTGTGTTTGATATCAATAATTTGTTTATTTTTATTTTTATCTTAATACTGTGTTTTTTTTTAATTGTTAGAGCTACTTTATGAGTTGCCTACAGTGGTCCAGAGAATATCACATTGACTGCAAGGTTATTTGAGATGCAGTACTCTGTGAAGCCTGCCTAATGTTACCACTGGAGGCTTTTGTGAAAGTGCTAAGTACATATTTCCATACTAATAGGGGGGTTATTTATTCACTTACCCTGTGGGTATATATTTGTGATTCAAAAATGTTACTACTGAATATATTGACTTTAATTCTTTTCAAGGCAATGTTGATGGAAGAATGAACATTTTTATAAAATGTGAATATATTAAGAGTACATGAAACAGGGGTGCCTGTGTGGCTCAGTCGGTTAAGTGTCCGACTTCGGCTCAGGTCATGATCTCATAGTTCCTGGGTTCAAGTCCTGCATCGGGCTCTGTGCTGACAGCTCAGAGCCTGGAGTCTGCTTTGGATTCTGTGTCTTCCCCTGCCCTCTCTCTCTCTGCCCCTCCCCCCTCTTAAAAATAAATAAACATTAAAAAATAAAAAAAAATACATCATACAAAGAATACCTAGCTTAAGACATACAACATTACCTTTATCTTTGAACACTGGGTCTGATCTTCCTCCCCAATCTACTACTTTCTTCACTCTCAGAGGTAACTTCACACTTAGAGATATTAAATTTGTTTTTTTCCACACATTTCTTCCTAACTTGTTTATTTGTTTTTGTCTCAGGAACATTATTCTTGAGATTGGCCTTTGATATCATGTGTACCTATAATTCAGTAACTTATTCATTTACATTGTTGTTCGATATTCCATTACACAAATACAACATGATCTATTTATCCATTTATATTAGGGAAATAATGCTAGTTGTTATCACGATCTTAACATTACAGTTGCTAAATATGAGATAAGGTTATTTGTCTTTCATTTCACAATCTGACTGGGTCTATTTGTGAATGTGGTAGGGGAAGGAGAGTGAGGAGTGTCTGCTCCACGTAGCCATTCAGAGATCTATCACAGTGTATCATGAATCTACTCCATACTCACTACATGGCTTCAATATACCTACATCATCCAGTCAGCAGGGA
Organism: Panthera uncia; assembly: GCF_023721935.1. Lineage (NCBI taxonomy): Eukaryota > Metazoa > Chordata > Mammalia > Carnivora > Felidae > Panthera > Panthera uncia. The sequence goes on from NC_064811.1 coordinate 84,551,074, forward strand.
AAAGAAAAAGGACTGTAGAGAAGGCATTTTTGCTTTTAACTGCTTGAAACATAGAAAGTCTGCTCACTTCCCCCCCCTTTTTTTTAAAGTTTATTTTGAGAGAGAGTGTGATTGGGGGAGGGACAGAGAGAGAGAAGCAAAGACGGAAAATCCCAGGCAGGCTCCCCACAGGCAGCCTGGAGCCGATGCACTGGGCTTGAACTCATAAACAGTGAGATCATGACCTGAGCCGAAACCAAGCATTGGACACTTAACCAACCGAGCCACTCAGGCGCCATCTGCTCATTTTATTTGAGGAGAAATAGTTAAAGGTCCCATTTTTATGCATGGGGACATAAATATAGGTTTGTGTGTGTGTGTGTGTGTGTGTGTGTGTGTGTGTGTGTGTGTGTATTTAGAGGATAAAAAATTATTTAATGAATACATAGCACTCTTACTTTCACAGATATCTCTTCCAGTCATGGGTCAGGCTCACCTTCTTTCCAGGAGAGGCTGCCTAAAGTCTTATCAAAGCTAAAAATCCATATCCTGTTCTGTCTTCTTCACAAGGCTAGGTCTTGAAGGGCCTTGGTCCCTCAACAGTTTTTTCTGTTATGTCTTACTGTTTTCAACAATTTTTCTGTTACATCTTACTGTTTGGTTTCTAGAAGTTATTCATATTTTCCAGTTCTTCCAGACCCCAAATTTATTGACTCTATTCTCTTGCAAATCAGCAAATTCTCTCCTGGACTTATCTGTTTCTTGTAACAGGTAGCTGATCTCCTGTAGTGGCAGCTGCATGTGCTAGTTTTAATATTCTCTCTAACCATTTTCCACTACGCGTAAGGCTCAATGGTTTTTCAGCCTCTGATATCAGATTCTCATCACCCAAAATTCAGCTGCTTAGCCAATGACATATATTTAAGGATTTGTTAAGGCATCATCTCACTTCAAAGCACAAATTACTATATTAGAATAAGCAAGTGTTGCTAAAAATTTTTTTTTTGGGAAAGCCTCAGGAGTTGAGTATGCTTATGTCTTGCTCACATCTCAGTTCTAATTGGTATTTGGTAGGTGATGCTCCCTGTGGTAATATGGGGGATCAGCTTCCTGCTTCTGTAGTACTGCCATCTTCAACACATGGCACGTGTAGGAGGGGAGAATATGGAAGAAGGCATGTGGGTGATTGGTCATTTTCATCATTTCCATCTACAATGCCTCTATATTATAAAACATCTAAAATGATCAATATCAAGTGTTTCTCTTTGGGAGATGGCTTTAGAAGTATTTAAAATTTTTCTCTTTTGTTTCTTTGCCTTGTTCCTTCTTTGCTTGTTCCAAGATTCCAGGAGAAACATTATATCCCTTTTGTAATGAGTAGAAAATTATAACTGAATAACTCGCCTCAGAAATAAATGAGTGAATTTTACCATATAAGCTGATCATTAAATACTAACCTGGTTAGAAAAGTGACATTTAGAAAAAGCTTTCGACTGTTTGGATATTTTAGGTAAAAAGTTTATGTAGCTCTTAACTATGGTAGTTGTTGACCTTTGATTGATCTCAGGCTTTAAAAATGGACATTGGAAAATATTAACAATAAGAACACTTTTTGTTGTTGTCATTTTATGCCTCTGTAGATCAGATGTTTAATTACTTACCCGCTTTGTGGATTCTTGAGTCTTTTGTTTTTATGTTTCCTAGAGAAACTTCACACTTTGTTCACTAAGTCTTTACTTCGATTAAAAAAAATTGTTTAATGCCCATTGTATGCTTATCATAGTGTGAGTTAAAGTAGAAGCTTAGGGCATGTCTTCTTAGGTTCCACACAAAATGAACACCATTATATGTGAGGTGGTGAAGAAGGAAAGCAACCGACTATGAAAAATCATAATGGGTAAATTAGCATTTAAATGGAGAGTTACAGGTGTGGAAGAATTCTGTTTTAGGATTTTAAAACATGTGTCCTTGATTCCTCCTCTTTACTTGGCTTTACGTCTCTCACAAATTTTATTTTTCTTGTCAACACACTAAAATGTGTAACCCCATACAGTGACATCAAGAGGCAGTTTACACTTTGGCAGGTATTGAGCAAATTTTGTTGTTCTTAGTTTTGGTCAGATTGGATATTGTTCTTTGTGCCTTATTTCTTATTGCAGCATATAGAAGAAGCAGGAAATGATCTGATGTATTTATTATGTTTTGTGTAGGAATATGGGAGGATGCAAGAGACTTTGAAAATGCGATTAGAATATGCCCCCAGTCTCTTGCTTCATTTCTTCCGAGGGAGCTGTGCTTATCCCGTTATCTGGGGGAAACAGGGAGGGATGTGGAATGTGGACCCATATCTAAACTCAGAAAAGAAGATCCGGCTACAAGAAATGGGAGGAAGTCCAGAAATAAGCAAAATCTTTATGATGGTTGACAAACTATACTTAATAAATACTTTTTGTTTCAAATACTTATTAAAAGTTCTAAGCTATGTCTAATAGAAGATGCTGCATATATATGGGTCTTAAGATGGTCACTTACTCTTTTTATAATGTCAACTATATCGGAATAAAAATAATGATGAAACTATTAAGATAAAGTAACAAATGTGGGAATAAATCATGAGACGTTCCATAACAAGGCATCTGAATATAAGTAAAATTCATTTGCTGGCCAAATCAATTCTCTTGTGTTTACAGTTATATATAGTACAAATTTCTCAACGTGGACCTGGAAACATATAAGATGGGTAACTCTGATCCTGACAGCAGTTTTGCAATTGGATACCTATCAATTAAGAAAATACTATTACAGAGTGTGACTTGAATGTTAAAAGATTACTTTAGCTAGCTACAACTTTGAATTTTCTCTTGTGGCAATAAAAATGTCTTCAACACATACATTATATACATTTCCCTCTGATTTGTAATATCGACATCTATGAATCAGTTCACCTATGGATCAGTTCTAAAAACAAATTCTAAGCTTGTTTTTAGATCAAGAATCCATTTAAGAGCATGGTGAAAGGTGTACAGTTCCTTTCTAGGAATATACATACATTTTTACAGAAAATTTCTTATAGACTCCACTCCAGATGCCTCTTTACCGACTCTCTGTTAGGAAACTCTACCCTCAACCATGGCTTCCCTTGCTGGTTTTTGGCACGTCTGGGGTGTTGTCCAACTGCATTCATGGCATTTTCAGCTCTTGGGACTGTCTATGGTAAACAATGTGCAGGTGGGAGGGAAGTATTGAATCTGAGACTGCATTTCTCTCTGGAATAAGAATAGAAAGCCATTTACTTATGTATTTATCCATTAACAAACATTATGCATAGTTATTATATAGAAAGGACTTTTCTAGGCACTGGGGGACATATGATATAAGAAAATCAAACTACAAGAAGAATCCTTGCAGTGTTATTCATACTATTAGTTTATTTAAAAAACAGAGATTCCAAATATTAAAAATGTACAATTATATTACCAAAGCCAATGAAGATCATAGTAAGCGAAGGAGACATGAGACTTTTATATAAGAAATAGGATTTATAAACTCACAGAAATCCCAAAACAAACTTGGTCTAAGGCAGAAAAAAGAACTGTTTATGAAGTTGTTAACTGTAAAACTTAACAGATACTTTCTGAATGACAGCATAAATTGATATGTAGTAGACATCTTACTCAAATATAAAGTTTAAGAAACCCAGTTATAAAAATACAGCTGAAAAATATAGTTATCTGCCAAGTGTCTGTGGGTTCACACTCTCACAAGAAATTATTTCATAAGAAATAATTATCCAGGGAAACATAAGACGAAACTCCCAGAAACTTTCACACATGGCAAAATGGTAGTTATGGTAGATTTTCTAAGAATAGTGTAAAAATCAAACCTTGATAACTACAATGAAACCAATGAAAGAACACTCGAATTGATTATAGGAAATATACATTTCTAAAAGTTTTCTAGGACTGCCATAACAAATGATCACAAACTTATTGGCTTAAAACAACAGAAATTTGTTCTTTCACAGTTCTGGGGGATAGAATTCCAAAATTAATGTGTTGGCAGAGCCATGCTTCCTATGAAGGCTTTAGGGAAGAATGTTCCCTCTCTCTTCCTAGCTTCTGGAAGTTCCTAGCAATTGGTGGTTTGGGCTTGTAGCTCCATCACTCCAGTCTCTGCCTGTAGTTCACATGGCCTTGTTTACATCTACCTGTGTATTCTCCTTTTATGTCTCTGTATAAATGATCCTCCCTAATCTGGGTTGATTTCATCTCAAGAGTCTGCCTTGTTTCTGCAAAGATCCTCATTCCAAATAAGGTCACATTCTAAGGTTATATGTGGACCTAACTTTTGGAGGCCACGATTTAGCTCACTGTACTATACCACTGATAAAATAACAAAAGCATTTCTATTTTGATTGTTTGACTTCTGGAAAAAGAGGACAAATATTTTCTTATTTTTAAACTCAGAAATTATTCCCATAAATTGACCCATCTGAGGAGCTGTGAAGGTGAAATCATACATGTTCCTATCCTGTAAAAGCTTCAAAACTTGTCATATAATAATTCATGCACAAAGGCAAGAGATGTCTGGATAGATCCTAACATTAATAAAATAATGTGTGCTTATGATTACTGAAATGGAACTTTCTAGTTGAACTCTACTATTCTGTAATTAACAAGATAATCTAAATCCATTTATGTTATTAAGAACATCATATGGCAATACATGACTGAATCTTCAAAGCAATCTTTAAGATTTGCTTTGCTATCAATGTGAATTCTCTTTTTGTTTAGGTGGGCTAAATTTCATGACCATGATATCATTCTATTATAATGACAGAAACCCAAATAAACTAGTTTAAAAATGATAATTTATTCAATCATGTATGTAAATCAGAATTCTAAGAGGGTGTGATTATCTTTGAAAACATATAGATTCAAAGAATAATATTTTTGTCTTCCTCTATCTCTCCAGACAATCTCTCTTACATCACTTGGTTCTGTTTATATTGGTATGTTGGCTTCTCACAGTAGACAGGCTTTGTCTATATGTTGGGAGAAATGGTGGCATGGCCACAGACATCTTCAGTATGATAGCATCCTAGTCCAAAGATCTACAACTGGGGAAAGAGATCCCATTTATGTATCCATTTATGTAGTTTCATGGAATGATTATGACTGGCCTGGATTAGGTCATCTGCTGATTTTTAGGCAAATTATATGGTCCAGGGGATGAGACACTTTGTAAGACTAGGCTTGCAACATGTGTTACTATAGTTGGGGTTGTCTTAGTTCAGGCTTCTATAACAAAGTACCTGCAGACTGGGTGGCTTACAAACAACAGAAACTCATTTCTCACAGAACTAGAGCCTGGAAGTCTAAGATCAGAGTGCTAGTATGGTCAAGTTTCACTAAGAGCCAATTTCTCAGTTCTCACATGATGGAGAGCAGAGCATAGAAGCAAACTCTCTGATGACTCTTAGAGCACTACTCCTATTCATGAGGCCTCCATTCTCATGACCTTATCTAGTTCTAATTACCTTCCAAAGGCCCACCTCCTAAAACCCACATGGGGGGATAGAGTTTCAACATATGAATTTGGTCGGAGAGGGGGGCACAGATATTTGGTATGTAACAGGGATTTAGTGGGATGTCATGGCTGGTAGTCTGTAGTCACAAAACAAAATAAAGTTACATCAGCTATGTTGGAATCCAATACATGAAAGCATTAGTGCCAGGTTCTCACCAAAATAACATTAAACATTTTCGATATTGAACTGTTTGGAGATTCTCAAAGTATTGATAATTAACTTCCCAAATGCATGTCTAAATAACTTTGCTTTTTTAAAAAATTTATTTATTTTGCTTTGAGAGGCCCTGAGCTAAAATCACTATGCTTCCTTAGCTTAGACTTACTTTTGGAAGTCTTCCTTATAACACATTTTAAAACATTGCTGTTAAGATTGGATTAGCTGTGACATTTGGAAATGTCAGAGGTAATTTTGGCTGTGGTAATACTGGCCAAAACATTTCACCTATACAAAATACAATTTTCATGGCCCGGCTGCTCATGACATTGCTAGATATCTCTTTGTCCTGTTTCAGCAAATATGTTTTAGCACTGAAGCAATCCACTCCTTACAAAGCAATTATCATTAGAAAATGTCACTGCATAAATTGTAGGGTAAAAGAGACAGAGATCTGATTAGTTGTTGATTCAGAAAAGGAAAGCTCATCCTAGTAGAGCAGAGTGCCAGAAATCAAGAACTCATAGCCTGTTTTCACTTCTGCTGAAGAAACCTCAATAGAGGGACTGATTTTTTAAAATTAATTAATTGGTTTATTTCTAAATTTATATCCAAGTTAGTTAGTATATAGTACAACAATGATTTCAGGAATATATTCCTTAATGCCCCTTATGCATTTAGCCCATCCCCCCTCCTAGAACCCTTCCAGCAACCCTCTGTTTGTTCTCTTTATTTAAGAATCTCTTATATTTTGTCCCCCTCCCTATTTTTATATTATTTTTACTTCCATTCCCTTATGTTCATCTGTTTTTTTATCTTAAATTCTACATATGAGTGAAGTCATATGATATTTGTTTTTCTCTCACTGACTAATTTCGCTTAGCATAATGCCCTCCAGTTCCATCCATGCAGTTGCAAATAGCAAGATTTCATTCTTTTTGATTGCTGAGTAATACTCCATTGTATGTATATACCACATCTTCTTTATCCATTCATCCATCGATGGACATTTGGGCCCTTTCCATACTTTGGCTATTGTTGATAGTGCTGCTATAAATATCAGGGTGAGTGTGTCCCTTCTAAACAGCATACCTGTATCCCTTGGATAAATACCTAGTAGTACAATTCCTGGGTCATAAGTTAGTTCTATTTTTAGCTTTTTGAGAAACCTCCAGACTGTTTTCCAGAGTGGTTGTGCCAGTTTGCATTCCCACCAGCAGTCCACATCCTCACCAACATCTGTTGTTGCCTGAGTTGTTCATGTTAGCCATTCTGACAGGTGTAAGGTGGTATCTCATTGTGGTTTTGATTTGTATTTCCCTGATGATGAGTGATGTTGAGCATTTTTTCATGTGTCGGTTGGCCATCTGGATGTCTTCTTTGGAGAAGTGTCTATTCATGTCTTTTGCTCATTTCTTCACCAGATTATTTGTTTTTTGGGTGTTGAGCTTGATAAGTTCTTTATAGATTTTGGATATTAATCCTTTTTCTGATATGTCATTTGCAAATATCTTCTCCCATTCTGTTGCTTGCCTTTTAGTTGTGCTGATTGTTTCCTTTGCTTTGCAGAAAATTTTTATCTTGAGGTCCCAGTAGTTCATTTTTGCTTTTGTTTCCCTTGCCTCTGGAGACATGTCAAGTAAGAAATTGCTGCAGCTGAGGTCAAAGAGGTTGTTGCCTCTTTTGTCCTCTAGAATTTTGATGGCTTCCTGTCTTACGTTTAGATATTTCATCCATTTTGAGTTTATTTTTGTGTATGTTGTAAGAAAGTGGTCCAGGTTCATTTTTCTGTCCAGTTTTCCCAGGACCACTTGCTGAAGAGACTGTCTTTATTCAATTGGATATTCTTTTCTGCTTTGTCAAAGATTAGTTGGCCATACATTTGTGGGTCCATTTCTGCATTCTCTATTCTGTTCCATTGATCTGAGTGTCTGTTTTTGTACCAGTACCATACTGTCTTGATGATTACAGCTTTGTAATACAGCTTGAAGTCCGAGAAATATATTTTCCTACAATTCTGGAGGCTACAAGTCTGAGATCAAGGTGTTAGCATGATTTGTGTCTTTTTTAAAAAAAAATTTTTGTTTTAACATTTATTCATTTTTGAGAGACAGAGCATGAGTTGGGGAGGGTCAGAGAGAGACAGCAAGACACAGAATCCAAAGCAGGCTCCAGGCTCTGAGCTGCCAGCCCAGAGCCTGACGTGGGGCTTGAGCCATGAAATGTGAGAGATGGTGACTTGAGCTGAAGTCGGACGCTTAACGGACTGAGCCACCCAGGTGTCCCAGGATTAGTGTCTTCTAAAGTCTCTCTCTTTGGCTCTCTCTTTGGTCCACCTCAATTACCTCATTTTAACTTAATTACCTCTTTAAAGACTCTATTAAAGACTCAGTCACATTCTGAGATAGTGGGGTTAGGATTTCAACATATAAATTTGGAGAGACACAGTTCAACCTGTAATGATTCTTTATGAGGTTTGGCCCCTGCTCCTATGTGCTTATAAGTCTTTGAAGTCCCCATGCAAAGAACACCAGGAAAACTCGTTTATCATACAAACCTTCTGGCTAAGGGAGAGCACCATCTTGACAGAGACTTAGTAGTGTCTCAAAAGAGAAAAGTTCAAAAAGAGTACTTATCTGGTAGTCTGGGCAGGGATTGGTAAATGAATTTGTAAACTAGGTAAGTTCCTGGAACAACCAGTCGTTGTAATATGGGAGTCCATTATGAGTTGGTGTTAAAAGTGATAAAGTAAGTGAGCTTTTATTGTCCATGTGACACATCATGGTTAGGTTCAGCTTATTTGTTTTGAGAGTCATAGTAAGGTTTTACTGTCTGTGGTTTGTGTGTTTTTCTATTTTATCTCTCAGCGCCCCTCTTCACTTCTGGTAATTCTTTAGCCTAAGCTGAAGAAAAAGCCATTGCCATCTGGATATGCTACTGATCCAGATTGGTATTGCTATTCAATGGGTTCTGAGTCATCTCGGTATGTTGTAGTGTCAGTTTCCTGCTCTTTTCATTAGTATAATGATCTGGCATGACTGTGGTGGCACTTGCCTGCTGCAACACAACCAGACACTAAGATAACAATTCCTCTTAGAATTTGCAAAGCTCTTGAAGCCCTGATTATAAACTTATAAATACATGTAAAAATTTGGATATTCCTTACATAAGCAAGTAGCATTTCCCTTTAACTTGGACCTTAATTTTTTAGCTTTGTCAATGGTTGAAGATGTATTTCCAAATCTGGTATTTGTCAAGGATAAGGGTCTTAATAGTAACACTAATAAAGGATGAAGGTGGCTACTGACAATTTAGAACCTTGAAATAGCAGAGAGGGAAGAAAGTTGTAAAGAGATAGATCTAGGTTTTTTTTTTAATTAAAATTTTTTTTAATGTTTATTTATTTTAGAGAGAGAGAGAGAGAGAGAGAGAGAGAGACAGAGTGCAAGAAGGGGAGGGGCAGAGAGAGAGGGAGACACAGAATCTGAAGCAGGCTCCAGGCTCTCGGCTGTCAGCACAGAGCTCGATGTGGGGTTCAGACTCACGAACTGTGAGATCATGACCTGAGCTGAAGTCAGACGCTTAACCGACCGAGTCACCCAGGTGCCCCGATGTATCTAGTTTTGCCATTCACATGGATCTAAGCAGGGCAAGTCACTGAGTTTCTCTTAGGGAGGAATATCATCTTCTTCCAAAAAGTGAGATTTGCAGGAAATGATAAAAATCCATTCCATCTCTAAAGCCACTACTGCTGGTGTAAGTTAAGACGCTGGGTGGAATCATCTTTGTTCTTCTTGAGTTGCAGCTAATGCCCAAAGTGAGGATAGGAGGAACCAAGTATCGCACTTTCTGATAAAATCTGCCCTCAAGTTACTCAAAATTGGAACTATCTCCCTAAGGGCTTATGACGGATAAGGTCTAACTGGAGTTAACCAACTTGCACCCCTTCTCCATTTAGCTCCCAAAACATTTAAGGAAAGGTCTGTGGAGGAGAAATATGCACTTTAGTAGGGAGTGCTTGGTGGTGAGAGGCTGTTTCCTTACATTTTGGAAGCAAGGAGAATGAGCTAAGGGCCCAAGGGAAATCACTGATTGTGATTGAGGATGCCTGCAAGAAACAGAATCTCGTAGGTCATCTAGCTTTATCTCATCTGCCTAGGGAGTGGCCTGGTTGATCTGTCCTTGTATCTGTCTGATCAGGAGAAAAAAGTATTGGAGAGAGAAGGGAAGGGGAGGAGCTAGACTGACAAAGATGTGTGAGTTTCTCATAAGTCTAATGGGTGGTCAGTCAGGCTCAAGATCTCTTACCAGTTGTGCACCAGGGGGCAGACTGCCAGGCTGTTGGTTGGCGTCTGGCTGCAGGGCTAGGAGATGATGAAATAAGTTGATCCAGAACCAGATATTATTTCAGGGAATTCTGAAGCGGGACATTCTGCAGGGCTCATTTGAGGTACTCATGTGCAATCTGTGAGAGAGTGTGGACACCTGTCACGCAGGGAGGAGACACAACAGCTGTCAGTGCCATCCAGACACAGATGAGGTGTCATAAGACTGGAACACCTCCTCTTTTTCATATAGCCTACATGGCCACAACACCTGTCTTCATAGGAGGAAAGGGAAAGCTCAGAATTGGATATGAGTTTGGAGTTGTAAATGGACTGGACTAAGTCTGGGTATCCAAAAGTACCTGGAGAAGTAGGAGGTACTTAACATGTAGTTAACACACAGGAGAGAAGAGATCCATCAAAGGATTTTTAAGCAGAGATTGGAAAAAAAAGTTGTTTCAGGTTTACATCTCATGGAAGTAAGAATCAATATACCTCTGTGAGAGTGCATACACCCCTTCTTGCTTTAGTCTGTGGGAGTCAGCACGTCCTTCCTTATCTCGATATTCTGTTCTACAGCCTTGCCTCACAACAAAAGTTGCCATGGGAGTCATGTGCCTTTTCACACTTCATGGTTCCAAGTTATAGTACAGTTTCTAGCTGTGCAAATTCTGGTTGAGGTTAGGAATGATGGTCTAGCTGTACTCTGCCTTGTTTCTTTGTAGAAACCCATCTCAGTACTATCTTTCCCAGAGAGTAAGTAATGAGAAAAACTGGCAGATGTATTTTATCTAACTGTGAATGGTTTATCATTATAATTTACATTTTACTCTGTGCTTTGTCTTGTGACCACAATAAATCCATAAGCAACCTTTTTCTTCTCAGTTATACATAAGGTATGTTATGTGTTAAGAAAAAGATTTCATGGTATTGTCTCCAAGTCTGACACCTAATTTGCCTAACAAGGAGCCTTATTGCCTGGCTCTCTTGCATTTTTTCTCTTGGGCTTCGATTTCTGAATGCTGGAAGGTTTTATACTCTCAGTTTTGTAGTCTTTCTTATTGACAGAGAAAAAAGAATAAAGCTGAGATGTTTTGCTTTCTCACTGCCACCCATCAGCAGGACACTATTTGTCCTCAAAGAAGATCTATTCTTCCCTTGTTCTTTTCTCATTTCTGACCATGTCAAAAAGCTTTGTTGCTGCAGTCTTGAACTGTCTTCCCAATCAGCTCATTATGGCTTCAGCCTTTCTGTGACAGCTTTTACAGAATGATACCATACATTAATTTTTATCCATTGATATTTACCCTGTTTATTTTTATTCTTTGATATATAAAATCCAAAGATTTTGGAATTCTTGTATAACTACATTGTTTTTGCTTTTCTTGTATAACTTGTTTTGCTTACCTAAGTAGCCATTTTACAGCCAGGATTTCTTGTTTAAATGCCTAACCTTGGCTATATCATCTTTGAAAGCCTCAGACCCTGACCACATTTGCCTGCCTATCTGTCTTAAAATGCTATTATTACTTTCTGGAAAATTAGAATTGCTTATTGAAACAGCTTGATTTAGAGTATGGATTTTAATAAATAAGCATATGTAATGAAGTTTTGCAAAATAATTGTCACTCACCAGACTTGTAAAAATGTGTCAGTGCCTCCTGTTCCTGAGTCTTCTGGTCCCCACCTCATATTCTCTGCCTCTTTTGGCTAAGAGGAGACCCACACACAGTTCTTTGGGTACTGTGGTTTGATACAAGAAAAATCTTGCAGGGGACAAAGAAAATTGTCAAAATTTAAAGATAGAGAATGGACTACAGATACTTAAGCAGGAAACTGATATTATAATCATTTTTTTTTTGAGCAAGTTTATATCAGCAGTTTGGAACATGATCAATTGTGGGTGGGATTGGAAAGACAATGGAGGCAAGGAGAGTAACCCCTGGGAGGGACATGTGAGGTGAAGGAGCCTGTGGTGGAGCGGGTGACTGAGGAAAAAGAGAGAGGCCATGACTTATTTATTTTATAACTGGATAAGATATGAAAAATACAGCACAGGGAATATGGTCATAATATTGTAATAACATTTTTTATGCTTATTTATTTATTTTGAGGGAGAGATGGAGCGAGCATGAGTGGGTGAGGGGCAGAGAGAAAGGGAGAGAGAGAATCCCAAGCAGACTCTGCACTGTCAGCGCAGATCCCCATGTGGGGCTGGATCTCATGAACCGTGAGATCATGACCTGAGCTGAAATCAAGAGTTGGACACTGAACAGACTAAGCCACCCAGGCGCCCTGTAATACCATTTTTTGGTGACATATGGTGACTATACTTCTCGTGGTGAGTGTTAAATAAGGTAATTGTTGAATCAGTATCTTGCGCACCTGAAATTAACATTGGATGTTAATTATACCTGAATAAAATATAGGAAAGAAAAAGAGAGAGAGAGGCCAATCTAAGGCAGTGATAGAGCTGCAAGGAGGGAGCCATTGCATGACTGTCAGAGACACAGAGGAAAGAAAAGTAAATGCAATTTCAAAGTCTGGAGAGAGCCATATCAGAGAGATGAGGATTATTGGGAGGGTGTGTTTAAAGAAGATGAAGAGACAAAGAGCAATTTTAGTTTCATAGGTCAATAAAACATGTTTCTGATGTATCTGTTAGTACATGTTTCATTCAGCCAGTATTTTTTTATTCCAATCCCTCCTTTTATATTCATCGTGCTTCTCATATTCAGTAACACAGTATGTTAGAATACTCCATCCATTATCCATCATGTGGAGAAAAGTTTACTCTATCATTTTTTTATGATGTGAAGTTCTTCTCAATCATAAATAGTTTATTTTATTTATTTATTTATTTATTTATTTATTAAATGAAATTTATTGTCAAATTGGTTTCCATACAACACCCAGTGTTCATCCCAACAGGTGCCCTCTTCAATACCCATCACCCACCCACCCCTCCCTCCCTCCCACCCCCCATAAACCCTCAGTTTGTTCTCAGTTTTCAGGAGTCTCTTATGTTTTGGCTCCTTCCCTCTCTAACCATTTTTCTTTAAATAGTTTATTTTAGACTCAGTGATGGAAAACATAAGACCACATATAAGAAATGAAAAAGGATGAGAGAAATTGAATAAAGGAAGCAAAAGTAAAATTATTTATCCTCAAAGATTCTACCTCTTGGGAGAAGACCAAAGAGGGTTGAAGAAGATTGTAATCCATTGCCGTTGTAGTAGTTCCAATTTTTAGGCAAATGTGAATTTGAATTACAGACTTTCCTCTGAAATTATCTATATGTGAGTGAATACTGGAGAGACATTAATAAAATTATGGCTTTAATTGAATGGGAAGGATTCAAATGGAGATTTTGTTTATAATAAAGTCAATTTAATATAACTAACCTGACAAATATCAACAAGGACCATAAATGTCAATAAATGTAAAAGAACATGTAAAATTTCTAATTTTTGTCAGAATCTGTATAATAGTTAACATCTTTCAATTATGACAGAATATGGTAATATAAACTCTGTGAAAACAAATGACAATAAACAAAAACAAAAAGAGCAAAGACAAAAAAACAAGTTCACACTTTTTATTATATATATTACACTTTAGTACATTCAAAACTGAATGTAGAAATCCTATGTTCCTTTTCATCAGCATGTTCTATGTTAAGTGATTAAGAACCTTCTTGGACAATAAGAATTAGAAGGGTCATTCCTGCCCTTCAGGACAGTTGTTCAAATGCTATTCCATTGATTCTAATTCCATCACAATTTCTTGGGGCTTATTAAGTAAGGAGATCACTGGATGCTACCACAGATCTATTAAATCAGAATTTGGAGTTTAAGACTAGGAATCTGCATCTTTAATAAGTGTTTTGGACAATTCTTATGCTCCCTTATATTTGAGAAACTTTGTTTCAGAAATCCACAATATCTAACATAAGCAATGATTAACATAAATGAAAAGGCCATAGTGAAAAAAATCATTTTACAGAAAAGAAAACTTTTTATTACATTCATAGGTTAGCCCATGAATGAACCCATAGTAGATGCTTAATATTTGTAATTAATTAGATAGTTTATGTGTTAGAATACTGAATTACCATGGTGATCTAGGCATTTGCAATCTTTAAAGCAACATCTTTAACTGTTTTTGATTACAGAGAAAGCAAACACTTGTTACTTTTTATTTTTGCAAAGTGCCATACACAAGTTTGTTTTTCGTGATTTTAAAATGATGAAAAATAAAACATTGAGAGATCTTGTGGGAGAAGAAATACATGTAGGTCCTAAAATACGCTTAAGATTGACTTTTTAAAAAATGAAGAAAAGCCATAATCTACCCAAAGTTTGTTCTATGCTCACTGGCATTATCTTTAATCTCACAAAATACTTTACCCACTGGAAAAGAGAGGGCAATGGATGTAATAAATAATCCATTAATCATTTAGTTGAAACTCCTAAAATCCAACTGGGGCTGATTTTACTCTGATAAAATGAAATAAAAATTGATCCAATTTGTTAAAGCCTTATGCCTGTTAGGAATACATTCAGCTGAAAACAGAGGCTTAATCAAATAAGATTTATTTTTTCTCACAAACCAAATCTCTAGGTAGATGAGGGCTGGTGTTAGGTCAACTTCTTTTCAGTGACATCCAGAATCCATGCTTTCTGTACAAGTCTCTAATATGTCTATTCCTCCCTCTCAGCTTCCTTTTAAAAACTTTTTTTAATTTAAAAAAGTTTCTTTTAATTTCAGTGTAGTTGATACATAGTGTTACGTTAGTTTCAGGTGTACAACATAGTGATTCAACAAGTTTACATGTTACACTATGCTCACCACAAGTGTAGCTACCATCTGTTGCCATACAATGTTACTACAGTATCATTGACTATATTCTCTATGCTGTACCTTTTATTGCCATGACTTATTCATTCCATAACTGGAAGCCTGTATCTCCCTCTCTCCTTCTCACCTACTTTGCTCACCTTCCTCTGGCAACAATCACTTCTTCATATTTATGGGTCTGATTCTGCTTTTGGTTTATTTGTTGTGTTTTGTTTTGTTTTTTTTTTTTAGTTTTGCTGTGTTTAGTTTTCTCAATACCAATGAAATCATATGGTATTTGTCTTTCTTTGTCTGACTTACTCCACTTAGCATAATACTCCATCCTCAGCTTCCTTTTTTGACTTTAGTGCTCAAGGTGGCTGCTGCAACCCTTGCCTTTATGCCAATATACAAGGAGGAAAGAAGGGAGGAAGGGGTAGTGCTATCTATTGCCTTTTTTCTTTTTTAATGTCAGTAAACAAAAACAAAATCTTTCCCAGAAACTGTTTGCTTGATTTCCCTTTTTGACCCATAGCTCTTTGACTAGAACTTGGTCACATGACAACATATTACTGTGAGTCTGGGAAAATGGGCATCTAGCCTTTGGATTCGATAGTAGGCAGCAGTAGGAAGACAATTGGGAAATGACTTTTGAGTTGGCCAAAAAACAGTGTCTGATACAACCTATTCTAATTCCTAGTGTCCCTAAGCCTGGACACTTCAAGAGTAAGTTTACTGGAAGTTTTAGTATTAAAAAGGCTTAACTACCATGTAGAGTTTCCTGAAGTTCTTTCAGGATCTTGCTTCTGTAACATTGGTGTGCAATATGGCCTTGCATGTCATGTTTCCTAAACTTTGTCTTATTCCCTCTCCCTTCTTCATCATCCTGACCCTGGAAAGCAATGTGGGTTGGTGGTGGGGAGTGCTGGCTCTGGAGGCAGATGGTCAGGGTTTGAGTCCTGGCTGGGCTACTTACTAGCTGTGTACCCTTGAACTAGTTATTTAACCTCTGTGGGGCTTCATATCCTCATTTTTCAAGTGAATTGCTGTAAAAATTAAATGATATAACCACATGAAACTACTTATTCTATGCTAAGCGTATGCTAAGTGCTTGATAAATGTTGTTGTTATTATTATTGATTTATCTCCAAATCTTACCAATGTATATAATCACAATGCTTGTTATATACAAGTAGCTTGGCTAAAATAAATAAATAAATAAATAAATAAATAAATAAATAAATAAATAAGTAAATAAATAAATGAAGTAGTTCAGCTAAGAATTCCCTTTTAGTTCCCTTCTTTTTGTATAAATGATGCATTTTTATGTAATGGTGTGTGTGTATTACGTTTGTGTGATTTCCGGGGGCTACAGCTGAAATCTTTCCTGGGAAATGTCACAAGCCCCAGGATTAGTGCCTCTTTGAAAAAAATTACTAAAGTGGCCTGTATTTGTAAAAACACATTTCTAAGATCTTTATGTTGTCTTTCATTAAAACATCTGCTTCGGCAGAAAATGATAAAAAGTGGAAGTGTCATCAAGAGGCAACAGTACCAGCTGATAAAAGGAAGTGCCTTCCTCCACCTCACCACGTAGGCTGTGAGGATCCCAGGTCCTGAGTAGAGCAGCTGCTGATGGCCGGAAGCTGATTTTCATGTTCTCTTTTCTCCACTGGGAAGATTAGTTACTGAAAAGCTCTCTGTGAAAGTGTCTAAGAATCAAAGATTGCCTCATCTTAAAAAATAATAAGAATAAAAAATTTAGCTAACATTATTTTTCTTGACATATAACCTACAGGGACACTGGGAATGAGAAGACGCTGTGGCAGACACAGTTTTTGGCTCACTTAAAAGTCATTTCCCAGCCGTCCTTCCTATTACTGCCTACTATAGAATCCAAAAGTTAGATACTCATTTTTCCAGACTCATGTTATTTCTCTTGCCATATAACATGCATGCTCTCTATTTTTTGTCAGAGCTTTCCTGACTGTTTATTTCTAGGAAGTAGGTATCAATAGAAGATAAAAAGGTACCCCAAGAATATTTTTTCAAGAGCAAAGCACATGGTTTAGGGAGAAGAACGATATGGCTGAGAAATGGTTGGTAGGACACTTGAAGGGGAATGTACCTCAGTGGGAAGAAAGATTCCAATGAAAAATGTGGAGGCAATTCTGAAGTAAACTATTAACTTGTTTACAGTTTCACTTCCGTTTTGGTTTCATCTTTGGATTGAGACATAGTCACTTTAAAATTTATGGAATGTTCTTTCTTTGCCTTTGGTATTTAAGTAATTGAAGTTAATCTTTTTGAAGGAGGTCTCAGTTGGATTGTTGTAAGATTGAAAAAATCATTAAGAGAAAATTAATAAAAGAAAATACTTTAGGTTGAGTAACACAGATATTCTAGTCTTAGCCCCCGCAATATGACCCAATAGACAGAACAAGCTCTGGAAAAACAGGGAGTATGAGCCAAATGTTCAGCTTCTCTCATTAAAAAACAGAATTATGCAACAGTATAGACTTTGCAAGTCTATTGTTTTAAGAAGGAATTAAACAGAATTTGTTTATTCAGCCAGGAGGGCTCAGCTAATAGATGTCCCCTGAAATGTGTAAGAAATCTCCTTGTTTGTTACAAAAGCTTATCCAGAGATTGGAGTCTGAATGAGGGGGAGGAAAAAGAAAGTGAAGAGAAGAAGCAACAGCTCTAAGATGAAAGTAAAGCTGTAGGACTTTTGCATCCTGATTTCCCTTCTCTGGGTTTTTGTTTTCTAAGGGATTGATGCAAGGCAGATACCTCCCATAAGTAAGTAGTATGGCAAGAGCAGAACTTTTTTTTTTTTTTTTTTTTACCTGCTTTCCCGTTTGTGGGATGACATTCCAACTTGTCCATAGTGCAACATTATTTAGAGTGAAAGGAATCACACTGAGACAACTGGCCAAAATTACAATTTTCTGGACAACAGGTATACCTACTTTGTACCGAGAAGATGCACATAACCAACACAGATAGCACTTCTGTGTGTCATGCACCCTGAGAGGAGAGCCAGCCAGCCTGTTACCAGAAGCTTCTGGGGAGGTTAAGGTGATCCACAGTAGAGGCAGGTAGAAAACTCTAGGCTGGGAGACTGGAGGAAGTAAATGGTAATCACTCCAAGGTTGGCAGCCTATGAAGACAGCATAAATCAAAGAGCCAACCATGATTTTTCCAGAGGTAGCTGGATTATCAGAGTCTATTAGACTGTAGTGACCAGAAGATGAAGGCCATTGAAATGAAGGGTGTCCTTGCTTGCTCTTCCACAAGGATGTGTGAGACATATTTTCCCTCTTATATCCCTGGAGGTCCAGTTAGGGAGGGAAACAGGCAATGGGGTGGCTATATGGGAGGTTAAATATTTTTATTAATAAAATATTAATAGAGAGATCACATGGCCTTTTAAGGTGTGGGGTGGGAGTAAATTTAAACTAGATACAAATTTAGTTGAGTTTCTATTTCATGGACAGATCAGTTATGAACAAAAATAAGGGAGCTGTATCTCTGCAAATCTAAGTTCTATGAATTGTGTGACCCTTCTTGCTATAATTAAATAACTATGCTATTTACTGATAGGGGCCAGAGATCCCCTCCTTCTGTATTTCTTCCAAAAACTCTTAGTAATATTATCAATTTATTTAATCATTCCCTGGGATCAGTAGTTCTTATAGACTATCTGATATGAATAGTCCTAAGAAACCTACAAAGTAGGCATGATTATCCTACTTTATCAGTAAGTTAGTTAAGGCTAATAGAAATTGAAGGGCTTGATTTAGTACATCTAGCTAATAAGTAATAGAACTTGGATTTAGACCAGGCTAAAAACTTAAATGGCTCGCATACTACCTTTTATGCTAAGTTGCCTTATTTTATTAATAAGTAGATTAGAATTGGTGCATTAAGCTCTTGACTTCTAATCTCTTCTTTGTGATTTTAAACATGACTTAAAATTGATTAATTACTGAACTTTTTACATGCTTATAATACATGTTCTCAGGTAGATTTAAAATTATTTGGTGTTTTCTTCTTGATTGTCCCTTGTCTGTGTTTCTTGCATTATTGTTGTCTTTAGAATTACACATTTATTGGGGCACATGGGTGGCTCAGTTGGTTAATGTCTGACTCTTGGTTTCCTGTCAGGTCATGATTTCATGGTTTGTGAGTTTGAGCCTGGGCATGGGGCTGGCCCTGTGCTGTGTCAGTGGGGAGCCTGCTTGGAATTCTGTCTCCCTCTCTCTCTGCCCCTCCCCCACTTGCTTTCTATCTTTCCTTCAAAATAAATAAAAATAAACTTAGAATTAAACATATATTCAGTAAGTATTTATGGAACACCTATTATATGCCAGGAACTATTTTATGTTTGGGATATATTAATAAAACCCTTGGAGACAATCCTTATTCCCTTGGAACTTGCATTCTGTTGGTGAAGATGAAAAATAAACAAAATGATTAAGGAAATTATAAGATCTAGTGGAAGATGGTAAGTGTGATGCACAAAAATGTAAAGCTGGGTAAATGGAATTGGGAATGCGAATGGTTTGCTATTTTAGGGAAGATGAGAAGAATAGATCCATTGAGAAAAAAATTCACCAGAGAATAGCCTGAGGAAGTGACTTGTATTTGGTCAGAGGAAGAGCAGTTCATGTGGGGGAATACAGTCAGTGTAAGGAAAATTGGCAGTGTGGCCAGAGAAGAATAAATAAGATAAAGTCAGAGAACAGTTGGACTACTGTTGAACAGATCTAATAGGAACTTGAGGGTCATTGCAAGAAACTTCAGATTGTAATAAGGCTTTTAAATAACTTCTATTCCTTCTTAACATCCAGTGTCGCTCTAAGCACATACTTCTTTTTACTGGCAGATGGTATCTTTACTCTTTAAAGTTCTTTACTAGAGGATTGTGATATCCAGACACGTTATGTTTACATTTTTGTTGATGGACCATAATCTATTATAGATCCTTCTATTAGAAGTTTCGTGGTTTGTCTACTTATGAAGTGATTTTTAGTTGCTAATCCACTGGGAGTCACAGGATTCTCCCTGCCATCTCTGACTATTTGGTGTGCATCAACTTTTTTTTTTTTTTTAAACCATCATAAACCTCCAGATCAGGTAACATCATGGACATACAGGACATACATTTCAAGAGTTGTTACTGTTGTGGTTGTTCATTTCTTTTCTTTCTTTCCATGTTTAAAATTGTGCTAAGTGATTGGGAGGAAGGAGTTAATAAGGCAGCTTTATTGTCTATGTCACCTGGCTCCCAGGGAGAAAGGACTGGCGATATTTGGTAGCAAGAAAAGCCTTATCTTGAAAATGCCTTCAGCATAATGTCTAAGTGAAGGAAAATTAAACTAAGATTAGGAACTTGGCACCCTGAAGCATGTCTCCTAAACTATCGAAGCCTCTGGGGCATAAAATGAAAATGTTTTAAATTGGGTATTCCCACTGTTGAAGACCCTGTGAACCTCCCCTAGAAACCTTATCCATTCTTGACCACAAAGGTGGCCCTGATCTACCAAGGGGGTACCTGGGGAGCCACACTTGATGTCTTCCTTTCTCTGTCTTATCCTTTTAATTGATATTACTTATTTGGGTGTAATACAGGTTAAAAATCTCTAATTCATGTTTGTCTAATCTAGCAACCTAACCTGTTAGCTCAGTATTAGAAAGTGAAAATCTTCAAAAAATATTATTCATAAGAAAGGACCAAATTTACTACAGGTTCATAGATTGTGTTTTTTGTAAATCTAGGGGAACATCAAAGGGAGCAAGCATCTTTTGAATATCATTATTTGGGGAAAAATGAGCTCTAAATATTTTGAGAGGGGTCTAAAGATGAGTGGCATGTCACTAAGAGGTAAGAAAACAAATATTTAGCAAATGCAGAGGTAAGAATGTACATATTGTTCTTTCATATTTGATAGTTGGGAACTATTAGCTCATTTGAGAAATTCTGCAAGTTGTTTGAAACTTTTGAAATTTCTTTTCTGAAAATTGTTTTGGGAAATATATTTTTTTAAAAATGTCTCTGAATGCAGCATATATTTATTCTTTGGAGTTGTACTTTATTCTTGGAAAAACTTAGAAGCTACCTAGAAATAAGTGCTATAAATAAGGTAGTTATTTGAGGATTTAAAAAATATGTGACTATAGTTACTGACTCATTTTCTTGAATGCTTTATAAACTAAATGTAAAGATAACTCTCTAAGTGAAATACAAAACTACCTGATCAAAATAGCTTCATTGGAATAAATTATGCTTTCCCAAGATGATTGCTTGAAAGACAACACTAATGTGGATGTTTCTCTCCTGATCACCTACCCTGATCATCCTATTTAAAATACCTACTTTGATAACTGTATTTAAAATAGTTATTTTTAATCAAGGTCTTTGTTCAATAGATGTTTTTCCCTATGGCATTGTTAATCATTGCTATTTATGGAGATCAGAACTCTATTAAAATTATATATTTTAATTTTATCTTAATAACAGTGGGTATGGATGAGAGCAAAAGACTGAAAATTTCTTAATATGGATTTGAGGGAATAATATTGGGTTTTTATTAGCAGCCTAATGAAACTCTATTGCATTTATCACAAAAAACCCTACAAATACCTTTTACAAATAGCTAATTACAAGAAATAACATTTTTGCAGACTTTCTTCTGTGTAACACAAAAAATTTGCCTATTCTCTTTACCTACATCTAAACACTATGATTTAGTTTCTGCTGAAGTGATGATTTCTTTTCTAACAAAAAAGGAAGGAGTAACTTAGAAAAGTTGAGAGGGGCTAACTAGTCCTAAAAACTGAAAAGTACTTGTTCTGCTTCATGCTGTGAGTGAAGTAATTATGTGTGTGTATGTGCGCGCATGTGTGTATACATGGATATTACACACACACAATTTTTAACCCAAATATTATAAGATCAAATAAGAAAAAGTATTGGTGTGTCAGTTGGCATCCTCTAAGACAGTAAGACAGAATTAGCAGTCCAAGAGGCTTAATGGCAGAAATGCCTGTGAGAGGGAGGAAGACATATTTTGACAGCTGCCAAAAGAAAAGAAGATGGAGCATGATTGGACAGGACAGCTTCAGGTGATGATGCAGATGTGACAGAGCCATGGCCAAACCAACAAGGAGCTCTCCATCAAAGATCGCTGATAGGGGAGTCTGGTGTTAGACAGAAATAACCAGGCTTTAGTACTTACACCATGCTCAATCGTTGGCTATTGGCCGTTGGCAAAGAGTGTGACCTCCACTCATAATCTGTGGTGGACACTGAAGGCACTAACAGTGGGAGCTATCAGTAACTGGACTCCTTGCTCCTGAATGGCGAACTCTTTCTTGAAGATTGATTGAAATAGCACATCTTCATGGCTGCCTCAGTGAGGGCAAGTGCGTGCACGTGTGTGTGTGTGTACACTAGTACTGTCAAATGAGAGTAGATACATGAAAGTCCTTTATTATTTAGAGCCTACTATTTTGTAAGATATTCTAGTGTTACAACCCATATAGATTTTGCAAGCTTGCCTGTCTTTCCTTGGAAAAACTACATGTGTTGGCTTGACTTGGGGCAATTTAAAAGATTACTGAAATAGCCCATACACTTGACCAATGACAACAGTTCTTTCTGTCAGGACTAGGAGGACTTGAAGACCAGGAATGGGATGGGAATGGATGCGCTGAAATCCAGTGCCACACCACAGATCCAATATAAGCATGTCCTCACACTCATTTTCCTCTTCATATTCAGGATACAAGACATGAAGAAGGGAAAACGCAAGGGAGTTAGCAGAGGGTTGTCTGGAATAAATAGTTTATTGTTCAGAGGTAAGAAAATAAAATAATAACCTTTGAAAGAACTGGATTGTGGTCTTTATTTCCCTGATCATTGGCTTACACCCACCAGCATTTAAATGGAAGCAGACTATCAACCCTAGAAGAAACATTGTCATCATATATTACTAACCCTTATTTTATCAATATTTATTTTTATTTTATGAATATTTTATGAAAAATTCAGTATGTTAAAAACTCTTTAGCACCAATAATTGTATAAAAGATGGGTCAATATAATAAAAAGGTAGGGGTACAGCTGGTAGAGAGCTTTATAGGTCAGAAAATATTTTTAACTGATTTTCACACACTTCTGCTGATTTGTTTTGTGCCCATGGAAAAAGAAGTGAAAAAAGCATATGTAACACATTTTGAGGCAAAACACAGAAATATAATGGATTTACAAATATTTTTCTTTGAGAAATCTGTACCTTCTTGTTCTCACCAAAGGGATGTTGGTATCATTTTAAATGTCATTTTTGAAATGCAGCTGGTGCACAATTAAATAGATATTTTACATGGTCTAAAGTGGTTTATAGACCTACAGTGTTCAGAACATATCAATTAACCAAGAGGTATTAATTTGGTACCTACTCTATGACTCAGAATTTGGAATGGCATTGTGTAACACACATAAGACAAATAAGATAAAGCCTTTAACCACCATGAACATCTAATCTACTTGAAGAGATGAGAAAAATGCACAAAATACAGAGAAAGACATAACACAATATATATTCAAGGGCTTAACTGTGTAGCATTTCTAAGCATAATGGTGGCTTAGAGATGGGTGAGTTGAATGCCGTTCGTTATAGAAAATTTATGGAGAAAGTTGGATGCAAGGTGGACATTACAAAATGGGTACGTTTGAAATAGACAAAGGAAAACCACAAGCATGTATTCTAAGCATGGTTGGAAACATCAGTTGGTATCATTGTGGTTTATACACATAGGGAGAATAATCTGATTTGGCTGGATAACTTATGTTGTGAGCAAGAGAGAAGTAATATGAAATAATTGGACTCTAAAGCCCAGATTCTGGAGGCCCTGGGCTTACACATGGCGTAAAAGGCAATAAGGAATCATTATAATAACAAAATGTAATTGGGCTAAGTTTTAGTATTATCAGCCCAAGTATAATTGCTGAGGATTTCCCTTCCATTCCACCACGTCTCTGGGGAGTCACCCCATTGTTTTGGGAAACATGAATGTTCTAGACTGTTGAAAATGGTTAGTCCACAGTGGAGGGTTTGGATGGGACTCAGTGAATCCTGCCTTTTAGAGAGTGTCATTTCTGCTGATAGTTCTGTTGGAGACATGCAGACAGCTCTCAGAGGAAGGCCCTCATCAGGCAGCTACAAACAGCATACCTCACGGCCTCACAGGGCTCCTTATCACAGGGTTGGGCAGTAGGCTTGCCTTGGCTCCCTGTTGCTGGTGCTGGACCTTGACTGGCAGGGTCTAAATGTGATTCCCCTCCTCTCTGGAGTCCCAGGTCTTATCTTCAGCATCTCATTCCAAGCTCCATAGATATCCTACAAATTACTGTGCTTTTGAGTTTTCCCCTCGTGAGTCCTGTTGATTCTTATTAGTCTTACATTGAGTAGAATAGTCAGGGTTATCCTCTTGTCTTTTTTGAATCTATTTTTATGGCATGAACTCTGTGTGTTGCTTCTTTCTGGGCCTTTCTTTCTGTTTCTCAAGAGTTTTTACTTCATAATAATCTCGCTTCCTATAAATCAAAAACATTGTTTTGTTTTTGTTTTTGTTATGGGTTCAAGAGCTTCAGTTAAATAAACAACAAAAATGAAAATTGAATATTAGTAGTTTCTTATAATATTTAAAACTGCTTCACAGTTCTAATCTCATTTAGGCAAAGGAAATGCTTCTCATTGAGGAATTACAGGTGAGGAAATAAGATAAAAAGTGTATTATTTAAATTTATTATCTCACTATAATAATAATAATATTTAATATTGATTAACCACTTAGTCTATGTCAGAACCTGGGACAATACTTGGGAGTACCTAAGTTTGATTAAATGATTAATTATTTAACTCATACATATAGTTTTAAGGGGTTTTCACTTGAAATTACATATTTTATGAGTAGACCTCTGAGAAGTTAACTTATCTTTCCAAGCTTATAGCACTAGTAAATCACTGGCGAAGTTCAGATTCCAAGGTAGGAAGTCTACTGCAGAGCCTGTACTTTTACTGGCTGTGCTCTCAAAATATTTTCTTTATCAAGGGATTAACATAATTACAAAAGCAGTTTTAGAAGATTAGTCTGGCATCTGCATAAGAGCCTAGAGAGAGGATTATTAGTTTGGAGGTTATTTTAAGAACTGCAGGCATGAACTGAAGAGGATGTCTTAGATGTTTAGCCCTAGTGGACTAGGGTAAAGTAAGCAACATTAAGGGCAGAGGATTTAAGACTAGTAGTTTGAGAAACTACCAGGAAAATATAGAGTATACTCTAGAAGTGTTTTTTAAACTTCCTTGACCACAAAGTTACCTGGAACACTTGTAAAAAAATTACAGAATCCTGAGCTCCACCCAATTGGTCTGTCAGAAGCAGATTTTCCAAAGGAATATCCTTTTGAAAATGAGGGTGCCAGATGATTTTTGTGATCAGATAAATTGGAGAAGACATTCTAGAAAATGTCTTGCATTTTTTTTTCTGTAGAAGCTATGTATTACATAATTATAGTGGCTTTTCTTAACTCCCTGACACAATTTACTTTTTTACAGTTATTTCCTGATGTACAAAGTGGTCTAGGCCCAAGCCGTTAAAGGTTTTCAGTTCAACTAGTAAATCATCCAGGTGATTTCAGGTTTTATTGCCACTGAATTATTGTCCACAGTAGCACACTGTATTGATTTTGTGCCATCTGACACATGGTATGAAGTCACATGCCATAATTCATTCAGCCCTTTAATACTGACAAAGAGGAAGGTGAAATGTGAACTCCTGATCCATGTATGTTTCAAAGAGCTCGTTTCATCACTCAAGTCAGCCAATTTTAAAATAGAATGGGGTGATCTTTCATATAATTTTCCTGGTTCCTTCTGTGGATTGTCAATCAAAGTTCCCTATTCCTTGTGGGCTCAAACTTTTAAGGTCCAGGTTTAGAATTCAATTTTTAAGTTGTGCTCAGGTTTGAAACAATGCATATTTTACACTGAAAATTCTTTTTAGTCTTTATAATGGCTGGAGAAATGAATGTAATAACCAGTTTGACAGTAAATAATAACAGAATGTGTAATCTTTTTTACATACAAATTCCCTCATCAATGTTACATTTAATGTTGCTAAGTATTTGGGAGTAGATATTTTTAGTTCAGAATTCATCAAGTGAATTATCAAGTATACTCCAGGTAGTCCACTAAAGATGAGGAGTCTTTTGTTTCCCCCCACACACTTACAAACACAGAGAGTTATTGTTGTTTATTTCCCAGATATTTTTAGTATTAATAAAAAATCTCAGAGAGGTCTTCAGACATGTAAGTACAAGGTTCTTCCTCTAAAACAGCACACATTACCCCTCTAGAGGCCAATATTATGTCTAGTGCAAGCCTATTTTGAACCAGCAGTGTTGAATTCCATGAAATTCTTGGTTGAGGAGTTCTCTGGCCTTAGTGGCATTGTCTAAATCACCTACTATTTTCTCAGAATTCCCATAGTATAGTTACCATTTCAGTTCTGGTATCAGAGCCTAGTCTTCTCCTTCTTGAGTTAAATTACTTACTGATCCCTTTTTCCTAGAAGACACATCAATGTGCCAAAATGGGCCCTGGATAATGTCAGAAACGATCTTAAAAGCAGGCATTAGTGTGCTAAGACAGTGAGTTCCTGTCCATTTGTAGGTAATAGCGAGTAGGCTTTTATACCACATATCCAATACCAATCATTAAGGGACATCCAGTGATTTATCTTTGGGAAAAATGCCCCTCTGGAATTGGCAACTAATACTATAACATTTTGGCACCATTCATCAAGAATGGATTGGCACCAGATTGTGATTTATAGTATCAAGATCATTAGATGGATCTAAAGCAAAAGAAAGGTAATATATTTTCCTTGTAAGACGCATGAAAGTGATCCAAATACATATCACCTATATCCTAATCCTCTCCAAATTCTTTTTCTGTGGAAGTTCCATTGTAAGGGCTTGCTTTCACAAAAAGTCTCTGGATCTTATTTCAGTAGAAGCAAGAACCTCCTTTTCTATGTATGAAATGATAGGAGGTTTTAGATTCCAGGATGCCTGGATAGGTTTGGTGTTTCCCATATAAATAATCATCCAATGAATGAGTTTGCATACTCAGGAAATCAACTTGTTTATTATAAGGAACTGGAACCAAAGGAAGCTGGATAATTTCCAAAGTGAAATGTGTACAAACCTCATAGTCAATTTGATTGAATACTTTAAAAATATTATTATTAACATGTAGTTGACATACGATGTCATAATTATTTTCAGTGTACAACATAGTGATTTGACAATCAGTGCTCACCGTGATAAGCATGGTCACCATCTGTCACGATACAGCCTTATCACAATATTGTTGACTATATTCCCTATGCCATACTTTTCATCCCTGTGACTTATTTATTTAAAATTTTTTAAAACTTTATTTTGAGAGAGAGAGAGTTTGTATGCAAGTGGGGGAGGGGCAGAAAAAGAGGGAGAGAGATAATCCCAAGCAGGCTCTGCAAGTGCCGAGCCTGACATGGGGCTTGATCTCACGATCATGAGATCATGACCTGGGCTGAAATCAAGAGTCTAAGAGTTAGTGTTCAACCTACTGAGATAGTCAGACACCCCAATATAACTAGAAGTTTGTACCTCTCAGTCTCCTTCACCTATTTCAATTGAATGCTTTATAGCTAGTTTGTGGCAAAATTACAGCCAGTTATTGGACTCATACCACAGAGTGACAGTGACTGACAGTACAGACAACAATCTTAAATATTAAAAATAGGGGACTTATGGGGAGCCTGGGTGGCTCAGTTGGTTGGGTGACCGACTTCGGCTCAGGTCATGATCTTGCGGTCTGTGAGTTCGAGCCCCGCGTCGGGCTCTGTGCTGAATGCTCAGAGCCTGGAGCCTGTTTCAGATTCTGTGTCTTCTCTCTCTGACCTTCCCCCATTCATGCTCTGTCTCTCTCTGTCTCTAAAATGAATAAACGTTAAAAAAAATTAAAAAAAAATAGGGACTTATAAGCCACATAGTTAAAAATGGCCATATGCCAGCAAGAGGAAGGAAAGTAGTATAGAGAAGAATGCAGATTAAAAAGTGACAACCTGTGGTATTGTTCTGTGCATCTTGGGTGAAAGCTATCTACATCTGAAGACGGACTGTTTTGGATTCCTGAGAAGTCTCAGCTGGAGATCTTCAATAGGATTGGTCTTCCAGTGTTTGAGGATGGTTTATGTCTCTTTGGTTGGGGGATATGTGTCCAAGAATCAGTTATTTAAGTGTTTCACTGCTGTGCTAGTTATTACCAATACCTGATAGGGTCCTTGTAGTTCAGACTGTGACACAGTCTTTTGTTAAACACAAAACTCTGACTTGTAGCTGAGGCTTTAGGGAAGTATAGTCAAACAAATAGTGTTTGTAGATGACAGAGACTTAACATGGCTGTGGTCATTACTTATAATTTTCAAAAGTGAAAGATCTGATGAGAGTTCATTACAAAAATGCAACTGACAAGGGAATTGGTTATTTCTGTGACATCCAAAATAAACATAATAAAGACAATCTTAAAGTTTTAGACAAAATGTCTATAAGCATAATGATTAAGCATGAAGAATGTTTTAACAGATGATGAATGTTACATCTTATTTAAAAAATAGCAAATGTATTCTTTATAGAGGAAAATATCTTGAAATGTAACATATAATTAACCAGAGAAATAATATACATATATCATATCAAGACTATGCTAAGCAGATAACAAATTTGGCAAGTCTGGAGTAGGTCTTTAAAAAACCCTCTATTTAAAAAGAACTCTGTGGATAAGTTTGATGTGCATCCTGTATTAAAAAGCACCGTCCTAGAAAGTGCTAGATTCAATTTAAAGAAGTAAGAATATGACAAAGCTAACATTTTTTTCTTTAAATGTTTATTTATTTTTGAGAGCAACAGAGACAGGATGTGAGTGGGTTAGGGGCAGAGATAGAGGGAGACACAGAATCCAAAGCAGGCTCCAGGCTCTGAGCTGTCAGCACAGAGCCCGACGCAGGGCTCAAACCCATGAGCTGTGAGATCATGAACTGAGCTGAAGTCAGTCGCTCAACCAACTGAGCTACCCAGGTGCCCCCAAAGCTAACATTTTAAATAATAACTGATATTATGAAACTATGATAATTAATTATCAAAATAATTATGATAAGTTATTATACCGTTGTTGCCTACATCAGGCAGAGTACCACTAACTCTGATAAATAAAAATATATCAAGGTCAGCAAGGGTACTGACAAGTCTCTTGTCATTCTCCTTTAGCACATACAGTTTCTGAAATATTGGGGCATGTTACCACACAATTTAATCTAGAGTAAGCTGAGCCTCTTTTCTGACTTGACAACTCTTGCCATGGAACTCATCAAAAGTAATATTTCAAACAATCTTAATTATTTCTGGCACCTTCTTTTCTACAGTGAAAGAATGAGTCTTCATACTTTTCCAGGAACCCTCTGGGAAATCCCAGAGATATTTTTAGGAACAAAAGATATCCTGAAAGTTATTTTACTTTGCTTAACATTTAGGATTAAATTTTAGGAAGGAAAAAAAAAAGTTGTCAGGAGATTTGAATACTTAGGAATGTGAGTGTTGAGAAATAATTGGCCGTTTAATTGAAAGTGACAATAAACATTTAAAAATAAACAGGGAAGATGACAACTTTTAAGAACTGTAACTCTTTCATAAGTGAGAAAGTGTTGTTTTCTTAGGTAAACAAGAATGTAATAAAACCAAAGGAAAGCACAGAAAATTTTCCTGACAAAACAGAATCTTTGCTATCCATGCAGATAACACACACAAAAAAGAACCCTTTAGGGGCAGCTGGGTGGCTCAGTCAGTTAAATGACTGACTCTTGGTTTTGGCTTAGGTCATGGTCTCACAATTTGTGAGATCCAGTCCTGCTTTGGGCTCTGCACACGAGAGCACAGAGGCTGCTTGGGATTCTTTTTTTCCCCTCTCTTTCTGCTCCTCCCCTCTTTGTGCATGCTCTCCCTCTCTCTTTCTCTCAAATAAATAAATAAACATTAAAAAAATAACTCTTTATATTTTAGGTGAAAGCAATAAATAGTAAACTGAGGACACAAACCCATCAAAATTGAGCAAACTTTGCTAGGATTTTAACACATTTCATTGCTCGTCAGACTCATTATCTGTACTTACTATAATCAGAAAATGAAATTCCCTTTCTGTGTGCCTTATACTACTTTTGGTATCCATCAGGTTTTGTCCTTGTCGTTCTAGTTTAAGACAAAACTTTTCTCTTTTTTTTCTTGAAGGAAAACACATCTTACTACTTTGCACATAAAATTGTGTCTCTCTGACAGGACCGTTAGTGGTAGAGTCTCATTCAAGTATATTATTTACAAGTTTTAGCCAAAGCAATTTCTGTTTCACCGAAAGAACTCAAGTGGTTGACAATTGTCAACTGTCACATAGTAGCATCTTAGATGAGCAGAATTTATGATCACACATTAAATACCTTTCTACAGACACAATAATCCCTTGTACAGCTTCTCAAAAAAGAGTGAAAAATAGCTTCTCTATAGAATGTAAACAAGAAGCACAAGTATATGAACTTAAAGCTATGCTTGGTAATTAATCTTTAGTATTCCGACTGCTTGGAAATGATCTAGGTATCCAATTAATACAGATTAGTTAACTCAGTTTTATAGTAGTCCTAAGGATCTTGTGAGCTAATCTTCTAACTCATATACTATAAGATATAATTACTGTTGAAACAAAAATTTCAGAATAATGAATCAATTTGGTTAAATGCCAATTAACATTTTTAAAACTTTACACTTCAGTAGATGACTGGTAGCTGATTTGATTAGGAATTCTACATAAGCATAGGAAGAACATAATCCAAGTAGACTAAAAATGTAAGCTTGTATTATACTCTATGCTGATAAATCAGGGAAGACATAGCTTTTTATTAAACAAAAATAATAAATGAGTCTTATTTGTAAAATTTATATAAAATATGGGAACCTGGATTCTTAAAATATTTGAGTTAAAATTCTATGAGAAAACCCAAATATATAAATCAATTAATAACAAAAATAAAGAAACTCATTGATAATAATACAATAATAGTAGGGGACTTTAATACCCCACTTACAACAATGGACAGATTAAGCAGAA
Source organism: Panthera uncia (assembly GCF_023721935.1). Classification (NCBI taxonomy): domain Eukaryota; kingdom Metazoa; phylum Chordata; class Mammalia; order Carnivora; family Felidae; genus Panthera; species Panthera uncia. The sequence continues at coordinate 84,582,228 of NC_064811.1, forward strand.
AATCAACAAAGTAACAATGGCTTTGACACACTGGACCAGATGAATGTAACAGATCTATTCAGAACATTTCATTCTAAAGCAACAAAATACACATTCTTTTCAAGTACATATGAAACATTCTCCAGAATAGATCACATACTGAGTCACAAATCAGCTCTCCACAAGTACAAAAAGATTGAGAGAATACCATGCATATTTTCAGATCACAATGCTATGTAACTTGAAGTCAACCACAAGAAAAAATTTGGAAAGCCCTCAAATACATGGAGGTTAGAGAACATCCTACTAAAGAATGAATGGGTTAACCAGGAAATTAAAGAAGAAATAAAAAAGTGCATTAAGCAAATGAAAATGAAAACATGACAATCCAAAACCTTTGGGATGCAGCAAAGGCAGTCCTAAGAGGGAAGCACATTGCAATTTAGGCCTATCTCAAGAAGCAAGAAAGGTCTCAAATATACAACCTAACTTTACATCTAAAGGAACTAAAAAAGGAATAGCATATAGAGCCTAAAGCCAGCAGAAAGGAAATAATAAAGATTAGAGCAGAAATAAATGATAGAGAAGCAAACAAAAACAGTAGAACAGGTCAATTAAACTAAGAGCTGGTTCTGTGAAATAATTAAGAAAATTGATAAACCCTTAGCCAGACTTATCAAAAAGAAAAGAGAAAGGACCCAAATAGATAAAATCACAAATGAAAGAGGAAAGATCACAACCAATATCATAGAAATGCAAACAATTACAAGAGAATACTATGAAAAATATATGCCAACAAACTGGGAAATCTGGAAGAAATTGACAGATTCCTAGAAACTCATAAACTACCAAAACTGAAACAGGAAGAAATAGAAAATTTGAACAGACCCATAACCAGCAGAGAAATTGAATCAGTAATCAAAAATCTCCCAACAAACAACAGATGACTTCCCAGGGGAATTCTACCAGACATTTAAAGAAGAGTTAATACCTATTCTTCTCAAACTATTCCAAGAAATAGAAATAGAAGGAAAGCTCCCAAACTCATTTTACAAAGCCAGCATTACTTTGATTCCAAAACCAGACAAAGACCCCACCAAAAAGGAGAATTATAGGCCAATATCTCTGATGAACATGGATGCAAAAATTCTCAACAAGATATTAGCGAAGCAAATTCAACAGTACATTAAAAGAATTATTCACCATGATCAAGTGGGATTTATTCCTGGGCTGCAGGACTGGTTTAATTATTTGCAAATCAACTAGTGTGTTACACCACATTAATAAAATAAAGGATAAAAGCCATATGATCCTGTCAGTAGATACAGAAAAAGCATTTTACAAAATATAGCATCTATTGTTTTAAAAAAAAATTTATTTTTGAGAGAGACAGAGAAAGGAAGAGAGCAGGGGAGGGGGTGCAGAGAGAGGGGACAGAGGATCCAAAGCAGGTTCGGCACTGACACCAGTGAGCCTGATGCAAGATCTCAAGAGCCATGAGATAATGCCCTGAGTGAGCTGAAGTCAGATGCTCAACTGATTGAGCCACCCATGCACCCAATACAGCATCTATTCTTGGTAAAAACCCTCAATAAAGTAGTGATAGATGGAACACACTTCAATATCATAAAGGCCACATACAAAAGACCCACAGCTAACATCATCCTCAATGGGGAAACACAGAGAGCCTTTCCCTTACTGTCAGGAACAAGACAGGATGTCCACACTCTCATTATTACTATCTAACTTAGTACTAGAAGTCTTAGCCTCAGCAATCAAACAACAAAAAGAAATAAAGAAATCCAAATCAGCAAGGAAGCAGCCAATCTTTCACTATTTGAAGCCAATATGATACTCTATGTAGAAAACCTGAAATACTCCACCAAAATACTACTAGAACTAATACATGAATTCAGCAAAGTTGCAGGATATAAAATCAACATGCGGAAATCTGTTGTATTTCTATACACTGATAACAATCAGCAGAAAAAGAAATCAAGGAATCGATCCCATTTGCAACTGCATCAAAAACAATAAGACACCTAAGAGTAATCCTAACTAAAGAGGTAAAAGATCTATACTCTGAAAACTATAGAACACTTATGAAAGAAATTGAAGAGGCACAAGGAAATGGGAAAAAAATTCCATGCTCATGGATTGGAAGAACAAACATTGTTAAAATGTCTATACTACCCAAAGCAGTCTACACATTTAATGCAATCCCTATAAAAATACCACCAGCATTTTTTTGCAGAGCTAGAACAACCAATCCTAAATTTTGTATGGAACCAGAAAAGACCCCGAAAAGCCAAAGCAGTCCTGAAAAAGAAAACCAAAGCTGGAGGCATCACAATTCTTGACAAAGCTGCAGTTATCAAGACAGTATGGTACTGGCACAAAAACATACATGTAGATCAACGGAACAGAATAGAGAACCCAGAAATAGACCAAGAACTATATGGTCAACTAATCTTTGACAAAGTAAGAAAGAATATCCAACAAATGGTGTTGTGAAAACTGGATGCTGACATGCAGAAGAATGAACCTGGACCACTTTCTTACAGCATACATAAAATAAATTCAAATTTTCATTCATAAAAATAAATTTCATCCTTTGAATGAAAGGATGAAAGACCTAAGTGTGAGGCAGGAAATCATCAAAATCCTAGAAAAGAACACAGGCAACAACCTTTTTAACCTCAGCTGGAGCAACTTCTTATGTTGTTGAAGGCAAGGGAAACAAAGCAAACATGAGCTATTGGGACTTCAACAAGATAAGCTTCTGCACAGCAAAGGAAACAATCAACAAAACTAAAAGGCAGCCTACAGAATGGGTGAAGATATTTGCAAATGACTTATCTGAAAAAGGGCCAGTATCAAAAATCAATAAAGAACTTAATCAAACTAATACCCCCCCCCCAAATAACCCACTTAAGAAATGAGCAGAAGACATGAATAGACACTTTTCCAAAGAAGACATCCAGATGGCTTAAAGACACATGAAACGATGCCCAAATCACTCATCATCAGGGAAATACAAATCAAAAACCATGATGAGATACCACCTCACACCTGTCAGAATGGCTAAAATTAACAACACAAGACACAACAGGTATTGGTGAGGATGTGGAGAAAGGGAAACCCTCTTGCACTGTTGGTAGGAATGCAAACTGGTGCAGCCACTCTGGAGAACAGTATGGAGGTTCCTCAACAAACTAAAAATAGAGCTACCCTATGATCTAGCAATTGCACTATTAGGGACAGAACCAGGGAACTGGAGTTAAACATTTCCAGTTGTTCACTGTTAGAATAGTCTTAGTGTAGTGGTTCATAGCACTGGCTTTGCAGTGAAATACTCTATTCTATCTCCTCACTTGCCAACTGGGTGACCTTGGGCAAGTTACACAATATTTCTGAGTCTTGAATCCCTGGGCAGCTCAGTCAGTTGAGTGTCTGACTCTTGATTTAGGCTCAGGTCCTGATCTCATGGTTTGTGAGACAGAACCCTGTCATCAGGCTCTGCGCTGATGGCATGGAGCCTGCTTTGGATTCTCTCCCTTCCTCTCTCTCTGCCCCTCTTCTGTTGGTGTGTTGATGCCCCCCCCAAATAAACTTCAAAAATAATCAAAAACCCCAATATTTACGAGTCTCGGTTTTTAAATCTCTCATGGGGGATTATTAAAACCTAGGGTTGTTTTGAGCTTGACTGACGTAAAATATGTAAAGTGTTTATTGCAGCACTGGCATGTACCAAATACTCCATGTATTCTATATGATGATAAGATGAGAATGACACAAATTCTGCTGATGTATTGATACATTTGCTGACTCTGTCACTTAGGAAATAGAAAATTGTTGGTGCCATCCTTTGTTTTAAACATTCTGCATATTTTAAAACCTAATGCATTATTTTTCAGCCTTTGATTCTTCAGGTTCAACATTTTCCGCTCATATAATATTGTCCAACACATAAGATTTCCAAATATGTAAGATTTTCATAATTTTCCTATAAACTTTCTTCACCTTTTCCAGTCTTTTAGCTCTAGTTCTCCAATTTTTTCATAGTATGAAGTTCATTGTATTTTAATATAAAGCAGGGTTATTGCACTCATTATACTTTCTAATTCATTGTTTATGATCATTGTTTTAGCTATCTATGAATCTGAGTTTTTGATTTATAATTATTTTGATTTGTAATTAATATGACCTTTTGGTGGTTGCATTATATAGTTTTGCTGCAAAGGTATTAAGCGAACATTAGTTTCTGTTCTCATTTTAAAGTGTTACTGGTATAAACCTTTTTTGATACTCTAGGGTGCTAAAAATACTTCCAGCCAAACAGAGTTTCAGAAAGCTAGACTTTGAGTTGTGCAAGAAAACAGTCAAGGTCATTCAGACTAGAGATCCAGTTATTTCAGAAGCAGCTTTTATTGTCACATAAATACTGTGAGGCAAACAATTCTTCAGTAGCCTCAAGCATGTATTTCTTCTGTAAAAGACTGGGACTTGTAGAAGTCTGAGAGTCTAGGCTAGGTTTCTCAACCTTTTCCTTTCCAGTGTGGTTCCCTTACACTTTTTTTCTCCTTTTCCCATTAATAATTCACAGATCCTAGCTCTGACTACAAAAGTACTCAGTGAATATTTTGTTGAATAAATGAATCAACACGTGTATACAGGATATCTTCCTTAAAAGTTCATCACTTCTCTTTCAACTCCCATCTATTCCCATTGTAGACATAAAGGATATTTACACATATTACTGCTATACAAAAATGCTATATATATATATTTTTTGTTAAATGTACACATGCTTGAATTCTTTAGTCCATTGAAATGTTTGACAAGATATTGCATTTCTGGTTTAGGCTTTTGTGAAAAATGTGTATTATCAGGACACCCCAAAACCTGGTCTATGTTGAATAGGGTATGCTCAAAGTGAAGTGTTTCAAATCCCCAAAGCACAATGTGAAGTATTGCCATTAACTTCTGATTTGCTAGACAAGGAAGATAGAGAAAACAGCAGGGTGGCATACAGAAAATGGAAATGGAGTGGACCATTTCGAGCAGGAAAGTCTAGGAAGTTTGGAAATCGGAGTGATCAAGTGGATGAACTTAGAGTATAATGTGAGAGTACAAGCTTTAGAATCAAGATGCCTGAATTTGTACTCTTTATTACTTGCTAGTAATGCACTAGCTATGTGCAAACTTTCTTGTTTTAATTTCTTGATCTATATGGTAGGAATCCCAGTGCTTAACTCATGGGTTGGTGTGAGAATGAAAGAGGCACTTTATAAAATACATAGTAGAGCACCCAGCACATACTAAGGATAATATTGTTGTTATTCTTACAGAAGTTAGAAATCAGAAGATTCTTATGTTCTATGAAACTTGTCTTTTCTGGTGAACTCACCTATATAGAGCAGGATCATTGGAAGCAGTTTTGCATATAATTTTGTGAAATGAATATATTTTTTATTATAGTTTTCTTTTTTTAAATAAATGTTTATTTTTGAGAGAGAGAGAGCGAGAGAGCGCACATGTGTGAGTGAGAAAGGGAGGGGCAGAGGGAGAAGGAGAATCCCAAGCAGAGAGAGAGGGAGAGAGAATGCCAAGTGGGCTCCACACTGTCAGTGTAGAGCCTGATGTGGGGCTCAAGCCCATGAACCATGTGATCATGACCTAGGCCGTAATCAAGAGTCAGATGCTTAACTGACTGAGCCACCCAGGTGACCTTTTATTATAGTTTTCAAGATCACATAACTATCAAGCTTTGGCTAAATTATTCTTACTTTCTCTCCTTCTTCCTCCTCTCCATCCATTCCTTCCCTCTTCCTTTCTTGCCTCTTCCCTCCTTTCCTTCTTGCCTTCCTGTCTTCCTATCTCCCTTCTTCACTTCCTATCAGCATTTATGACTTAACAAATATTTTCCACATGATTCTAGGCTACTGAGAATTCTTTCTTTCATCATCTATCTATCTAAATGTTTATGAAAAAAGATTGGCTAATTCTAGTTGAATGATTGAAAGAATTTGAATAAGAAATGATATTTAAACTAAGTTTTGATTTTTCTCCAGGTGGGTTGGGTAGAGTAGAAGGTGGAATGGGGAAAGAGAGAAAGGATAGAAGGTGGAAGAATTATAAAAGGACAGATATATGAAATAAAATAGTGGTATTTAGTGGTATGAATAGAAATAGAATGGCTTCATTGAGGATTTTGATAATCATGGTGTTTTTAGCAGAGGAGTGACACAATCAGGCTCACCTCTGCTAGCAGTATAGAAGATAGATTAGAAATGACAGGACGATTTTAGGAGATTACTATGATAATTCCAATGCAATACTCTCTGGGAAGAAGTACTCAGGATGAAGAGAATAAATAGGTACTAGGCAGGGAGAATAAACAGGATTCAATCACCAGTTAAACCTACAATGATTATGTATATCTTCCAGGCTATGTTCACTTGTGGGAAGCCAGGGGCACATGCTTACCTCTCCTTGATTTGGGGGTGATTCAAGGTCTCTCCCTCCACATAGTGCCAAGTACTCCCCTTTTCCACACTGTTGTTTCAGTCAGTATTGCTAGTGTTGCTGGGGTCTCATTTCTGGCCTTAGCTGCTCTTGCCCCTTCCCTTGGTCTCAGTTTTATGGCTATTTGTTGTCCAAATTGTTGTCATTGTTGTTGCTTTTGCTGGTTCTCCTGCTGTCATGTCCATGGGCAGTCCCAAAATTGTCCAGGACTGTTGCCCCTATCACGTTTGAAGTTCTTACTCATCTGCAGCTGCTAATATAGCTGGCCCTGATCTTGTTTTACTATAAACAGGAAGTATAGGAAAAGCAATAGGCTTTACAACCAATAAAATTCACAGTTCATTCTTTACCACTTACTAATTTGGGATGCTTTAGGTAAGTTATTCAAACTCTGAAGCTTAGTCTCTTTATTTTTAAAGTTAGGATAATACCACCTACAATATAAGGTTGATTTGAGGATTCAGTGACTTCAAGCAATTAAAATGCCTAATGTACATTTTGCAAATAGTGTGGCATATGGTAACTGGTTTTTATTACTATCTTGATCCTTATCACAGACCTTCTTGAGGTCTACTGCCATTTTTTATTCTATTCTACCTACCAAAACTGACTGTAATATTGTTTTCCCAAAGCTTTTTCTTTCTCAAAGTTCTTCTTGGTGATAAAAGGTTAAAGAGATCGTTTACATAATCCCGAGACCAATGTCTGAATTATAGGATTGCTTGATACCTGTGAGTTTCTCTCCCATCCCTATTGCTGCACACACTCATTGGGTTGCTTTTTCCCTTACTGCCATTTCTCACAGATCTTGTCCTTTGGTGCTATAATCCATCAATTTACATTTTCTTGTGGAAGAATACTAATGTACAAATCCACCCTGCCATGTAACTCAAATTATCCAAAGGCCAGAGGAGGGTGGGATGGAAGCCAGACTAAGTAGAACTGTAGTTGGAGAAATTAAATGGGTTATATCAGCCAAACCTTGAAGCAGGTGAAGGGTTATCCAATACACTATCCAAAGAGAGTGGTAAGCTCAGCTATGGTGTGGACATTTATCTCTAAGCAAGAAAGTTAATATGCTGATTCTAGTAAAAAAAAAAAAAGCGCAGCCATAGCTGATTCCCCAAATCAAGTGGGCCGTGGCATTAAAGTTTTGAGCAGTATTATATTCATAGCAGAACTCTAGCCTCTGACAGCCAGTGTAGGAACTGCATATAGAGTATCCCTCTATATTACAGGTGAATGACAGTTGTCAAGAAGAAATGGGCTTGAGACACCTAAATAGGCAAGAGTTCAGGGAAGAGGCCATTCTTTTTTTGAACAGTTTTTTAATGTTTTTATTTTGATTCCAGTTATTTAACATGCAATGTTATGGTAGTGTCACGTGTACAGTGTATGAGTCAACACTTCCATACATCACCCTTTGCTTGTTGCCTATTTAACCCATCCCCTCACTGACCCCCCCTCTGGTACCCATCAGTTTGTTCTCTATAATTAAGAATCTGTTTGTTAATTTGTCTTTCCATATCTCTCTGATTTTTTCCTTTGCTTGTTTGTTTCTTAAATTCTGCATATTAGTGAAATCATGGTATTTGTCTTTCTCTGACTGAGTTATTTCACTTGGCATTATGCTCTCTAGCTCCATCCATGTCATTGCAAATGGCAAGATTTCATTCTTTTTTATTTTTTATGTCTGAGTCATATTCCATTGTGTTTATATATGTATATGTATATATATATACTGCATGTATATATACATATTTACATGTATATATACATATTTACTAGTATATATACATATTACTAGAATCAGCATGTACACACACACACACACACACACACACACACACACACCAATTTTTCTTTATCTATTCATCAGTTGATGGACACATGGGCTGCTTCCATAGTTTGGCTATTGTCAATAATGCTCCTATAAACATAGGGGGGTGTATGTGTCCCTTCGAATTAGTATTTTTATATTCTTTGAGTAAATACCTAGTATCACAACTGCTGAATCCTAGGGTAGTTCTATTTTTAACTTTTTGAGGAACCTCTGTACTGTTTTCCAGAGTGGCTCCACCAGTTTGCATTCCCATCAACAGTGTAAGAGGGTTTCTTTTTCTCCACATCCTCACCAATATCTGTTGTTTCTTGTGTTGTTCATTTTTGCCATTCTGACAGGTGTGAGATGATGTCTCACAGTTTTGATTTGCATTTCCCTGATGATAAGTGATGATGAGCAATTTTCATGTGTCTGTTGGCCATCAGCCTGTCTTCTTTGGAAAAATATCTGTTCATGTCTTCTGCTCATTTTTTAATTGGATTATTTGTTTTTTGGGTGTTGAGTTTTATAAGTTCTTTATAGATTTTGGACACTAACCCTTTATCAGATATGTCATTTGCAAATATCTTCTCCAATTCTATAGTCTACCTTTTAGTTTTGTTGATTGTTTCTTCACTGTGCAGAAACTTTTTATTTTGTTATAGTCCTAATAGTTTACTTTAACTTTTGTTTCCCTTGCCCCAGGAGGCATATCTAGAAAGAAGTGCTACAGCCGATATCAAAGAAGTTACTGCCTAGTTCTTCCAGGACTTTTATGGTTTCAGGTCTCACATTGAGGTCTTTGATCCATTTTGAATTTTTGTATACGGTACTAGGAAGTGATTTAGTTTCATTCTTTGCATGTAGCTGTCCAGTTTTCCCAGCACCATTTGTTGAAGAAACTGTCTTTTTCCCATTGTATATTCTTGCCTCCTTTGTTGAGGATCAATTAATCATATAATTGTAGGTTTGTTTCTAGATTTTATATTTTGTTCTATTGATCTATTTTTGTGCTTGTACCATACTGTCTTGATTACTACAGCTTTGTGCCATGAACCACCCTTGTATCATGGAAATAAATCCTACTTGATCATGGTGTGTGATTTTTTTAAATGTATTGTTGAATTTGGTTTGCTAGTATTTTGTTTAAAATTTTTGCATGTATATTCATCAGGGATATTGGCCTGTAGTTCTCTTTTTTAGTGGCGTCTTTATCAGGTTTTGATACCAGAGTAATTCTGGCCTCATAGAATGAATTTGGAAGTTTTCTTTCCATTTCTATTTTTTGAGTAGGTATTAATTCTTCTTTAAGTATTTGGGAGAATATGGTAGCTGTAAAGCTAGGTGGTCCTGGACTTTGTTTCTTGGGAGTTTTATGATTATTGACTCAGTTTCTTTGCTGATTATTGGTCTCTTCAAATTTTCTGTTTCTTCCTGTTTCAGTTTTGGTAATTTATATTTTTGTAGGAATTTATTGTTTTCTTCCAGGTTGTCCGGTTTGTTGGCATATAGTTTTTCATAATATCCTCTTATGATTGTTTGCATTTCTGTGATGTTAGTTGTTATTTCTCCTCTCTCATTTGTAATTTTATTAATTTCAGTCTTTTCTCTTTTTTCTTGATAATCTGGCTAGAGGTTCAGAATTTTTTTTTGTTTTTTCAAAGAACCAGTTCCTGGTTTCATTGATCTGTTCTGTTGTTTTTTGTAGTTTCAACTTAATCTAATCTTTATTGTTTCCTTCCTTCTGCTGGTTTTAGGTGTTGTTTGGTATTTTACCAGTCCTTTAGGTGCAAGATTAGGTTGTTTGAGATTTTTCTTGCTTCTTGAGGTAGAGCTGTATTGCTATAAAAGTCCCTTTTAGAACTGCTTTTGCTGCATCACAGAGGTTTTTGGACCACTGTGTTTTCATTTTCATTTGTTTCCATGTACTTTTTAAATTTCTTCTTTAATTTCCTGGTTGACTCATTCATTGTTTAGTAGCATGTTATTTAACGTCCATGTGTTTGTGGTCTTTCCAGACTTTTATTCTTGTGGTTGACTTCTAGTTTCATAGCCTTGTGGTCAGAAAAGGTGCATGGTATGACTCTGATCTTGAACTTGTTGAACTTGTTGAGGCTTGTTTTGTAGCCTAATATGTGATCTGTTCTGGATAATGTTCCATGTGCACTTGAAAGGAATGTGTATTCTGCTGTTTTAGGAGGTGATGTTCTGAGTATGTCTGTTAAATCCATCTGTTCCAGTGTATTATTCAAAGCTATTGTTTCCTTGTTGATTTTCTGTTTAGATGATGTGTCCATTGATGTAAGTGTGGTGTTGAAGTCCCCTACCATTACTGTATTATTATCAAATAGTTCCTTTATATTTGTTATTAACTGTCTTATGTATTTTGTTACTTCTGTGTTGTGTGCATAAATATTTATAATTGTTATATCATCTCGTTGGATTGTCCCCTTCAGTATTATATAGTATCTCTTTGTCTCTTGTTACAGTCTTTGTTTTAAAGTCTGTTTTGTCTGAAATAGGGGTGCCTGGGTGGCTCAGTCAGTTAAGTGCCCAACTCTTGATTTTGGCTCTGGTCATGATCTTGTGGTTCGTGAGTTTGAGCCCCACATTGGGCTCTGCACTGACAGTGCAGAGCCTGTTTGAGAGTCTCTCTCTCTCTCTCTCTCTCTCTCTCTCTCTCCCTCTATCTCTCTGCCTCTTCTCTGCTTGCTCCCTCTCAAAATAAATAAATAAACAAAAAAAGTCTATTTTGTCTGAAATAAGTCTATTTTCTTTTGACTCCATTTACATGATAGATATTTCTCCATCTCCCTACTTTCAACCTTCAGATGTCTTTAGGTCTAAAATGAGTATTTTTTAGGCAGCATATAGATGGACCTTGTTTTTTTAATCAATTCTATCACCTTATGTCTTTTGATTGGAGCACTTAGTCCATTTACATTCAAAGTAATTATTAATAGATATGTATTTATTGCCATTTAATTACTTGTTTAATGGTTGTTTCTGAAGATTTTCTCTTCTGTGTATAGCAGTCTATATTCAGTCGATGGTTGTTTAAGTTTGAACCCATTTCTTTCCCCTGTCTTCCCAATGTTTTAGGTATATGTTATTACATTTTAGATATATATTTTTTTTAGTTCCTGGACTGATTTTTTCCAGAAATATTCATCTTCTCTATTATTTAATTGTGGGGCTTGTTCTTCCAGTTTTCAGATCACTCTCTGGTTTGTTGACTTGGGTGTAGATGATATCTAGTTGAAAATGTGGCATGGGGTGAACTGAGGGTCCCCCTACCCTGCCATCTTCCCAAGAGGCCATTCTTAAGGAAGCATTAGGCTAGTGGTTAGGAGCATGGTTCCTGGGGCCAGATTACCTGGGTCCAAATCCCAGTTATACTATTTTCTAACTATGTGATTTCAGGCAACTTATTTAACCTCTTTGTGCCTCAATATCCTCATCTATGAGATAGGGATGATAATGACACTTGCTTCATAGGGTTTTTGTGAGAATTTAATGGATTAATAAATTATAAGTGAAACAAAAAATGCCTGGCATTTGGTTGACACTCAGCAAATATTAGCTATATTTTATTGTTGTTTTTGTTACTTACACTAGGTAGGGAAACCAAGACAGAAAAAAATTTCAAAGATGGGGCCAATAGATTTTTAGGGTGCAGGAAGAAGAAAATTCAAGAGGAATTTACAGCCTGAAAAAAACTTGTAAGGACTCATGTCTGGTACATTGACACATTGACAATCATCCTAGGTTGATTGGGCTGAGGTTGTTACTGTACTTCCATTTCTGAGTCAAGACTACCTGAGGAACAGGAGGAACTGATTCATCAGGCTAATCCTCAGTATGCCCTCTGGAGAAGCTGGACAAGGTAGGAGTTTAAACCCTCCAAAATTCTTGCTGCCATCCTGCAAGCCCTCCTAGGGGACCAAAAAATGCTTTTGCACATATGAACTACTGTGACCCTAAGTCACACAGAATCTCATGCAACCGTCTTTAGTTGTACTTGAAGTTGATCTAGATGATTCATCTGCTCCTTTAAATTACTTTCAGCCTATATTTAAATGAAGAACAAACATTTCACTCAGATGGATTCATGGTAATTCGTTTCCTTATGATTATTTTTGGGCTGAGCAACAAGTAAACTTTATGTTCTACATAAAAGGGTAATGCTAAATAGTCTAAATTAGGTAATGCTAAGTAAACAGCTTCAGTACAGTCTCAATACAGAAATAATATGTAAATTCCAAAACTTTTTTAATATTTTGAATGCATCTGAGATTCTAGTGTTTTTAAACTACCACTGATGATATCATTAAGGTACAGAATTGATTTCTCAGGTGTTTTGACTATTAAACAGTGTTTAAGTTAGATTATAAGTTGGCAAATGTTATCATACACCTTGTTAAAACTGTTTAATATTTTCAAATGTCACAGGAGAACCAGGAACTGTAATGTCAAGCATTGCACATTTTGGATTTAATTTTGTAGTTCTTTGTAACATTTACCTTGCTAATCTTTGGTATTAATTTCCTTTTTTTTTGTTTGATTTGCTCTGGGTAAAACTTTAAAACATTTTTAAATTTTGTATAAAATCTATAGTTTGCTTTTTGTTTTATATTTTTTTTATGAGTGAAGCAAAGCTAAGCATGAAGAAAAAAGTAGGAAAAATACAATTTGCCAACTGTTCTTTCCTCTTTTCTCTCCCTTGAAGCCATTACACATTTATACTCCTGCTCAACCCAAACTATTTTAGGGAGTGATAAGGAGAGAAAAAAAAAGAAAAGAAAAAGAGAAGATAAGCCCTATCCCTCCCAAACACTTCCTTTAACTTCTCCTCCCATATTCTTTTTCATTTTTACTTGACACCATCCACTTCAGTCTCACCCTGGATCCTATTTCCTCTGAGATTCTATTTGACTTGTTTCTGATATCTGGTCCCTAACATCATACTGTTCTACCTCAGGATCCTAGAGCTAGCACTAGTGGCTTGGAGCTGGAGAAATTTCATCTTCCTCTTGTCATCATGTAAGAAGTGTTCTATGATCAATAACTAGGATTGTAAGAGGTGAGACATGCCTCTGATACCCAGAATTTAAAGTACAGAATTCCTGTTCCCTTAGCCATATGGTTTCTGTTCTGAATTCTTTCCAGGTTCTAAACAAAGCAATTTATGTATGTTCAGACGATACCTAGTATATATGGGGTGGAGGGAGGAGACGAACAAGTAAAAAGTGTGCTTCCTCTGTTTTGAAGGGCTCAGTTTATTTTCTAAGCATTTAGTAAGACATTTTGTTTGACTTCATTGCTTTTCTTTCTCTTCCTCTTTCTCCCTTCCTTCCTTTCCTCCTTCCTTCTTCTCTCCCTCCCTCATCCCTCTTCCTTCTTCTTTCCTTCCTTCCTTCCTTCCTTCCTTCCTTCCTTCCTTCTTTCCTTTCTCCCTCTCTCTTTCCCTGCCTTCCTTCCTTTCCCCCTTCCTCCCCTCTTCCCTCCTTTCCTTCCTTCCTTCCTTCCTTCCTTCCTTCCTTCCTTCCTTCTTTCCTCTTTTCTTTCCTTACTTACTTATAATTGAAGTATAGTTGACACACAATGTTACAATAGTTTCAGGTCTATGACATAGTGATTTGACAACTCTCTTCATTATGCTATGCTCACCATGAGTGTAGCTACCATCTATCACCATACAATGCTATTATAATACCATTGAATATACTCCCTGTCGTGTACTTTTTATCCTCATAACTTACTCATTGTGTAACTGGAAGCCTGTACTTCCCACTCTCCTTCACCCATTTTACCCATCCCTCCACTCCCTTCCCCTGTGGTAACCATCAGTTTGTTCTCTGTATTTATGGGTCTGTTTCTGTTTTTTCCCTTTTGTTGTTGTTGTTTGTTGTTGTTGCTGTTTTAATTACACAAAAAACTGAAATCATATGCTTTTGTCTTTTTCTGTCTGACTTATTTCACTTAGCATAATACACTCTAGGTTCATCTATGTTGTTGCAATTGACAAGATATCATTCTTTCTAATGGCTGAGTAATATTCCATTGTATATATAAACTACTTCCTTTTTATCCATTTTTGGACACTTGGGTTGCTTCCGTATCTTGGCTATTGTAAGTAATGCTTCAGTAAACATAAGGGTTCATATATCTTTTTGAATCAGTATTTTAAATTTCTGTGGGTAATACCCAGTGGTGGAATTATTGGGTCATATGGTATTTCTATTTTTAATATTTTGAGGAACCTCCATGCTGTTTTCCATAGTGGTTACACCAATTTACATTCCCGTCAACAGTGCCCAAGTGTTCCTTTTTCTCCATATTCTCCCTAACACTTGTTTCTTGTCTTTTGATTTTAGCCATTTTGACAGGTGTAAGGTGATATCCCATTGTGGTTTTGATTTGCATTCTCCTGATGATTAGTGATGTTGAGCATCTTTTCATGTGTTTATTGGTCTTCTGTATATTTTCTTCAAAAAAATGTTTATTCAGGTCCTCTGCCCACTTTTTAATTAGACTATTTATTTATTTATTTTTGTGGTGTTGAGTTGTATAAGTTCTTTATATATTTTGGATATTAACCTCTTATTAGATATATCATTTGTAAATATCTTCTCCTATCCAGTAGGTTGCCTTTTAATTTTGTTGATGGTTTTTGTTTTGAGTTTGTCATTAAAACACAGAATTTCTATTTTGCTTTAGAAATATTTTGCTTTTCTTTTTTTGAGTTTGTCATTAAAACACAGAATTTCTATTTTGCCTGTTGTATTTGGGAATCAGATTGCTGAAATTTTCAAGCCTGAATTGTACTTAGGATCGTGTCTGAAATAAATTTATTGATTTAAACCAGCTGATATGGCTCCATAGTATGATTTATACTTCCACATACATGTTACTGCATTTTAAACTATCTTCTGAATGCTGAACAAAATTATCCAATAGAGTATACGGAAATTTTAGTAGGTTTCTTACTAATTTTCATTTCTTGCTATTGTGTGCTCAAACTCCAACACAAATTGTGTATGTTTTCTCAGGGAAATTTTAAGAAAGGATCTTGAATATTTTGGGATACAGATTTTAATTTCCTTAGTAAGTACTGTCCTCACAGGCATCTCAAATATTTTGAAGTTATGGCTATAATATTGATCTGTAATATTTAAGCAATGGAAAAATATTGTCAAATCTCTATTTTAGTCATTTAGAAATTATCCTATTCTTTGGTACCTACGCACATATTTTTCTTGGGAAATATTTTATTTACAATTTTTCTCATTGTTTTACATTCAAAATATTATGGTACATTTGCGAATGACTATAGTAGGAACCACAATGACTGGGTTAGACTTTGAGTTCCAGCACAGGTGTTATTCATCTTGGGAATGTTGCTTCATCTTTCTGAACTTTAGCTTCATATTGTACAGTGAGGATAATAATAATAATAACTATCAACAATATTGTTATGAGGATTATATAAATTAGTATCTGTGAAAAGATTAGAATAGTGCCTGGAACACAGTAAGGGCTATAGAATTATTTGTTTTGTTATTATTTTTTGATTATTTGGGAAAGATTAGGAGAAAAGGATATGAAATACAAAGCTGCAGAGGGAATTTTCTACGAAAGGGTGTTACAATAATCTCCTCTTGGAAAAGGGTACTAATTCTCACTGACCATGATTAGATTTAACATTGATGTACAATGAATCAGAGAAGACTTTGTATTGATCAGTATGAGATGGTTAGAAGAATGCTTTAATATCTAAGTAACAACTGTTATATTGAACTCTGCTCCTTAATAAGGCAAAGTATTGGAACAGTTATAATTCTTCGCTACTCTTAAATTTTTTTTAATGCTTATTTATTTTTAAGAGAGACAGAGACAGAATGTGAGTGGGTTAGGGGCAGAGAGAGAGAGGGAGACACAGAGGCAGAAGCAGGCTCCAGGCTCTGAGCTGTCAGCACGGAGCTTGATGCAGGGCTCGAACTCACGAGCCGCAAGATCATGACCTGAGCCGAAATTGGACACTCAACCAACTGAGCCACCCAGGCGCCCCTCTTCGCTATTCTTATTAGGAAGACTTAGGTGAAACAAGCCAATGAGAGCTAAGATCCTACTTCTGCTGCAGCAGAGGGACATTGATGAACTACTCTGGAAATGGCCTGACTGGTTCAAGACACAGGTCATGGATGCAGTGGAGGAGTAGAGCGTGCTGAGCTTTGTCAGGGCTAGGATGGCCACAGTGCACAGCACCAATGTGCTTTGAAATCCAGTTTGCACTTGATCATTTCCTCTATGAGAAAAATATGGTGTACCAGGAAGTCACTCAGGGTCCAAAAGAGCTCATTGGTAAATAAACATGTCTAGTCATTTCCATCCCAGGGAAGAATGCTCAGATAGAGAGTTGTGATCATCTCTTATGTTGGGATCAGGGATGGAAGAATAGAAGAGTGATTTACCCCTCTTTTCTTTTAAAAATATACCATACCCAATGTGTCTGGCTTGAAGAGTATTAACTGGGTTGCACCTTGCTTGTGGGCTTGGGGAGAGTTAGATAGCCCAGTTTAGAAGTAATTTACACGGATACTTTTTATTTTATAAAGCATGTCCTGATGTGCTACATACTTATCTCATATGTGTATCTCCACACCTACTCATTATTTCCCCCCCCCCAAACTGTTTCCTTCATTCTTGATTAATATTAGCACAATTCACTTTTAAAGCTATAAATCTCTGTAATTCTATTTAACTTTACTCTTCTCATTTTCTGTAGCAAATTCACTATTTTAATCTACCATGTGCCTGCCACTATTCTGGGAACTGGAGGATACATCAGTGAAAAGAAATCAACAACAGCAACACCATGTAGAGTATCTGTCCTTATAGTGTTTATTTCTAGTGGAAGGAGATAAGCTTCACATAGTAATACATAATTTAATATAGTGGAATATTATGTTTTGTTACTATGTTTCATTTTCTTATGTTACTATGATTTGTCTCAGATTATTATTGTCATGAATAATTCTTTAGAAGTAAGAGTAAAGATCTGGACTTAAAGCTTTAAGAGTATTAAAAAATGAGTAGAATCATCAGAAAACATTACAGTAGATTGAAAAGGACCACAAAAAACAAAAATATGATTTTTTATTCATGGAAAAAATATCTTGAGCATTGGGAAATTTAATTAAACAAACATTTATCAGAAGCCTACTACTTACCAACTTCTTCATTCCACAAATATTTCTTGAGAATATCTTAGGAACTGGGACAAAAGAGTCCCTGACCTTATGGAATTTTCATTCCAGTGGAGGAGACAGATAAATAAGCATGCCCCCAACACACACACATTTCCTAACTGTTCTTTTTCCTAGCTCTCCAACTTGCCTCCCTGTGCCCTCACCCCACCTCAAAGAAGTTTTTTCTACCAGTGCCCTAGTCTGGGGCCTTTTCAACCATGAATCTTGTGTCATAACTGGTCCCAATTCCATCATCCACATTGCTGCAGTTATGTTTCTAGAGCATAGAGTTAATGATTGCAGTCCTCTTTTTATAGACCTTGTGATTCTGTATCATCTGCTTTATGATTTCATTCACATTCTGGCCCTTACCAAAGTTTCCAACCTGATTTACTGCCTTAAAACCTGTTTAACATCTCCTTTTAGCTGCCACTGCAGCTTTCAGCTGAATAACTTCTCATACTTCATAGAGAAAATAGAAACCATCACACAGAAGTGCTTTCACCTTCTTATAGCCATCCCATCACCCTATTTTCATAAGACAATATGTCTCCTATTCCTAATCTTCTTTTAAAGCTTATAGATAGCCAATACTTCTGCATGTGCTTCAGACCGCAGCTTCTCCTGAGTTTTGAAGACCTTTTTGTTTGAGGTAATTACATCACAAGTTTCTTCCTCTCTGGTGGATTATTTTCACCTGTATTTGATAAGCTCTTCTGTCATTCATATATAAAATCTGTTCCTTGATTTCATATTCCCCTGAAGATTTTACTACATTTTTCATAAAAATGGTTGTCTTAACCTGTTCTCCATTCTTCACTTACCATTTACTCATCAACCACTCCGGTCTGGCTTCCATCTCCTCCACTTCACGGGAGTCTCCCCCTTCCTTTTCCTGCCTTTCTTCCTTTATTTGTTTTTCCGAGGACACCAATAACAACCACTTTGCTAAATCCAGTGAACCCTTCTGTACTCATCTTGCTCTACCAAGCAGTGGCATTCAATACAATTCACCACTCATTCCTTCAAACTTGACCCTCTGGGATAGTTCTTCCTTTTTATTCTCCTTGCGCTGATGGTCCTTTTCCTCTGCATGAAATCATCATTATCCACACGTTACAGCTAGGTGATTTCCTTTAGTCACAGTGATGTAAATGGTAAGAGCTTTGAAATTATATTTCTTTAAATTAATCTTTTTTAATGTTTATTTTTGAGAGAGAGACAGAGTGCAAGTAGGGGAGGGGCAGAGAGAGAGAGAATCCCTCTGCGCTGTCAGCACAGAGCCAGATGGTGGGGCTCGAACTCACAAGCCGTGAGATCGTGACCTGAACCAAAGTTAGACACTTAAGCAAGTGAGCCACCCAGGCACCCCTTATATTTCTTTCTATCCATACTCTGAGGTCCAGATTTATATATTCAGTTAATTGGGCATGTCTATTAGAAGGCTTAATGGGAATCTCAAACTTGAAAATTTCAAACCAGAACTCTTGATGACTCCCCACTACTAACCTCTTCCTCAAGCAGTCTTTCCATCCCAGTAATACCAACATCCACTCAGTTATGCAAGCCCCAAACCTAGACATCATCCATAATTTCTCCATTTTTTTTCTCGACTCTCCTCCCAGAATCCATAAATATGTTCGAAGTATATTTTAACGCCCCCCCACCCACCTCCCCTTTGTTTCTTGGTTTTCCTCTTTTTTCCCCTAATGCTCATTTGTGTTGTTTCTTAAATTCCACATAAGTGAAATCATATGGTATTTTTCTTTTTCTGACTGACTTATTTAACATAATATACTCTAGCTCCATCCACGTAGTTGCAAATGTCAAGATTTCATTCTTTTTGATGGCTCCATAATATTTGTTTGTATATATATATATATATATATATATATATATGTATATATGTATATATATATATACACCACATTTTTTTATCCATTCATCAGTCAATAGACATACGGGCCCTTTCCATAATTTGGCTATTATTGATAGTGCTGCTATAAACATTGGGGTACGTGTATCCTTTCAAGTCAGTATTTTGTCTCCGCTGGGTAAATACCTAGTGGTGTAATTGCTGGATCATAGTTCTATTTTTAACTTTTTGAGGAGGCTCCATAGTGTTTTCCAGAGTGGCTGTACCAGTTTGCAATCTCTTGAACAGTGTAAGAGGGTTCCACATTCTCCACATCCTTGCCAAAACCTGTTGTTTCCTGTGTGGTATGGGTCAAATAGATGATGGGATTAATAGGAATTTACATAAAAGCTTGGAAGAAAAAAAAAGGACAAAATGAATATCCATTTGAAGGTATTTAGAGTACCAAATTCTCTCTTAACCAAATCTCCGTAGATGGGTGAGAATATATTCTCACCCCAACAAAAGTCTGAGATTTTAATCTCTGAATGTCTCGGAACTGCAGGATGCCAGGCACAAACCTCACGCTAACCCTAACCTTAACTAACCCTGTTTGCTAACCAGGCTTAGTAATCTAATGAATCAATGAATCTAATACTAACCCTGTTTCTAATCCATAACCACTAAACTTTACCCCTAACTTTAACTCTAACCCTAAACATAACCTTTGGAGAGGTCTCTGAACTGTAGGATATAAGCCACATACCCTCACTCTAACCCTACTGTAGCTCTAAACCTAATCCTAACCCAAACCTCAACTTTAACCCCCTAAGCCCTAGCCCTAAGCCCTAGCCTTAACCATAACCATAACACTTAACCTAAAGTTACCCTTTTGGAGGGGCCTCTAAACTATAGGATAATAGGCACCTAGCCTCACACTGGCCGTAAACCTAACTCTAACCCTTAATCTGGAACTAATCTCAACTGTAATCTTAGATCTGAGGGGAAAAAAAAAGATTTGGTATATATAATGGAATATTACTCAGCCGGTAAAAAGACTGCAATCTTGCTGTTTGTAATGACATGGATGGAGCTAGAGAGTATTATTCTAAGCAAGCACCTAATCCTAACCCAAACCTTAACTGTTAACCATTAATGACTAACCCCTAATCCTAACCCTAACCCTAACCTTAACCCTAAACATAACCCCCTGGAGAGGTCTCTGAACTACAGCATAATAAGCACATAGCTTCACACTTGTCCCAACCCTAATCCTAACTCTTAATTTGGCCCTAAACTCAACCCTAATCCTAGATCTGAGGAAAAAAAAGAAAATAAAAAGATTTGGTATATATACACTATATGTATACCAATACCAAGATTTGGTGTGTGTGTGTATATACACACACAATGGAATATTGCTCATTTATTAAAAAGAATGAAATCTTGCCATTTGAAACAACATGGATGGAAGTAGAGAGTATTATTCTACACAAAATAAGTCAGAGAAAGACAAATACCATATAGTTTCCCTCATATGTGAAATTCAAGAAACAAATGATCAAATGAAAAAAAAAAGTAAGAGGCAAAGAAAGAAACAGACTCTTTAAACTATAAAGAGTCTACTTTAACTTAAAAAAAACAAACAAACTGTAAAGAGCAACCTAATGGCTACCAGAGGTGAGGCGGGTGGGGGAGATGGGTGAAGTATGTGATGGGGATTAAGGAGTGCACTTGTGATGAGCACTGGGTGATGTATGGGAGTGTTGAATCACTACATTGTACACTAGAATCTAATATTACACTGTGTGTTAACTGGAATTAAGATAAAAACTTAATACAAAAATAAGACCAAACCAAACCACAAAGTATATTTTAAATGTGTCTACTTCTTCCCATTTTTGCTACCACTACCTTAGTGTAAGCCAGGACAATTGCTGTAGCTTGTTAACTACTATTTCTGCTGCTTCTCCTGGTTCATGCCTACATTGTAGCCAGAGTAAATTTTTATTAAAATATACATCAGATCATGTCACTCCCTTGCCTAAAGCCCTTCAGTGGTTACAATAAAGTTGAGGATCTTTACTGCCAAAATTCTGAATGATGCAGCCTCTGGATATTTCTTTGAGATCATCTCTTTAAACCTTTTCTTTAGTTTATTCCATTCTGGCCACATTATTCTCCTTTCTGTTCCTCAGATAAGTCAAGCTCCTGTCCACCTTAGAACCTTGATTTCACTCATATATGCAATTTAAGGAACAAAACAGATGAACATAGGGGGAGGGAAGGAAAAATAAGATAAAATCAGAGAGGGAGGCAAACCATAAGAGACTCTTAAATACAGAGAACAAACTGAGGGTTGCTAGAGGCAGGTGGGTGGAGGGATTGGTTAAATGGGTGATGGGCACTAAGGAGGGCATTAAGGATGAGCATTGGATGTCATATGTAAGAGATGAATCACTGGTTCTACTCCTGAAGCCAAGACTACACTGTATGTTAACTAACTTGAATTTAAATTAAAAAAAAAAAGAATATTCTTTCTCTGGCTGTTTGCATGGTAGTTTATTTTTCTTTGAATCTTATCTCAACTATCACCGCCTCAGAGAAGCTTTCTTTACCTTTTATTCAAAATAGCTTGTGGGGAAGTCTAGAACTAACTATTAAGGCATTTTGGTATATTACATTGCTTTTTTTGGAATTCTTTTGCAGCAAAGCACATTAATGTTTCATTCATTCATATGCTCATTCATTCACCTAATATTTATTGAGCACATGCTGTGTGCCGAGAATTGTTCTAAGCGTTTGAGATATGTCAAAAAATAAAGATACAGTTCTTTAACTTCTAAAGTTTGTATTCTAGTGAGTGAGATAAATAATAAACAATAAAAATAATAAAAAGTAAATTATACAGTATAAGGAAGACCATAGGTACTATAGGAAAGAAGACAGCAGGGTGAGGGGGATTGAGTGCCATGGAGGTGAAGGGTGCTCTGAGAATTGTACTATAAAGAAACCAGCACTTCCTGAACTTCTTTGACCATAAAACAGCTATTAAGATCTGATGGAACCAATCTTTCAAAGAACACATCTTAGGAAAGTGTGGTCTGACTACTTATTCTCTGTCTTTCCCTCTGCCTGCAAGGCACACACATTTTATACAGTAGAAACCTGAGTCCCAGAGAAGCTATCTAATTTTCCCTAAATCACAAATCCTTCCTAGAATTTTAAGATATGGTCTCTGCCTTACAGAGCTGATTATTAGGGTTATGATAATAGAAATAATAAGTTGCATACCTAGCACATTTGATAGTTGGAGCAGCTTGTTTATATGACAAAATTACTTCCAGTAATAGAAAATGGAACAAAAATAATGGTTAGAAAAAAAAGGGAGACCATGAAATTGTTCTTTTCATGGATTTTGTATACGTAATCATGCCAGTGGAAAATAATAATAGATAAAATAAACATTACAGTATAAAATGGAAACAATAATGGATTAATGTTTTTAAATTACATTAATGTATTTTTACAAAAGAGAACTAGGTGGTCTGTTATATATGCTGATTGTTATGTACTGAATATTTGTGTTACCTCTCATCTCCCAAATTCATATGTTGAAATCCTAACCATCAGTGTGGCTGAATTTAGAGTATGGGAGTAATTAAGGTGAAATGAAATCATAAGGGCAGAACCTTGGTCTGACAGAGAGCTCACTTTCTCTCCTTTTCTGTGTGCACATGGAGGAAGGCTTTGTGAGGACAGTTAGAAGGTAGCCATCGGCAAGCTGGGAAGAGAGTCCAAACACCAAATCAACCAGACCCTTGATCTCAGACTTCCACTCTCTCAAACTGTGAGAAAATAAATTTCTGTTGCTTAAGCCATCCAGTCTGTGGTATTTTGCTATGGCAGCCCAAGCAGACTAATACATCAATGTCTGTTACAGTAATGAATGTATAACTTTACAGTTTTTGTTATCAAAACTTAACTTTGGCAAATTTGTTAATTGCTTTGTCAAACTTGATTTTCTGTATGTAGTCTTAATAGATTGTGTAACCAGATTTGTCCATCTGTCTTCACTCTTAATAACTGAAGAACACTTTTTATTCATTTTAATTTAGAAGTTTTGTCCCACAAAGCAACAAATATAAAGCTAGAAACAAGTCATAAATATTAGCGTTAAGTTTGGGAGATATTCATAAAAAACCCCCGTTGTACTGTAGGTTTCAGAAATTTTAAACACAGAAGAAAACTTCAAGTAGTCCCATGGAATGACAGAGCTGACATAAGTCTTGTGGTACTTCTTCATCCTTTCCATGCCTGGGCTATCACTGTTGATATCTATCTAATCGCTGTTTAACTCAGGAATATATAGCTCCACAGTGGTTGGAAACAGCACTCAAAGAGAGCTTGAATGATTAAAAAATGTCATGAATTTACTCTCAAAGTAAGAGTGTGTAGCTGTGTCCACATGTATCAGGGGGTGACTGGATGACTGGGGAATCTTTGAATTAACTTTTATGTAGAATTTTTATTATTGTATTCTACATAAAAGTTAATTTGAAGAATCCTCAGTCATTTGTGCGATTATTAGAACTTAGACCAACAGAAGTTTTTTGAACAAAGGAGTATTTATCACTGACATTGTTTAGAATTACTGGCATGCTGTGATAATAAGCAGATTAATTTTAAATCCGTTTTATCACTTTTTTTTTTTTTTTTACCATCCAGTGTTTAATGAGAAATTCAATGCCAATAGGATTTTATATATTTAGGTGATTTTTTAAACATTCTTTCTGAAAGTTTAAATTAATTCTTTATCGCAATGGTCAGATATTTTATTATAAAATTTCTAGGATTGGATTTCTTACTATTCATCTTGAGTATAGCTCTTAAGCTATACTCAAGTATAGTCTTTTCAGGATGAAATTTTATCTTTTTGCCAGCTCTGTAATTTTACTTCTGCATTTAATGTTATTTCCTTTTCCATTATGCCTGCTGCTCATTCTAGAATTTATTTTAGAAATACCTTGCACCTTGTTGCTATATTCTCCATGTCTGTTACCATTTTTCTCATACCTTATAAAGGTATTAATTATAATCACTCTAAATGTTTTGTTATTTGTTTCATGGTTAATTTTACATATGATACATTTTAAGTGTAGAGCATATTTATCACTGTGGGACTTTACGAAGTTAGTGATTTTCAGATGGGTGCTTCATATCTGAGAAAGCTCATTCAGCACAATCTCTATTGCTAACTCGTTCCCGTCATCCTCAAGGAGGTAAAGACATGCCATACATCATGAGGTCCTCTGGATGTGGGGAATATCTACTCTTCCTGGGAGTTAGTTACTGCAGGTCTAATACTACCCTAATCTCAGTTTTGGGCATTAATATTTTCTGCTTAATATTTGTGTTTTGTATGCCATCTGAGTTTGCCTGCTTTCTATAATGGTTAATTTTTAGTGTCAACTTGACTAGGCTATGGGGGTCCCAGATATTTGGTCAAACATTACTCTGGGTGTTTCTGTGAAGGTATTTTGCATGAGTTTAACACTGAAATGGTGGACTAAGTAAAGCTGATTTCCCTCCCAAATGTAGGCTGGGCCCCATATTATCAGGTGAAGGCATGCTTAGTTGCAAAAGGCTGACCTTTCCTCATGCCTTTCCTCTGCCTGACTGTCTTCCAGCTGAGACATCAGTTTTTTCTTGCTTTTGGACTGAACTGAAGTATTGGCTCCTTCTGGGTCTCAGCCTTCTGGCTTTCAGACTGAAACTATATCACTGGCTTTCCTGGATTTCCAGCTTGCTGACTGCAGATCATGGGATTTCTCAGCCTCCATTATCTTATGGACCAATTCCAATTTATTCATATGCACACACACACACACACACACACACACACACACACACACATTTTACATCCTGTTTGTTCGTTCTGTTTCTTTAGAGAACCCTGACTAAATATACTATCTAATAAGAACTCCTCAGGGACATCTGGGTGGCTCAGTTGGTTAAGCATCCGACTTTGGCTCAGAGCATGATCTCACTGCTCATGAGTTTGAACCCCGCATCTGGCTCTGTGCTGACACCTCAGAGCCTGGAGCCTGCTTCAAATTTTGTGTCTCCCTCTCTCTCTCTCTCTGCTGCTCCCCTGCTCATTCTCTCTCTCTCTCTCTCTCTCTCTCGCAAATGTAAAATAAAACATGAAAAATAATAAAAAAAAAGAACTCCTCAAAATTTCTGTTAGGGAGAGCATGAATCCTTTTGTCTAACATGACTATAAATTATCTCTTTATTTGCTTTCCCCTTATATGCCCTATTCTTTCTCTTTTCCTTTCCTTTCATTTAAAAATTTTATTTTTTATTGAATAATTTACATACAAATTTTATTTGTTTCAGATGTTCAACATAGAGATTTGATATTTATATACATTATGAAGTGGTCACCATCATAAGCCTAGTTACCATTTGTTGCCATACAAAGTTGTTACAATATTATTGACTATATTCCCTATGCTGTACATTATATACCCATGCCTTATTTACTTTATAACTGGAAGACTGTTCTGTTTAATTCCTTTCATCTATTTTGTCTATCCCCCCCATCCCCCTCCCCTCCCCTCCCCTCTGGCAACCATCAGTTTGCTTTCCATATTTATGAGTCTTTCCATTTTTTTTGTTGTTCATTTGTTATGTTTTTAAGATTCCATATATAAGTGAAGTCATAGAGTGTTTGTCTTCTTTCTCTGACTTATTTCCCTTAACATAATTCCCTTTAGCTCCATCCATGTTGTCTCAAAGGTCAAGATTTCATTCTTTTTTATAGCTGATTAATATTCTATTGTTTTCTCTAGATATGCCATATCTTCTTTATGAATTCATATCTCGACGGACATTTGTGCTGCCTCCATGTCTTGGCTATTGCAAACAATGCTGCGATGAACATAGAGGAGCCTATGTCTTTTCAAGTTAGTATTTTTGTTTTCATCAGATAAATACCTAGAAGTAGAATTGCTGGATTGTATGATAGTTCTATTTTTAATGTTTTGAATAACTTGCATACTGTTTTCCATAGTGGCTGTGCCAATTTACATTGCCACCAATAGCGCATGAGGGTTCCCATCCTCTCCAACACTTGTTATTTCTTGTGTTTTTGTTATTGCCCATCCGACAGGTGTCAGATGATATGTCGTTGTGGTTTTGATTTGCATTTCCCTGATGATTAATGATATTGAGCATCTTTTTATGTGTCTGTTGGCCAACCTGTATGTCTTCTTTGGAAAAATAGCTGGTAAGGTTGCTTTTAAATTCTTTGGAGACAAGACACTTCCTTATTCTACTGTCTTGCCCTTGTAAAGTCCCTGAAAATAACATAGATAACATGTGTTGAGTACACTAGAGTTAATGCATATTTAATCATTGTGATGAATAGCTCAACTTAATAAAGTGGGAATACCCAAAATGCCTTTTCCTACATGTTTTCTGGTGGTTTCGGTCCAAGGTTTTCTTTCTGGTCTAGAAGATTGGAGGTGACTGCTCAAATCCTTTGAAACAAGTAGCTCAACAGATCTAGTTGGGATTGCACATGATGAAGGGGAAGAATGCATAGGGGGAAAGGGAAATATTCTTGGTTTATTTCTCTACATATTTAACCATGAGGTCTTATAGTTGATTTCACTCTCTTCATAATGATTCCCCTCACTGCTGGTTGACAACATCACAATATGTAATACTGGTAAAAGTAATTATATTGTTTTCCTGTATTGTATAGGTTACTATTATGGCAGTGCACTTATAGTATACTTTGTGTTTCTT
The DNA here is from genome assembly GCF_023721935.1 of Panthera uncia. Taxonomy (NCBI): domain Eukaryota; kingdom Metazoa; phylum Chordata; class Mammalia; order Carnivora; family Felidae; genus Panthera; species Panthera uncia. The sequence goes on from NC_064811.1 coordinate 84,609,481, forward strand.
TACATTAGTCATTTGGGAAAAATTGCCTGCTGTGAATAGAATAAAAAGAATTATTTTACTTTGATACAGACAATAAAAGGAAATTGTTTTTAATTTTTTTCTTTCCAACCTTATTTTTATTATGAAAATAAAAGGTATTTAGACCTTTCCCTTTATTTTGTGTTATTTTATTTGTTAAATATGCAACCTTAGTAAATATTTGGTAATCTGGTTGTTCTCCATATCATTTTACTCAAAGGAACCCTATCTGCAAGTATTCAAGTACAGCAATACCGGCCCGTATTTTTCTAGCTTATTAACTTGTTTGCTCTACTCAGCCTTCTCTGTCCTACAGGGCCCCATCTGCAGTTTGAACAATATTGATGATTAATTCCACAAAGAGTGGTTTAAACTGCAAAGCAGAATCTGGAACTGAGCCAGATTGGATGAATGCTCTGAGACATCTCTACAGCACAGAAATGTTTTCCAGAGAACATTTCTATTATCTGCTGAAAGATGGTCTAGAAGCCCTGATTCTAAGTGGCTCTGGAGGGTCATAGTAATAAGTTAGATTGTAAACTTGCAATAAAAATGACCCAGTTTAGGTCCTCATGGTGACTGCATGTTAGATAGCAGGAAAGAGGTATTTCTCACAAAAGGGAGACCATTCTGCTTTCTGAATAATTTGTTAAATTTTTCATTTGGAATTACATTTTTTCTTTTAATTTTTGTTGTTACCATGTCACTATGCCTGGCAATATGGTATTTGCAATGGCATCTTAACAATGTAGAACAGCACCACATTTGAAATTATTATTCACAACATTTATGAATCATGTGACATGGGAAATAGCTTGTTTTTGAAAATTTCAGTTTCTTCATTTGTAAAATTCTCCTTCCCAAGATGGAAGACTAAACAAGGCAATGTGTGTGAAAGGATCTGGCACAAAGCATCAGAACTCTGTGGAATTGGAAAGACCATGTTTGGATATAAGAATTCCCTAAATCTTCAGAACATCTATATTTACAGCTGCCTGATGTATTATTCCTGAGTTGTTTGGTGTTTAAAAGTCACAAGTAAAAACTCACATATGTTTGTTAAAAGGATTAGCATGTAGATTTTAAACTTAAAACACAATTTTAATTAACTAAAATAAGGTAATTATATTTCAGGTGTTCATGAAATATAGGACAAAGTTATTTATTTAGTATTAAATTTATTGAAGACATTTACAGATAATTTGTCTCAGTGACTGGTTTTATTGCTAATGAATTATTTGTAAAAAAATGGGAGGAAAAGAGGCTAGATTTTATTATATAGAATAATTAAAAACAAGATAGAATATCAGCATGACTGACTATGTTTTCAATTCTCCCTAAAATAACTGTCTCTTATATGAAAGCACCTTTATTTTACTCTTGGCTTTATTTATGGTGTATTGTCATAGATTATTAGTTGTGAAAATAAAGTAGGTATTACTAAAAAAACCCATGAACATTAATATAATCTTCATATTGCTTTAGTTTAAAATATTTGTAAAATTATAGGGGTGCCTGGTTGGTTCAGTCAGTTAAGTGTCCAACTCTTTTGGCTCAGGTCATAATCTCATGGTCTGTGGGTTCAAGCCCTGCACTGGGCTCTGCACTGATAAAATAAAATATTTGTAAAATTGTAATAGTTACTAGTTATTTATCAATTTTATTTAAATAAAATATTTTTAATTCAATGGGATTAAGAAATGATTTTATTAGTTTCTTGTTAGGAATTAAGAAAAAGTTTGCCAATATTCTTGAACTTCTATTATTTAGTAATGCAATTTAGTTATTGTACTTTTTAGACATTTCCAAATTCCAGTCCCACTGTCACTGTCATTGATTGGTCTTCTCATTGGTCCTTTACCTTGATTACTTAAATTGTAACTATTATTTTCTAGTCATGCAATCTTTTATGCTCCATAGTACAACCAGTCATTTCAAAAAGTGAGATCATAACCATTTTATGGTTACTAATACCTAGAAGAAAAAGTTTAAATTATCTATCCCTGTGTTAAAAAGTAATAGACTTCAGTAATGCCCTCAACTTTCACTGCTGATGTGCCCCCAGGACCTGTGCCCAATGCACTTAAGATGCTCACTGCATTTTTGATGAGTAAACCAATGAACCTCCCATTTCAGGCTTCTTGCACCTCCCTACCTTTGCCCCATTCCCACACTCAAATCTTGCTTTGCTCTGCACTTGCTACGCAATTTCCTTCCCTTGTGTCAACTACCCTTGAGCCTGCAGAAAAGACTTAAATAAAATGGAATAAAGAGATTTTATCTGTGAGACTCATAGGAATGCGTTCAGGCCATCAACAAGTGCAGAAGATGGTTGGCATAGTTACATATTATGAAACAAGGGACTCATATAGCCACTGAAGAAAGTATCAGAATGTTTATCACTGGAGCTTTTTTTTAATTCTGTCCTTGTTGTTGATTAATTTTATGGTTCTGGAAGAGCAAACTCAGTAAATGTAATAATACTGCATTGTAATGATGAAATCAAATTATTTCTCTCACAGGAGAAATCCCACATTTTTGAAGAAATTTTTGGGGGAGAAGTGAAATGGGAGGCTATAGAATAATTTTGAGAGAGTAGAGAGTTTTCAGTAGGAGCTGTAAGAACTGAGTGATGATAACCCTTTTACCTTCTAGAATGAGCTAATCACACATAAGAACTTGGAGAGAGCAGGATATCAGGGGAAAGAAAGCATGGCTGGATCCTGAAATGTAGGAAGGAATCTTTAAGAGTGGAAATGAAAAGGGCATACAATAGCAAAGGGGAAGAAGGAATGATTAAGAGCATCTGGAACAAGAATACCTACTCAGGGCAGGCAACTCTGTGTATGGCATTTTGAGACATTGTTTTATTTTCAGGTATAGTATATAGTCATAGGGTCAAAGTAATTAAAGCAATAAAAGCAAAGGAGAGGTGAAAATGTAGTAATCCCCCCTGATCCACAGTCTTGCTTTTATGATTTCAGCTGCTTGTGGTCAACCACAGTCTGGAAGCAGATGATCTCTTGATGTGTCATAGCCTAACACTACATCACAAAGCCTACGTCATTCACCTCACTTTATCTCATCACTTCAGTGTGTTATCTCACATCATCACAAGAAGGGTGAGTCTAGTACAATAAGATATATTGAAGGAGGGAAACCACATTCACGTAACCTCTGTTACAGAATATTTATTACAATATATTATTATAATTGTTCCACTGTATTGTTATTGTTACTTTCTTACTGTGCCTAATTTATAAATTAAGTTTTATCATAAGTATTTTTATATAGGAAAAACATAGTATATTCAAGATTTGGTATTCTCCATGATTTCTTTCAGGCATCCACTGGGGGTCTTGAAACACATCCTGTGGATAAGGGGGCAGGGTACTGTAATGATTACAATGGGTATTTTAGAATAATATTTTTATGTTTAATGGATGAGTTTCTCTTGGAAGATATTTTGTGAAATTTTAGTTTTCTTTTTAGTCAGCAAAAGACAAGACCACAAAATAAGTTATAATTGGAAGAAGAGAAAATAAGACAGAATACACCCATATGTCTGTAGTCAAAAAAAATTAAAATTAAGAAAATAAAAAAATAAAAAACAAAATCCCAAACCAATAAGCAAAAACAAATCTCACGTAGCAAGGAGCAATAAAAATTAAAAAAAGAGGGGTGCCTGGGTGGCTCAGTTGGTTAAACATCTGACTCTTGGTTTTGGCTTAGGTCGTCATCTCATGGTTTATGAGTTTGACCCCCCATAAGGGTTCTGCGCTGACAGTGTGGAGCCTGCTTGGCTCTCTCTCTCTCTCTCTCTCTCTCTCTCTCTCTCTCTCTCTTTCTCTCTCTCTTTCTCTCTCTCTGCCCTTCTCCTGTTGTGAGCACATTATCTCTGTCTCTCTCTCAAAATAAGTAAATAAACTTTAAAAAATGAAACAAAAGAAAAGTAACAAATTTTATGAAAGGAACTTAAAAAGGATGAAAGTGGGACAAAATGGAGAAAGATATGCTACTGGTTATGACCGGTTATGGAGTTGCAGTGACACACCAATATTTTCATACAGAAGAAGAGGACATTCAAAAATGTGACACATTGAAGGCTTGGATTTCCACTTTATTGATGAATGTCAGTAAAAGGTAAAAACCAGATGCATACATCACTTAATAGAAAAACCAAGGTCTACTTATATAAATAATTTAGAGAAAGCTTAGCCAAAACATGTGGCAGAGGGATGGATCATCAACATTGTCCTGGGCACAGGGAGGTACAGGATCCCTGGTCCCAAATCTTGCCAACAGATGCATCATTGTACATGGTAAGGTCTGATGGGAATCTTGTCTGGAAGCATAATTGTCTCTAAGTCTACATGATAGAGCAGTCCTGCATGTAACCTAGTCTGATACTTGCCAGATAACACCTCATGTTGCAGCTTAATGATCTCAGAGTGTACACCACATAGTATAATTACAAGGTAGAATATATTCAGGAACCAAGAATATCCTCATCCATGATAAACATTCAGTGCTTGTGGATCCTGGTTCCAAGTACATTTCTGCTCTCCATGCTGCAGTCTCAGATCCATTCTCCATAAGTACCTGGGACACCAGTGAAAAGATCTCTTATCAGAATGCCTTAGTGGAAGATGGTTTTACAAGGGAACTTAAAGAAATGGGAAGAATTTCGGGTTTAGGAGTAACAGTTCTAGAAGGCAAATACATAGCACTTACTATGTGCCTGGCACTGTTTGGTGTGCTTTGTATAGGCTGATTTGCTTAATGATGCTACAACCTTGTTCCATTGCTATCCCCAATTTCCAAATGGAGAACTGGAATACAGAGAGGTTGGCTGAATTAAGCCAAGGTCACTCAGCTAGTGAGTGATGGAGCCATGACTTGAACTTAGGAAGACTGGCACCAGAGATGGCCCCTAACCATTTCTGCTGACCTACTTCTCTATGGCAACTAATCACTCAGTGTTTTATTCTTACCTACTTATTTGTGTCCTTTATTCTTTTTTACATTTGAAGAGACCAAGAGATGGAAGGATTAAATCCAAAGTCACATGATAAATTAGGGAATTGGGATTTTTTGAACCTGGGATTGTCAGATTCTGTTGACAATGGTGTATCTTGTTCTGATCTTGAGGAGTACATCTGTTTCTGGATTTTTCTGCAAGTTGGCTTATTCTAGGGTGTTCCAAGAAAAGGGCACAATGAGCTTTCTTGTGTGAGACCCAGTCAATGGCACAGACCCACATTTTCCTAAACTTGAATCCTTTTGAAGAGAAAGTTTCATTCTCAGAGAAATAATGAATTATTACATATATGTGATATATCAATTCATATTCATAAAATTAAATATAAAAGATAATATATGAAAGAGTGCTTGTTTTAAAAGTGCCAGTAACTTACATATAAAGAGTATATAAGCTAAAATGTTTCCTATTTCTTCACTCTATATTGTTATATTACCTTAAAATTAATATATCTTTTGAGATAAATACATCTGAAATCTACTTCGTTGTTTAGTATGTCTGAATATTATTCCATTACATGTATATTACATTTAATTACAAAACATATGTACATAAGGGAAGGGAAACAAAAATAATATAAAAACAGGGAGGGGGACAAAACAGAAGAGACTCATAAATATGGAGAATAAACTGAGGGTTATGGGAGGGGTTGTGGGAGGGGGGTTGGGCTAAATGGGTAAGGGGCATTAAGGAATCTACTCCTGAAATCATTGTTGTGCTATATGCTAACTAATTTGGATATAAATTAAAAAAATGAAAAATATTTAATTACTGTTCTTTTATTTTTCTTAAATTTTCAAATTTTTAAATGTTAGTGAATGTGATAGCTGCTGACTTATCAATGTTTATCTTTAAAAAATGTTTAATATTTATTTATTTTTGAGAGAGAGAGAATGTGAGTAGGGGAGGGACAGAGAGAGAGGGAGAGAGAGAATCCCAAGCAGGCTCCTTGCTTTCAGCACAGAGATCCACATGGGGCTCAAACCCATGAACTGTGAGATCATGACCTGAGCCGAAATCAAGAGTCAAATGTTCAACCGCCAGAGCCACCCAGGCACCCCTCAATGTTTATCTTTTATGTGAATTCTCTTAGTAGTTCGAATAATGTTTTAGTTGGTTCTTTTTGGATTTTGTAGGTAGAAATTTCTATCAACTACAAGGTGATGGTAATATTTTTTTTTCCTTTTCAAGTCATACACCTCTGACTTGTATAGTACTGAGCAAAGGTAGAGAGCAGGGCTCTGGAAATAGTCTTTTTGGGTGCAAATCTCAGCTCTGACTTTTAGTAGTTTTGTGACCTGGAGCAAATTACTCAGCTTCTACATGCCTCATATTCTTCGACTATAAAATGGATTTAAAAATAGAGCCTATAGCATCAAATTGTGAAATGCTGAGATTAGGTCCTTGTCTTAGGTCCTTGCCCTAGGTCCTTGCCCAGGTAAGTATTCAGACTTTAATTATTTCTTAATGTTTAATAGCATTGGGTGAGTTTTTTCAGTTTAACTGGTAAAGTATGAAATTGAGTATCAGGAAGTAAACAATATAGGAGTATTTAGGAGAATGGGCACTGTTATCAGGCAAATCCATGTTTAATTCACAGCTCTAAATACCTTGATTGATCTGACTTTGGGTACTTTCTATGGCTTTTCTGGGCATCAGTTTTCTCATCTGTAAAATGGGAGTAAAAATACTATGCATCACTTAGTTTTTTGTGAGAATTAAATACCTAATGCAAACAAAATACCACATTATTCAGCATTTAATAAGCACTCCAAAAAAAAAAAAAAGATCATTATTTGTCTCTAACTAGCTGATTGATGTTGGAAATGTCCCTAAATTATTCAGGTCCAGGTCTTTGTCTGTAAATAGAGGCAAAGTAATACAATTTTCCCTAACTTCTTTCCAGGTTTAAAATAGAAATCCAGCCTATGATAGACCATGTATATGTCATAGGACAATTCATACACTGTAATTTATAGGAAAGCAATTGTCCACATAACTAAATGCTCCTTGATATGTTGGCACCTAGATCCCTAGTTTTGACCTGTGAGGACAGGCAGAACATTTTTTCTCAAACTCTGTTTAGATAATCTGGCACAATATCATTACGGGAAATTTAGGATGGAATTTGATATAATCTTCTATTTGGCTGAAGGGAAGCTAGATGCATCAATCACATTTGCTGTAAATGGGAAAGATAGCTGCAGAGTTATTTAATTTGTTGGCCTGGTAACCATCCAATGCAGCACAAAACAAAGCACTGAGCTCATAGTAGGTGTCTCATCAATCACTTAACCTGAATGATCAATTTGATCTTTCTTTAAGAATTTTTATATTTTCTGGGAAACCTGGGTGGCTCAATCAGTTAAGCGCCCAACTCTTCGTTTCAGCTCAGATTTGAGATTCAGCCCCATATTGGGCTGTATACTGAGAGCATGGGAGCCTGCTTGGAATTCTCTTTCTCTCTGCCTCTCTCTCTTTACCCCTCCCCTACTCACACACTCTCTCCCTCCCTCTCTCTCTCAAAATAAATAAAATAAGTAAAAAAAAAATAATTTTTATATTTTCCGAATAATTCAAGATCACAAGTTCTATTAGGGAAAGTGCCCCTATTGCTAATTTATTTTTTACCCAAAGTATCTAGTGTGTTGTTTTGAACACATTAGATCATTAATGTATCCTTATTAAATTATTGAATGAATATGTATTTGAGGACTAACTTACTGCTTTTCATGATTTTTTTTCCACACTGATTTTTTACCAACGAGGTGATTCCACCCAAAGTCAGGCTATGGAAAGGCTTTGGTATAGCTAAAGAGACGTGAATTGGGAAAGAAGACATAGGACAGTGCCAAAAGATTGTTGGATACAAATTCCTGAAACACCTGCCAATCCTTAAATGACTCAGTCATATCCTGCCTTAAATTATCCATATATTGGGATACTATTTCCAATTTCTTTTCTAAGCAGGAGCCGGATTCATTGGTTTTGTTTTCTGAACTGTAATCTGACAGTCATATATCCTTTGATGACTGAACTACTAAAGAATAGTCTCTTCTTTTTTGTCTCCAAGTGTATTATCTGTTCTTTTATTCTCAAGAAAACTTTAACCAAAGCATGTACACCTGTTTTGGTTTCCATCAAATAAGGCACATTTTCAAAAAAGGATTAGTGAACTCTATAGAATTGATCGAGGTTAGAAATTACCCACCATTCATGTTATACCCTCTATTGTTACTCAGTCGTGAAGCCTGGGGGTCTCACTTGCCCACCCCCAGTGGACTTATTAAAGCACTCCTTCCAGCCACAAACAGACTTTCTGAGAATTCTTATGAATACACATTTGCCTAGTTTGTTTCAAAATGATTGAATCTGAAAGCCTTATTTTAGTAATAAAGCAACAATTTTACAGGAGATAATCTGTTGGGAATCAAGCCTTTCCTGCCCCCCCATCTCTCCCCACCCAGAAAGTCATCTTAGTGTTTACAAATCTCCTGATTTGTAGAAAGAATCAAGTGAACAAATGCATGCAAACTGTTGTAGTCTGGAAGCTCTATCCAATTGTAAGACAGCAGTGTAATGGCACAAGGACCCATCTGGTTGGCAGATACAATCACACATTTTTCTAACTATTAGAAACTCATCTGTCTAATAACCATACTAAGGCATGCTCTTTTCTTTTTGTACTTGTTGATATAAAGGATACACGTAGAGCAGGTTTAAGAATTCTCTTAAAGCTGAAAACTGAGGGAGCTTAATTTCTGATTAAATTTCAGCTAGTCAGCTTTGAGTGATAAATTCTGTTTTTTATTCTTCTCAATCCTCTCTGATATATTTAGTGACTGCAGAACAATTCAAGTAGACACGGAAAATGTAGCTGTGTTTACACAAACACCTCACTAACAAAACATTTAATGCTTTCTTGTGTAATTTTGTTGTGGTAGGTAGGATGATGGCCCCCCAAAGATATTCACATCAAAATCCCTAGAATCTGAGTGTGTTATGTTTCAGGGCAAAGGAGAATTAAGGTTGCAGGTAAAATTACACTTGGGTTGCTAATTAGCTTATCTGGATAGGTCCAAACTAATCTCAAGGGTCCTTAAAATGTGGAAGAGAGAGACATAAGACTGTGTCACAGTGAGGTGATGTAAGAATGACTCAACCAGCCATTTTTGTTTTTGAAGAAGGAAGGGGGTTATGAAATGAGAAATGCAGGTGATCCCTAGACACTGGACAAGGAAATGGATTCTCCCCTAAAGCATCCAGAAGGAATATCTTGATTTGGGCCCAGTTGAGTCCCATTTTTGATTTCTGACTTTTAAAACTATAAAATAATAAATGTGTGTTGTTTTAAGCCACTACATTTGTGGTAATTTATCACAAGAGCAATAGGAAGCTAATATACTTGCCTAAGAGATTTTAATTCTTGACTAAATAACATAAATTATTTATACCTGAAATTCAGATACAAATTCAGAGTCCAGTCTATAGGCCAAGTATTTCTGCTTTTTGCACTAATGGAAAACTCCTACCTTCTGCCTTATTAATTTTTTTTGTTTGTTTTTTTGGTTGGTTGATTTTTTGAGGAAGTGTTTTTTACTTTCTTCTCGATTCCTTTGAAGTTTCGTAGATAGTTTGCTGAATTCCTATATTTTTTCCTTCAGCTCTGAACAGGAAGTCTCACATTTGGATTACTGTTTATTCCACCTTCCCCTTATTTCTAATGAGCAAAGCTTTTGTCATATTAATGAAATCCACATAACATGTGCAGCCTCCTTTAAAATTTTTTTTTAAATTGTGATAAAGTATGCACAACATAAAATTTACTGTCTTAGCCATTTTTTAAGTATACAGTTCTTAGTGTTAACTACTTGAATTGTTGTGCAACCCATCTCCAGAATTCTTTTCAAGAGTTGCACCACTGCAAAAGGAGAGAAAGCAAGGAGGACAGCACATGCAGCAGGCTGTCTCATAGGAGCCCGAGGTGGAAAGCACAGGGTGTCCTAGGCCGATACCTCACTCACTCTCCTTTCTCCTTCTAACCCCTTACTCAAGCCTCCACTGGAGGCCAAAGAGCAAAGGAGCCTATAGAAGCAGTCCTTGCAAGTTAGCTGCCTGGAGCATGGAAGAGGGCACAGAAAAGAGAGCGCAAAACAAATGAACACAAAACAGATGAAAACCAAAACAAGGTATATCCAAATAACACGACGGTGTGACAGTATGTGAGAGTCTAGTAAAATGAAGCACACTGCTGGAACTCCAGTGGTATGGACACCCTGTGTTGTCCTTTTTGCTGTCTCTCTTTGCCTCTTAGGAATGAGGGTGGTCGTAGTTCCCTATGTTACCATCCCTGGAGGTATGGCACCCTCTCTTCTGATTCCACTTACACCCTCCACAAACTTTTGCAGATACTCCTTTATGACCCGGCTGTGTCTGTTTCTTGCTGAAACCATGACTTTTCATGCTTTCTGATAATGTCTTCACCAGACTTGTTTTACTCTAGCTCTGCTCCTGTCCTTGGTCCACTGCTCCTGTTGTGAGGCAAGATGACTTGCCAATAAAGAAAGGAAAGCATATTGAAAAAGGCTCCCAAAATAGACTTTCTTGGGATAAAATAGCAAGTTGAAAAGATAAACAGCTCACAGATAGGATTAAGCTGCAGGTAATGGCATTACATTTTACCCCTAAAAGTCTTTAGAAGAACTGAGTGAATTCCTTCTAAAGGAAAATAGATAACTCTTATCTCCCATTTAAAAAATTTTTTATAATGTTTATTTACTTTTGAGAGAGAGAGAGAATGTGAGCTGGAGAGGGGCAGAGAGAGAGAGAGAGAGAGAGAGAATGTGAGCTGGAGAGGGGCAGAGAGAGAAGGAGACAGAATCTGAAGCAAGCTGTAGGCTCTGAGCTGTCAGACAGAACTAGACATGGGGCTCAAACCCACGGATTAACTGCAAGATCATGACTTGAGCCGAAGTTGGACACTTAAACAACTGAGCCTCCGAGGTGCCCCGTTATCTTCCCCCTTCTAAAATGACCTGTCATGTTGTCCCCATTTTTTTCTGATAAAATGTGTTTTCTGTCTTTTAGCTATTTTTGTCAGTAGAATTTTCACAGTCAGTTCTTGAAGTTTGCTTCTGACAAAGACACCACTATATGTTTTTTTGTTTTTAGGAGGTATTGTTCTCAGAAAAAGAAATTCTTAAGGATTGTACTTCCATGGAATTTGACAATAAAATTTTATTTAGGCAAGCATGATACAGAATCACTCCCTGATAACATTTCTAAGAATTTTAGGACTGTCATTTCAAACATTTTTTTTTCCCTAAAAGATACAAGCTTTCCCCAACAAACTGGTCTATTTCCTACTTCAGTATTTCACTTCTCTTGGATTTGCTGATAGGGCACAAAGGACTTGCTCCGTGCTTGCTTGGTGCTTTGGGAACTTGTTCATCTGTGTAGGCTGTGCGTGTTGCAGGACGGTCAATTACTGTTACCCCAGGAGGCTCCTAAAACACGTAGGATGGAAGATAGTTTTTCACTTGGTTCAAAATGGTTCTGTTTCTCATTAGGACCTTCTTGAGCATTCACGTTTAACTCCTAGATGGAATCCCAGCTCTCTTTATTCATGAACACTACAGATGTTTTTCTCCTTCTAATCTCGGTGGTGGAATACACTGAGACTCGCTTTTGTTATGTGCACACACACACTTGTGCACACAGCTGGTGAGAAGACTGTAGGTGCACCTGTAAACTGCCATTGGCAGATTTTCACTCTAAATAGCCATTTAACCAAACACACAGCATCTCTATTAAAACATTATACATTTCAGTCATTCCCATTTTTAGCCACTATCTGGAATGACAAGATAGAAAATGAACCCCAAGAGGGGCGCCTGGGTGGCTCAGTCGGTTAAGCAGCCGACTTCGGCTCAGGTCATGATCTCACAGTCTGTGAGTTCGAGCCCCGCATCGGGCTCTGTGCTGACAGTTTGCTCAGAGCCTGGAGCCTGCTTCGGATTCTGTGTCTCTTTCTCTTTGACCCTCCCCCGTTCATGCTCTGTCTTTCTCTGTCTCAAAAATAAATAAACGTTAAAAAAAAAAAAAAGAAAATGAACCCCAAGAAAAGGCCTTCTAATGTGATATTTAAAGCAGTATTTGCTTAGAGCAAAAAATTCATTTCCTGAATTGCTTTTCAAGACAATGCACTGATTACTTACAAAAAAACCTTATCTTTCATTCTAATTACTTAGAAAGAATGCCAGAGAGCCTGAGGCTTCTATTAGAAGATATGATAGGTTGGGAAAGTTGCCACATCTCCCTGAAAGTGCATCCAAATTAACGGTCTTATGAGCTAAGCATAAATATTAGTTGTTAATTAAATCTGGTAATTAGACATGAGTAATTTTTACTTTTTATCTGTTCGGGCCCTATTTTCTAAATTTATTTTATTTTATTTTTTAACAAAAGGTCCAATCAGTGCAAAGTTGTCAATAGTGGTTGCAAAATTACGCAGAGTCCGTACTGGACTAGTAATGAGTTAATTTAGAGGATTTAATTTTTTTAAATTGAGATGTAGATATGTAAAGTAAAATGTACATTTCTTTTATTTTTAAAAAAAATTTTTTACATTTATTTTATTTTTGAGAGGCAGAGAGAGTCAGCACAAGTCGGGGAGGGGCAGAGAGCAAGGCAGGCACAGAATCTGAAACAGGCTCCAGGCTCTGAGCTATCAGCCCAGAGCCCAGCGCGGGGCTTGAACTCACCCACCTTGAGATCATGGCCTGAGCCGAAGTCGGACGCTCAACCTACTGAGCCACCCAGGCGCCCCAAATATACATTTCTTAGTGTACAGTTCAGTGGATTTTTAAAAAGATATAAAGTGCATATATCCTAAGCATACAGTTAAATATATTTTAAAAATATGTTTGAATTATGTGATCACTAACTAGATCAAGATATGAAAGACTCTGGCCCCTCAGAGACTTCCTCTTGCCATCATCAAATCAATAAGACTACTGTCACAAGGAAACTACTTTTCTGACTTTTAAAAACGTAGATAAATTTTGACAATACTTGGACTTCAAATAAATATAAATATATCATATGAATTCTTTTATGTGTGACTTCTTTCACTAAACGTGTATGAGATTGATTTATGTTATTGCATGTAGTAATATATTCAAAATTTTTATTGCTGTGTATGTATGAATATACCATAACTTACTAAGTCATTCTACTATTATTAGGCATTGGTATTGTTTCCAGATATGTGCTATTGTGAATAAAGCTACGATAAGCATTCTTGTACAGGTCTTTTGGTGAGTATATATTTTCATTAGTCTGGAATATACACACATATACACAAGGTATATTCACAGGTATATACAAGTATATACCCAAGACTAATTAGGGTCCATGTCCACCAAAAGTCTTGCACAAAAATACTTATAGCATGTTTACTTATGGAAGTATTGGCATATATTTAGTGCTATTTTCAGTATTTTAAATTATTTAGCTGTAGTAGAGAATGTTGTCTATTTTGGCCTTTATTTCCTGAGCTTTTGGTGTCATAACCAGAATGTCTTTGCCAAGATTAATATCATAAAGCTTTTCTTCCATGTTATCCTCTAAAAATTTTTAGTTTTAGGGTTTCCATTTAAGTCTTTAATCCATTTTGAAGTGCTTTTTGTGTATGGTATAAGATAAGGGGCCCATTTCATTCTTTTGTCTATGGATTTTCAATTTTCCCTATACCATTTGTTAAAAAGACTGCCTCCATTGGGGATGCTTGGCACTTTTGTTGAAGATCAGTTGACTGAATGTGCATGGATTGATTCCTGGGATGAATTGATTTAGTTCCACTGGTCTATATATCTGTTTTTATGCCTGTCCCATATTGTTTTAATTACTATAGCTTTGTAATATATTTGAAATCAGAAAGTGTGATGCTTCTTCCAGTTTTGTTCTTCTGGCTCAAGATCGATTTCACTTTTTGGGTTCCCATATGGTTCCTAAAAATTTTTAAGAATTTTTTTTCTATTTCTGTAAAAAACAAGAGCCATTGGGATTTTTATAGGGGTGGCACTGAATCTGTAGATCACTTTGTGTAGTATGGACATTTTAACAATATTATACTGTATGTTAACTAACTTAGATTTAAATTCAAATAATTTGTTAGAAGAGTAGATCTCATGTTAAGCATTCTTACTAAAATAATTAAAAAAAAAAACCTGCCAAAATGGTTCCAAAGTCACTTACACTCTCACCATTGCGTATGAGTTTCTGTTGCCTCTACACAACAACAAATATTTTAGTGATCTTAATTTTAGACATTCTGGTGGGTATGTAGTAACATATCATTGTAGTTTTGATAAGCGTTGTCCTGATGACTAAAACTGTTGAGGATCATTTCATATGCATACCCATGTACATATCCTTATTTTAAAATATCTGTTCCAGTCTGTTCCTATTTTAATAGAGTTGTTGCCCTAATCATTTTTTATTGCATTCTTTGTATTTTTATTATTACTAATGTGAAAGAATTGTTTATATATTTTTAAAACTATTATTTTGTTTATTTTGTATAGTCTCCTTCCATTTTGTGGCTTCTTTTTTTCCCCCCACTTTCACTGTATCCTTTGGAACTATAGAAGTTTTAAGTTTAGTGAAGTTATATCAATCTGTTTTTGTTGTTTTTTTTGTTTTGTTTTTTGTTTTTTTGACAGACAGAGAGCATGCATGTGAGCAGGGGAGGGCCCAAGGGAGAGAGAGAGAATCTTAAGCAGACTCTATGGTCAGTGCAGAGCCCTATCTGGGGCTCAATCTAATGACCATGAGATCATGACCTGAGCCAAAATCAAGAGTCAGATGCTTAATCAACTAAGCCACTAGGCACCCCTCAATCCATCTGTTCTTGTGTCTTATGTAGGAAATATTTCTTGATTACCCTCAAAATGAATAGTCTTCCATTTTCTTTTAAACTTTTAAAAGTTTGGCTTTCATATTTAAGTCTTTAATCTACCTGGAATTGATTTCTACATATAGTTAGAGGTAGAGTCCAGGTACACATATATTTTCCCATTAGAGTACCAGTTGTTCCAGCATCAGGTATTTAATGGACTGTACCTTATCTCCAGATTTCCAGGACTAAGTCTGCAGAACACTGGGTTTACACAAAGGTTTGAGTAGGTCTCTAAATCCTCTGTTGTCTTTTCCTGTACCAATACAAGGTTGTCTTAATTCCCATAGCTTTATTACAAGTCTTGATATCTAGGAGGGAAATCTGGTGTATATTTTACCTTGTGCTCTTCCATACAAATTTTGGAATCTGTTTGTCCATATCTACAAAATGCATGTTTTTATTGGAGATATATTGATTCTATTAATCATTTTTGATAAAATTAACATTTTCCCAGTTTTTTATCCTCTAATAATGAATTTATTGCATCTCTACTTATTTAAGACTCCTTTGGGGTGCCTGGGTGGCTCATTCAGTTAAGCGTCCAACTTCGGCTCAGGTCATGATCTCTTAATTCCTGGGTTCAAGCCCTGAATCGGGCTCTGTGCTGACAGCTCAGAGCCTGGAGCCTGCTTAGGATTCTGTGTCTCCCTCTCTCTCTCTGCCCCTCCCCTGCTCATATTCTGTGTGTCTCTTTCTCAAAAATAAATAAACATTAAAGAAATAAAAAAAACTTCTTTAATGTCTTTCAGTAAACTTTCATAATTTTTTCATTAAGTTATTACACGTTTTATTAGATAATCTTCATATTTATATTTTTCTTGCTATTGTTAATAGAAGCCATTTTTATTAAAAAGTAAATTTTATATAGTTGTCTGGTTTTTCATGTCTTAGTTAAAAGAATAGTCAGTAAAAGTTTTTCCTATAGAATCTACTGGAAATTAATATATTAATCAAAGTAAAGAAGCAGTTTACTGAAACTTCTGAAATATTTTATTAAACTAAAATATTAAAATTAATGTTAGTAACATTAAAAACTTTTTATAAAAGGTATTCTCATGATTTCAGTTAAAGACCTAAAAATGAAAGTGGAAATCAACACAAACAAAATTTTTGTACATTTTTTGTCTTTAATATGGAAGGTGCCAAAGGAAGTTGGAGGTTTCAGAATTATTTCAAAGTAATTTTCCTTCTAAAAACTGCTTTCAAAAACAAAAACAAAAACAAAAACAACCTGCTTTCATTTTTCTTCATATTCCATTTTGGAAATCCACAATTATTAAAAAGTAGTCAAAGAAGTTAGAATAGGCCCTTTAATCTATAGACAAAATATTCCATTGTTTAAAAAATTTTAAAAAGTTTGTAATCAATTCCAACAGCACACAGCACACTTGACAGTGTTGGATTTTTTTCTTTTTTTTGAGAATTCTATATTCTACCTATCATTAAAGCTCCTGATTGCTGTGTTTCCTTCTGATACGGGTACAGAGGTCTTATCAGATATCAATATTACTTTACATCATGATTGATTCCTAGCATTGTATTTCCAGCTCACACTCTACACTCTAGATTGATCAATGCTGCTTTAAGTTTTCTACACTAAAATCACAGTTTTAGCCACCCTACATCTACCTCACGTAAGCCTAAGTAGTTCTTAGAGATGGAAACTAATTTTTCTGAGTGACTAGTCATTGCACAAGTACTCTAGGATGCATGCACTCACCATCTGCTGTCTGGAAAATGTCCGTCTTACTGTCTTTTCTGGCTTGATTTTTGTCTGTGGCAATAATTCTACACTCTGATTATTTGATTACATTTGGCCTTTTATGAAAAGCTCAATATGATTATTTCTAAAGTCTATGTCTTTTTGGTGTTACTTATTATTAGCTCTTCCTATTCCTTTCTGGTACTATATACTAGAAATCATATTAGAATTTTTATTAAAAAAGAAAAAAATCAGAAATTGTATTCTAAAGGTCTTGTGTTAGAATAGATACTTATGAATACAATGAGCAATACCAAATATTTGGGTTACCCTATATTAAAATTTAATAAAATATCTGCACTGAAGAAATTGAAACATTCTACTTTTTTGCATAATTTAAGATGCTATCAAGTTTTTCTCTAAATAATAAGTAATATTTTTAGTGATACAATGATATGTTAGCAAGAAAGCCTTTTGTTAGATGTTCAGTTAAAAAAACAAAACAAAACATGTTGGAATAGATATTGCTCTAGAATGTGAACCGTTTCCAATTTATAATATTCCACATAGCTATTCAGATAGGATAAATTAAAATTTTCATTATTTTTTTTTATTTGGATACAGAATTATTTATTAGATCCCATTTTGGGTTTTCAAAAATATCTAAAATCTCTGGACATTTTTAAGTTTAGTAACACTAAATCAATTTACAGTTAATATAGGTAACAGGAGGGCTGTCCATAATTAGTTCTCAGTGGCTTAGAATATGATGGTAGGGTATCCTGGAAGACAGATCCATTTAAAATTTTCAATTGGCTATGGACTAGTCTCATAAAAACTGTAGAGTTAAAATATTAGGCTCAGTTATAAGGATTTTACCCCATTTCATTGTGACTTAATAACTGGGTCTATATTGCCAAAGAGAAGTAGAAATTGTTTGCAGGGCAACTGGTGATCCAGTTGGTTGAGCATCCGGCTTCAGTTCAGGTCATGGTCTCATGGTGCATGAATTTGAGACCCACATGGGGGTATCTGCTGTCAGTGCAGACCCTGCTTTGGATTCTTTGTCCTCCCACCTCTCTCTGCACCTCCCCTCCCTTCTTCTCTCTCTCTCAAAGATAAACGTTAGAAAAAAATTGTTTGCAATTATTTGACATATGTTTATGAACCCATGGTGTACTGGAACCGACTTATAATGAGAGCTCATGGGGCACATCTTTTTGTTTAGTCACATTTTATTGGTAATGACACCAGCCCTGGTGGGACTATTTACACCATAGAAATTGGCAAATGCTACAAATCATGTTCTTTGTTTCTAGAAGGACATTTGTTAAACATTACCAGCATATCACTGTTATTAATTTATATTATTAATTTATATTTTATTTCATTTAATCTTCACAATACACTGTTTTTATCACCATTTCAAAAGAGAGGAAGTTGGAATTCATAAAGATTAAATAATTAATTTTCTGATAATGCAGAATGGAGTCACAATTCAAACCCAAGTCCATCTGATCCCATGGGAAATTAATTTGTAAATGTTATCCTGTCTCCTTGTTGAGATAGGTGTTTAGGTCATATCTTGATATTACTCAAGTTCTATCTTGAAGTAATTACCTATTCAATAACATTCTTATTCTTAACACAGGGTGTTAGGATTTTTAGGGTAGGCTTGGAGAGAAGGGGGAACTAGAAGAAGAATTCAGTATAAAATTTGTTTTGATAAATCTATATACAGTCAAGGATGGGTGAAGAGCTAAACAGGAAAAGCATACATCATATCTATAGTGTAGAAACCTGATGGGAACATAATTTTTGTTACTCTCAGCTTGACAAAGTGATCAAGCAGTCCAATATTAAATAAATCAATATTAACATTAATAGTACAGTACAACTATCATTAAGTACTGACATTACTGTTATTACTATTACTCCTTCTACCATGTTTTGACTGCTTACCATGGCTCAAGTTGAGTGAAAAATGTTTTAGATAGTAATATCTTATCTGAATCAGTCATTCAACATATGTTTAACACCTGGTCTGTATAAGGCATTGTCAAAATCTCAAAATTTTATAAAGTATTATGGGATGAATATTTATGTCCCTGCAAAATTCATGCTGAGAACCTAATACCCATTGTGATTGTATCAGAAGGTGGGGATTTGGGGAGGTGATTAGGTCATGAGGGTAGAGCTCTGATGAATGGGATTATTGCCCCTACAAAAGAGACCACAGAGAGTTCTTTCATCCTTTCACCATGTGAAGACACAGTGAGAAGATGGTCATCTATAAACCATGAAGAGTGCCCTCACCAGACACAGTATATGTTGGCATCATGATATTGGACTTCCTAACCTTCAGAACTGTGATAAACAAATATTTGTTGTGTAAGCCACCCAGTCTATGGTATTTTTGTTAAAGCATCCCAAATGACTAAGGCAGCTGTATTGTTTTATTGTTATAAAATGGGGGTTCATTTTATAGGTGAGAAAATAAGCTTTAGAGAAGCTTTCTAATTTAATATTCGAGTGTCTGGACTCTTTAAAAAAATTTTTTTAATGTTTACTTATTTTTGAGAGGGAGAGAGAGACACAGAGTGTGAGTGGGGGAGGGGCAGAGAGAGAGAGAGAGGCACACAAAGAATCTGAGGCAGGCTCCAGGCTCTGAGCTGTCAGCACAGAGCCTGATGCGGGACTCAAACTCACCAACTGAAAGATCTTGACCTGAGCAGAAGTCGGACGCCTAACCGACTGAGCCACCCAGGTGCCTCAAGAGTGTCTGGACTCTTAATCCTACCTTATTTATGTGTGATATGCTAGACTTCTGGAATTCCCAGGCAATCGTCTCTAAGAGAATACAGCTGTGCCTGACTGACATGAACTATTCACCTAATGGGCCTTGGAGTGATACTGGGAACATCATCACCTGACTTTTGAGGAGAGAATTTGGGGGCTGGTAAGTTCTTGTGAGATGTAATGATGTGAAACCTACTTTCTTAGCTATATGAAGCCAAGATGTACATAAAAATTCACACTGACAAAACCCACAGCTTTTAAATCTCTGGGTTTCTCCTGAGAATGAAAGCAAGCACAAATACTTGGAGAAATGGCCAGGGATTAACACAGGGAAAATGATTAAATACATACTGAATAGTTTTAAGTATTCTAATAAAGATGAAAATCCTGGGTATTAAGGAGGGCACTTGTTAATGTACAATTTATTGATTGTTATCATTATTAGAACAATTAGAGCACTGGGTGTTATATGTAAGTGATGAAACACTAAATTCTACTCCTGAAACTAACATTACACTACATGTAAACTAAGTAGAACTTAGATTAAAAACTAGAAACAAAAATAATTCCAAATATAAAAAAAGGAAATAGATTGTTTCTCTTGAAAAGTTCACTTATGAGAAAGACTGAAAAAAAATACTTATACAATGAGAAGTCCAGTAGGCATTTCCATTTCTAGTTTGATGCAATCTTGCATTGGGGTCCTGACTTCACTCCTTAACTTGACTTTGTCTAACACAATAAAAAATTGATTTTATTCAATAGAATTACCCCCAATATTAGATTTTATTATTTTTACTTGAGTCTCATGACAAAAACTCCTTATTTATTTCAAAATGGTATATTGTTACTTCCACCAAGACATGTTAAATTTGATCGTTTTGAGCAAAATGGTGATGACCAACCAGGCAATTTAGTGGTCTCATGATTCAGACTTGAAGCAATATAAGGTGAATGTTATATAATACTCCGTTCTCAAACTAAAGAAGACCATAATTAAGTTGTCAAGGCTGGGTGTATTTTATTTCCCTAGATATATATTTCAGTAATAATTGCAATTTTGACTTTCATAGGAGATTTAACTACTTAAGATCTTTCTGAAAGCATGTAATTCTTGAGCATTTCACAGCTCCATTAGAGATAAAAGGGTGAATGCAAGGCAGCTATTTGAAGACAATATACATGACTGTATAGAGCTGGTGGCATGATGTACTTTTATACTTTGAGTACAAAAGGCATTGTAGAGATCATAGAGTTTACTTTCTTTTAAAACTTTTCATAATGTTTATAACAGAACTGCAAAAACAAACTAGAATGATCAAGAAGAAAAAGAAAAAATTATCCTTTAAAATCATTTTTCTTCTTTGTTACTAGTCAAAATATGAGGGCATGTAAAACCAAAAATATATCTTGAGTATTTCTGGGTTTTTGAGTATTAATTCTATTGATAATTAATGATGATCGTTAGAAAGTATTAAATGGTCATTATTGGCCAGGAACTTTTTAAGTACTCTATGTAGATTTTCTCATTTGAAATTTCTATTATCATTAGCAGAACTTCCATAGATATTCCTGTAAGAATATTAATGTTATGATCAGAGAGATAACATTTGAGTTACCCCACAAAATAAATATTTTGAGTAATCATATTTTCAACAAATATTTATTGAGTGTTAGCTATATAGGACACACTGTTTACATTCTAAGTAAATAGGAGAGACTAAACTCCTGACCTCATGTACCATATATTCTAGATGGTGAGGCAGGGAATAATATAAGGATAGAATAGGTAGCAATAGAAAAATTAAAATAAAGTGAGAGGATAGTAAGTGATGAAGGTGCTATTTTAGATAATGAGAGAAGTTCTGTCTGAGATGTGCCTTTTGAGTAGAGGTGTAGATGAAGTAAAGGGGCAAGCTTTATGAATATTCAAGGTGAGCATATTGGAGGAGGAAGCCTCAGCAAGTCCAAAGACTCAGAGATTGGAATGTTCAAGGAGGCCAGGATGGCTGAATGAGGAACAGACCCAGAGAAGGGAATAGGAAACAAGGTCTGAGAGGCAGCCAGGAGTCAGCTGAGCAAAAGCCTTGTAGGTCATGACTACACAGACACATGTACCTTCAACTACCTTGCCCCTTTTTTGCTCCTTTGTAATTGTTTAGAAAAATCACATTCTGGTTAAATCCAAATTTCTGTCTACTCCAAGCCTGAAATGTTTCAGCTAAAATTGGGAGAAAAACAAAAACTTTTTTTTCTGTCTGTTCTTATTTGAAACCTATGATCATGAGCCTCAGGTGAGTGGGATCAAGAATTCTGTCATAAACTTGTTAAGTATAAAACTCTTATTATAAATCAGGTGGAGATGTAGAATTGGATACAAAGTGAGGAGTGTGGGGTGAGAGGTGTAGGCTGATGGTAAAAATTTGGACCTCATTACTGTGAAAATGGCATGTGAGGGAATAAAAGTGGCTAGAAAGTAGTCTAAAGACTGAGTCCTCAGGCACACCAATTTATGGAGTATAGACATAGAAGAAGATGCAGCAAAGGAAGCTGACAGGGGGCTGAATTATGTACGAAGAAAATCCGGGCTTGTGACATCCCAGAAGTCATGTGAAGATAGAGTTTCAAGTAGAATGGAGTGATCACCCATGTCAGATACTGTGGAGAGTTGAGCAAGAAGAGATTGGCCATTAGGTTTGGCAATGTGGATGTCTTGGGAAGGGCAAGTCTAATTGGGACAGGCTCAAGAGGATGTGGGAAGAGGGGAAGTGGAGTTGGCAAGTTTGGACATTCCTTTCCAGAAATTTGTTATAAAAAGGATCAAAGGTCAACGGTAGTTAGAACAACATATGGAATCCAGGGAAGGATGATTTTTATGGGAAATGTTATAGCATGTTTGCACAATGATAGTAATAAGCCAGTAATAGTAGTGATAATAAAAAGTGATGATGAGAAAAGTATAATTTCAGAAACATTTGCTTTGAGTAAGTGAAATAAGGTGGGATCCAGTGCCCGAGTGGAGAAGTTGGCCTTGAGCAGGACTCCAGAGAGTTTGCTTTTATATTTGGAGAGAAAGTAGGATATGAATGAGTACAGATGAAAGTGGGTAGATGAGGTAATGGAAGTTTGTGGAAGTTCTCTCCTGATTGCTTATCTTTTCTTTGTGATATAAGAAAGATCAGTAGCCGAGAATGAGAAGGGAGACTCTATTAGAGGTTTAGGGAGAAAGAAGATAGGAATAGTTTCTTGCCATCATGGGAGAATGATCGAAATGAGGAAATGCAGTTGGTCAGAATTTTTGAACTCATGTTCATAAGTTTACAGCCAAGGTGTGGAAGAAGTGTCTAGGTGGGGATTTGAGTTACAGCAGGAAGAATGGTTTAGATAAAAGCAACCAGCCAGATATTTGATAGCAGGTAGTTTTTTGTAAAATAAAGAACAATAATGGTTTAGAAGTGGTAATATTGAACAAGAAGGGCACCACTTCTCCTCAAAGATCAGTGGTATGTGTGGTTTAGCAGATAAAACAGCCAATACATGAGAGGGCTGCAGAGAAAAAGTGAAAGCGTGTATTCATAGTTAAAATCAAGAAAAAGTGTTAGGCTAACAAGTTTAGGAATCTAGTTTAAAGAGTAGTCTTCTCATGTGGCTGTTGGCCATCTGCATGTCTTCTTGAGAGAAGTGTCTATTCATTTTTTCTGCCCATTTCTGCACTCAACATCGCTCCTCATCAAGGAAATACAAATCAAAATCAAACTCGGATACCACCTCACACCAGTCAGAGTGGCTAAAATGAACAAATCAGGAGACTATAGATGCTGTAGAGGATATGGAGAAATGGGAACGCTCTTGCACTGTTGGTGGGAATACAAACTAGTGCAGCCACTCTGGAAAATAGTGTAGAGGTTCCTCAAAAAGTTAAAAATAGATCTACCCTATAATCCAGCAATAGCACTGCTAGGAATTTACCCAAGGGATACAGGAGTGCTGATGCATAGGGGCACTTGTATCCCAATGTTTATAGCAGCACTTTCAACAATAGCCAAATTATGGAAAGAGCCTAAATGTCCATCAACTGATGAATGGATAAAGAAATTGTGGTTTATATACACAATGGAGTACTACGTGGCAATGAGAAAGAATGAAATCTGGCCTTTTGTAGCAACGTGAATGGAACTGTAGGGTGTTATGCTAAGTGAAGTAAGTCATACAGAGAAGGACAGATACCATATGTTTTCGCTCTTATGTGGATCCTGAGAAACTTAACAGAAGACCATGGGGGAGAGGAAGGAACAAAAAAAGGTTAAAGAGGGAGGGAGCCAAAACATAAGAGACTCTTAAAAACTGAGAACAAACTGAGGGTTGATGGGGGGTGGGAGGGAGGCTAGGGTGGGTGATGGGTATTGAGGAGGGCACCTGTTGGGATGAGCACTGAGGGTTGTATGGAAACCAATTAGACAATAAATTTCATATTAAAAAAAATAAATTTAAAAAAAGGAAAAAAAAAAAAAGGATTGTCTTCTCTCATCTTCCAGGGCTGGCTAAATTTTATATTAATATCTAAAAATATAAACACCTGGCTATCCTGAATTAATATATCCCTAATGAGAACAAATCACAACATTTTACATACATATTAAAATTTAAACTTCATGAAGCCTTAAAAGAGTTAACAACAAAGAGTGCTTAGTTTTAATTTTTCATCCTGTTATTCTATCATTGGCATTAAGAAAACAGCTTGATTTCCTATAGTTGACTTGTTCTGCTGTCAGAGATGAGACTGTGTTTTAGATTACTGATTTGAACGTTTTCTTCATTGCATTCTTCCTTACATCTCTGGAGTGTAGAAAATAATTATTATATAATTATTGCATTGTGTGCTATTTCTTTCATTGTTAATGTTCAACGCAAGCTCCATGAGGGCCAGAACTACATCTGGCATGACCCTTACCTCATTCTTGGTATCTACCATAGTGTTTGGCTGATTGGAAGCACTGAGATTTGTTGAAGAATTAATCAAGATCAAGCTTTGTTATTATTTTATTTTTATTATTTTGAGTTCATTCTCTAACAAGATTTTAAGTTCCTCAAGGAAAGATGCCTTATATATGCCTTTATATATATGTGTGTGTATATATATATAATTTGACTAAATATATGCCTTATGCCTTAATATATATATATATAATATATGCCTTTATATATGTGTGTGTATATATATTATATATATATAATTTGACTAAATAAATCAATGAGTTATGAGATCACTTTCCATCTCAAATAATAAAAACATAAAATGGAAACCCTAAGGATACATAGTCTTTGTTTTTTTCTTCCAATCTTTTATTATGACTTATTTCCTCTTGAGCATTAAATATTTGTGGGTGTTGTTGATGTTTTCAAAGTAATTTATGGCTATTTCTTTCCTCAATTTCATTCATCACTATTTGATAATTCACTTCAGTCTTTGCTATTCTATTAAAATTGTTCTTCTGAAAGCACTAATAACTTCTTAATTGCAAATCTGAAGTCCTATTCTCAGTTTTTATTATGTTTTATTTCTCATCAGCCTTTGAACAGTAGACCACTCACTGAAGACCTTTCCTCTTTTTATTTTTTTATTTATTTTTTTTTTGAGACCACCATATATCCTGGATCTCATTCACTTATAACAATTGTTGAACTCTGTCATTTTAGTGTCTCCTTCTGTTTTTTTCTTTTTCTTCTTTTTTTAAATTTACTGATCTCATTCTCGATGGTTTCTCTAGTTGAATCAATCCACTTTCATGCTTTCAATTGCCACCTTGCATTCTGAAGATTCATAAGTATGTATCTCCGTCCCCGTATTTCCAATTGTTGCTGTTGAACAATTTCACTAGATACATTGTATGAACCTCAAACTTGGCATGTCAAGATGGGAAGTTAATATCATCCCATATTCAACTACTCTTTCTTCAGTATCCATCTTGGCGCTGGGAATGGCATCTGTCCAGACTCCCACTCTAGAGATCATTCCCCTCTCATGTCCAACAATTAATGTGCTGTCTGGTGATGGTGCTTTTACCTTGGAGATATCTTAACCTCAGGTTTCCTTTCTTCCACCGTCACTTCCATTCTGTTTTCCAAGATAACGTTGTCTTTTGCAATAGCCTTCAAAATGATCTACTCCACCAATTTCTGCCCAGTTTATCCTTCACCCATTACCAGAATTACAATGCCAAAACCCAAAATAGAGTGTATTGTTTCCTTAGTTAAAATATCTGTTCATCCCACTTACTGATAAAAAATGAGCAAAAACCATTCTGGGATACTAGAATGGGATACTACAACATTTATGAATGTTTTTAAGCTATCCCTTCTGTCCTATCTCTTATTTCTGACGGCCTTTCCACAGGCAACTTATGTGCCACTTGCACTGAATGTCTACCATTCTCCATATCTGCTAGTTGTTTTCAAGATTCTGAAATTGTTTGTTTCCTCTCCTTTCTCCCTATCCCATGTAGGCATGTTCTATTCTTTATTTATTCATTGCTTGATCTGGCACATATATTATTGTATGACACTATGTGACAACTACTGTAAAAGGTGCTTATAATATAATGATGAGCAAAAGTAAGTATCACTCCTCTTGAAGTGAATTTATAACATAGTGAGCAAGGGGAGACAGATATTAAATAATGACCCTAATGAATGCAAAATTTAAAACAAAGATAAATACTCTGAAGGAAAGGGTTAGGGTACCACAATAGTGTCTTTAAAAGATTCCTGATATATCCTGAGAGGAGAAGATAGTCAGAAACGTTAACATATGAGAAAAGAATTAACTAGGTAAAAAATAGAGGAATGAGCATTCCTGACAAAATGATTAACATTAACAAACACCTCATGACGGGAATGAAAACAACCTGTTTGAGAGACTGAGAGAAGATCTGTGGGGTTGGAAAACAGAGAGAAAGGGGACAAGAAGTAGGCACTGAATTTGGACCGTCAGGCAAGGCACCGGCTACCAAGGGTCCAGGTGTCTGGGATGAGGATATTGGCCTTAATCTTAACATCGGTGGAAGCCATCAAATGGGATTAAGCATGGCAGGAATATGTGTGACTTGATCGGATTTGGGTGTATTATATTGAGGTAATGGTAACTGAATGAGAGTGGTCAGACTCAAGATGGTGAGAAGCAGAACTTTCCAAAGATATTTAGGAGGCAAAAATCAAAAAGACTTGTTGGTAGATTGGATATGGAAAGCATGGAAGAAAGAAAAAAAATTCCTTTTTCCTTATCTAAAAAACTGCTTCTTACAACTCAGTTCAAATATTATCCATTCAGGTTCACATTTTCTAACTCTCCTAGTAGTATTAAAAAGAGGCTAATGTCCTTCAAGTTCTTTTGGCACAATATTCAGATCTCTGTATGGCACTTAAAATAACTTCTCTGCTGAATAACTGTCTCTTCAGTGGGATTCCTGAAAGCAGTGACCGCACTTTATTTCTTCTTTGTGTTCCAACATGTGAGATCATAACTTTGACATAATAGATGTTAATTGAAATCCTATTGACTGATAGAATAAATTAAAATATCCCAAATAAAGCCAAAATTCATTAAATCAGCACATATATTTTTAATAACGAATACAGTTTCATTTTTTTGGTATACATACTACATAGAGATAGGCTTATTTCACTGAAGAAATCAGGAGATTGTGAAATCTGAACTCTTAGGGCTGCCTGGGTGGCTCAGTCAGTTGAGTGTCCAGCCTTTATTTCAGCTCAGGTCATGATCCCAGGGTCGTGGGATTGAGCCCCGCATAGGGCTCTTCACTGAGCTTAACATTCTCTCCCTCTCTTCCTCTGCTCCTCTCCCTTGCTTGTGCATGCTGTCTCTCTCTCAAATAAAAAAAAAATCTGGACTCTTAGAAAAAATATTTAGTAGTGTGTAATTTCAATAATTATAGAAGACTCTGCAAACTCACAACTTTCAGTTTTCATTTATTATCCCATATCCTTTTCTAGTTCTCTTCAAAGAACTTTTTGGTTAACTGCGCAAACTATATTAGCAAATATATTGACACATGAATTTTTTCAGAAATGTATTAATAGTATTTATTTCACTGAAAAATGATGTATTTCAAAGTTTTAGTAGAACTATATTTTGAAAATGATTTGTGAATACTAAAATTACGAAAATGAAATAAGTGAATGAATATGTTGCAATGATGCTTAGTTTTTCAATATCCATATTCTACTTCATTGTTTTCCATACAAATTAATTATACTACCTTTAAGTACTAAATATTTTTTATATTAAGCATATTTGTAAGGGATTTACATAATTTTAGCTATTTTTTCCATGCTATGTAAAATATAAGTTATTGAATAGATTGTTAGATCTCTTTTTGATTGTTTGATATTTATTATGAATTTTATTCAGTATAACTTATTGAGTGCCTGTTTTGTGCAAGGTGCTATTTAAGTGCTAGAGGTTCAAAAGCTTGGGAGTCTCCAGGGGTAGGAAAGACAGACTTGCCATTTAAAGGTCAGATATTAGAGCAGGGCAAGTAGAAATGGCTGTAGGAGTATAGAGATGGAGGTGGCTGACTAACTCTTTCTGGGGAAATCAGAGAAGCTGTCACAAAGACATAAATCTTGAAATGTCATGAGGAAATAGATGTTTAGGAGGTAGAAGGAGCAGCATGGTTGAAGGTCTAGGTTGTGAACTATGTGTGCCCAGTAATTAGGAAATGCTAACTATGACAAGAGCAAAATGTTCATATGGCTTAGTGTCAGAAGATGAGGCCGTGTGTTCTTTGGTCTTCCAATAACATGAACAACAGCAACAACAGAAAAAAAGAAAAAATAATCCTATTTAATTAAATAGTATTAATCCTTATCATTCAAAGAGTTAATAGTAACAATGGCAAAGATAGTCTCAACTCCAAACCATTGACCATCAGCTGAACACCGAAAATAATTAAGATATTCTAGATAGAAAATGCCAACATTCACTAAACATGCACTGTTACTTGTAGTATTAATGAAATGTGGACCCATATGAGGCAAAATGCTATGGAATGATTCATATCCTCTTAGAATCTGGGTATGGTGGTATCTCTAAAAGTAAGTGCTGTGCTTCTGAAAGATTTCTGTAACACTCCTTTTCCTAGCTTTGAGCAACAAGATCTGAGGCATAAAAGGGCTCTGGAAACATGGCAGGGTCTCTAAAGAGACTCAGCTCTCCACCACAGAAACCACAACATGGCTGGGATGTGAAGGGGAGGGAGCAGGTCACTGACACACCATTGTCATCTGCAGTGTAGCCTTTTGCTTGAAGGAGGGCTAAATGCGGGAAGGAGGATAGTGGTGAGTGAAGAAGAGAGGATAAACAGCCCTAGGTTCAACGTGAGAGTGCGATTTAAGGAGCTTCTGTGAATTTACCTCGTCAATTCTGAAAAACAAAGTGAGTTATGACCCTAGCATAGGACAAAAGAGGTTTGGTAGTAGGACATTCCCAACTACAAAACCAGCACTGTCATTATGAACCTTTCCCTGCAGCCCACTCTTCCCGTGCTAATCCCACAGTTGTGGAAATAGCCAAACAGATGTCCAGAGGGAGCAGGCCCTATCTATAAAAACAGAAGGGAAAATAAAATGAAGAAAGGAACGTTAGCAGAGGCATATTTAAAGTCAAAGATAGTGATTTTATTGTCTAGCTTTACAAAAGTGATATACCATAAGCAGGTCTCATTAACATTGCTGGGGTATATATAGTGAGATTAGACTTTAGGGTAGGGCACATGGTTTGCTAGTCATTCTTTAGGTATTAATTAATAGTCCATATTTTTATGTGTTAAAAGGCAAGTCCTATCTAAATTGAAACTTCAATCTCTCTTCCATTGCAAACTCCCACTGTGTCTCTACCCCCAGCTCAGGCCGGCCCTTGCAGTCCAAGAGAGAAAGAGGATGTGATCTGTCTTCCCTCTTTTTTACCTGTTCTTCCACTCCCTCCTCACCTGGCTGCATTCCTTTACCTCCAGTGTCAGGGCAGGGGGAGGCCTAAGAGGAAATGCTACTATTGTTACTTGGCTTATTGTTGGCTTATTATAACCATTGTTACTTTGGCCCTCTCTGTGGCAGACACATGAATTTTAGCTTCTCTTTGTGGCACATTTTTGTTATTGGAGAACTCTCCCCACCTCAGCTGATATCTTTGATATTCTCGTTCCTGATGCACTGACCTCCACTAGCTTCTCATGGCTCTTGTTCAGTAGCTATTGTTGTGGCCTATGTCATGCTTTTTTCTGCTTTGTTCCATAACTGCAGCAGGTTATTATCCTGGGATAGTGTCCTTTAAAAATTGACCATGCCTGGCTAACTTCTAGAGTATCATTTTGGCTTATGGAAATTATGCATATTCAGGCTTCTCTATCAATCTCTAGAAGTTCATGCCTCTTTTTTCTGCAGCTTTCTCTCTCTTGTTCAGCAACCAGGAGCAGCTCAGGTCAGTTTCTAGCCTTCCAAGTCTTCCAGGCGGAAGTCAAGCTCTAATTTTTGTATCTCATCTCTATGTTTCTTCAAAGCCTGTCATACTATCTCCTCAGTAGTAGCAGAACAAAGGCTTGCAAGCTTCTGTCCTCAGCAAAAATCCAGTCTGTGGATGAGTCTCTCTTCAGGAAAGCACCTTGCTCTCTCCTGGAGCTTCTTATTCTCCTCTGACTTGGAAGGCAGCCCACCCTTCCTCTGAGGACAGGAGGGAAGGAGAATCCCAACCGTAGCACATTATCACGACTAGGCCTATCACACTTTCCTGCAAATGCCTCCCCCTGGTAGTTCTTAAACATAAATATAAGCTGGAGAGGGCAATAAGAAAGGGTCACAAAGCTAGGAGGGTCCTCTTTTTAGCAATTCTAACATTAATAGCCTATCTTTAAGTCTTAGAAAATACATTTGTTTTCTATTGTGATTGTCACCAATTACCACAAACTTAATGGCTTAAAAGAACACAAGTTTATTGACTTACCATTCTTTTAATTAGAAGTCTAACGTATCTCACTGGACTAAGATCAAGGTGTTGGCAGAATTGTGTTCTGTTTTGGAGGCTCTAGGGGAGAATCCACTTTCTTACATTTTCCAGTAACAAAATACCATAGACTAGGTGGCTTAAAGATTAGAAATTTATTTTCTCCCAGTTTTGGATGCTAGAATTTCAAGATCAAGGTGCCCTCAGGTTTCTGACCTTTCTTCCTGGCTTGTAGACAGCCACTTTCTTTCTATGTCTTCACACAGTTTCTTCTCTGTCCATGCACAGAGGTAGGGGGAGAGAGAGGGAGGAGGTAGGGAGCGAGGAGGGAAGTGGGGAAAGGAGGGAGGAATGGTGGGAGAGTAAGGGGGGAGAAAGAGAAGGAGAGACAAAGAGAAACAGAGAGAGGTCTAGTATCTCTCCTTTTTTCTTAAAAGGACACTATACCTATCAGATTAGGGTCCCACCCTTAGGACCTCATTAACCTTAATTATCTCTCTCAAGTCCCTGTCTCCAAATACACTAGGGATTAGGGCTTCAACATATAAGTTTTGGGGAAACAGGTTTATAACTTGTCATATCTCGTGACTTTCTGTGACTATAGAAAAGAAACATCCTCTCTTTTTAAGAACTCTTAGTGACTGGATTGGGCCCACCCAGATAACAAGGGTAATCTCTCCATCTCAAGATCCTTAACCTTAATTACATCTGCAAAATCTCTTTTGCCTTGTAAAGTAGTATATTCACAGGTTTGGGGGATTAGGGCGTGGAGACATCTGGGGGCCATCATTCTGACTACTACAAGAAATTCTAGATATGGGAAATGTCCAGTTGAACATTCTGTTACATATGTTCTAGTCCAGTGAACACCATTTTGGGGTGTATCAATTTCATTGTCCCTGAACATTTTATGTTATATAGGGAATACATCATCTGGAGAGGATGCTTTAGGCCTGGAAGGTAGAAAATCATACTATATTAAGTTATTATATCTGTTGTATTTAGTAATTGTTCCTTTTTTATGACTCAAGGAACGTTTTCTCTCAGTTTGTGAGGCGTACGATTAGCCCACTAAAAGCATCCACTACAGGAAGCAAATAACTTCAAAAGAAGGCAATATCAAAGGACAATGCAATTTTGGAAGAGATGTGGAAGTTTGCAGTTTTTATTGAAACTAGGTTTCAATATGTACTAAACTGCGAAACAGAGGATATAAAAGACACAAGAGGAAAACATTTTCTGCCAAAGTACTCAGCAAAACTTAAGGAGAGTTCGGTAAGCAATAGAAGAAAACATCTTGATTTATAGGGGTGTGTAATGGGTCACATATGTAAATTATCAAAGCAACAACTATGTAGATACTTGGCAGTCCCAACTTACCGTCACTTGGGGACAATTAATGATAAAAAGAGAGAATTTATTGAACTACATGTTTCTGTAATTACATGGTAGGTTTAATCCTGTGTTATGTCTTGGGGATATGAACTTGCAGCTGGCTTTGCATTTTTTGGAAGGCAATTGGAGAGTGCCAAAAAGACATTTCTGAAATATCTCTACGACCCATACCCTACAATGCCTAAAATTTCACTATTGTGTAGTTGCTCTTTTGGGAGTGAAGTCTTGCTCTCTCCAGGGTGTGGTAATGAGACTTTTAAAACATAAATATATTAAGTTATGAATATCTTCACCTGAAATTTAGCATATTGCTGACTTTTTTCAGGGGGGTCTAGAAATAACAAGAGAATACTATGAATTTGTAAGGGAAGGACTTCTGCAAGGGGAGATGATATAAAAAGGAGAGCTGGAAATTACTTGGGACTTTGCCTTCTTTCTTACAAAATGGGGAAACAGTGCCTTGGTTTCCCAGCTATTCAGTTTCTCCTCACTCAAAACTCAGAGCCGTGAGTGAAACTCTGAGGAGTATAGAATCTAGCAGTTTCCATGTTCTTTCCTAAAACTAGAAAAGTACTGGGATGTGGGTGTTGTATTGGACTGGAAAGTGTGTTTGTATACTAGCTGAAACAAATATGGAATATGAATAAAGATGGAGAATTTATAACATGACACTTATTTTTCCAACTATTTAAAATAGCAACACATATGGACAAGGACAAGATCATACCATGGGAAAAAGAAAGGGGTTAAGTTAGGAGCAATGTTTTGCTTTTAAAAAATTTAAATTGTTATTATTTTTTTACAATAAGACTAGAAAAAATGTTTGAGGGGTGAATAAGAAAAATTGAAATTCTCAACAAATTCAGTTTTTAGAGGAAAAAAAAATCACCTATATTAAATTCACTTGTATAAAGGAGATGGCAGAAGACAACTAAATATGTCCAAATAAAATTTGATTCTTGTTTTTCCTGAACTGTAAGAGCATAAATCTGAAAAATCAAAAAAGACTTTCAGTATTGGTCATGATTTCTTATAAAAATACTTAGACAAATATATATTTTGGAAGATCTACTACTGGAGTTCAGTTTTATTCAGTAGAATTGTTTCTGATTTCCAAAATATGAAACATGCTGTGGAACATGTCAGGCAGAATATTGAAAATAGTCTGTAAAAGAAAAGTGAATTCGAATTTTCTTCTAAAACATGTAAGTGTTTCCACCAACAATGAATGAGAATTCTGTTGCATTGTATTTTCAGGTTTTTTTCTTTTCTTTTTTTTTGATTATAGGATTTTGATAGATGCCTACATAGTGGTATCTCATTGTTTCATTTGCATTTCCTAATGAAAAAGGATAGCATCTTTTCATATATTTGTTTGTTATATGTATATCTTCTTTAGTGAGGTATCTGCTCAGATATTTTGCCTATTTTTAAATTTGGATTTTTATTTTTAAATTTGGATTTTATTTTTAAATTTGGATATATATATATGTATATATATATATACATATATATTTGTATTATATATTTATATTATGCACATATATTTTTAAGATATATATATTGGCACCTGGGTGGCTCATTTGCTTAAGCAACTGACTCTTGATTTTGGCTCAGGTCATGATCTCATGGTTCATGGGATTGAGTCCAGCATCGAACCCCACATTGGACTCTGCTTGGGATTCTCTCTCTCTCTCTCTCTCTCTCTCTCTCTCTCACTCTGAACCTCCTCTACTTGAACTCTCTATATCTCAAAATAAATTAATAAACTTAAAAAAAAAGTTATATATGTATAGATAGATATAGATATAAATATATATTTTTTGGATACAAAAATTCCTTGTTTATTTTGGGTCTAACCTATATTGGATATTTGTTTTGCAAATATTTCATCCAATCTGTGGCTTGTTCTTCTCATTCTCTTTACAGTGTCTTTGGCAGAGCAGACTTAACATTTAATAAAATCTAACATCAATTTTTGTCTTTCATGGATCATGTTTTTGGTGTATGTAAAATCTCTTCACCAAATCCAGGGTCCTGTAGAGTTTCTCTTATGTTTTCTTCTAGAAGTTTTTATCATTTTTCCATTTAACATTTAACCCTCTGATCAATTTTGAGTTAATTTTTGTGTACAGTGTAGACTTGTAAATTTTTGACATGAACAACCAGGTGCATAATGGTAATGTATACTAAGATGAGAAAGACTGAGCAAATCAGTTTTGGAGTTGGAGGTTGGAATCAAAAAGTTCAGGTGTGGACACCTGGTTCTATTTGATAAATGTAGTTATGTCAAGTAGGCAGTTGATAGAGAAGAGTAATGGATTTCCACATTCCAGTAATATTGGGAAGTCCAGGAACATGATTTATACCTTCACCAGGTATAAATCAGGTATGAACACCAGGTATAAATCCAGAATGAACACCAGGTATGAAGTCAATCCTTCCTCGCCTCTCCTTCCTCCTAATATATATTGAAAAGATTCCAATTTTCTGTTTTCAGGAATTTTGTTACTTATATAAAGTATACATAGGTTAGAGCCTCTCTTGTCCGAGTCCTATTTTTATGCCTAGTCTGTGATGGAGAAGTACTATCTAGTTGGTGAAATTTGACCTTAGTGAGACCTATTCAAGTTATGGAATAAGAGCAAAGCTTCCAGATACTGTGACACATTTAACCCAAGGTGTAAACTTTTAAAGTTTTGCTCTTCCATCCGCTGGTGAGGAGACAAAAATGGAAGTTCTAGGCAAACTGTCCAAGTGCTTTTGGATTCAAATTCTTTCTATCCCAGTGGGATTTGCTTTGACAAATAAAGAGATAACATGTATGAAGCACTTAGCCTTATACTTGGCATATAGTAAGCACTTGTTATTTATTTTTTATGGTTTTATTTATCTCTATTTTATTCTTTATTTTTTTCAAATTTTTATTTAACTTCTAGTTAGTTAACATATAGTGTAATATTGGTTTCAAGAGTAGAATTTAGTGATTCATCACTTACATGTAACACTTGGTGCTTATCACAACTGCTTCCTTAATACCCATCACTTACTCTTGTTAAATTGGTTGGTTCTTCTCCTTCCCCATACATGCAACAATGTGCAGTCACATTCGATGACCAGTTGTTCAAGTGGAAAAGAACGGCATAATAGATTTCTGATCAATTTAATGAGTACAGTGAACATTACTAAAAGTTTAGCTACAAAGATATAGCAAAGAAGCTTGCTTTTGGCAACAACTGGGTATTTAAAAAGAATATTTTGGTAAAATCATGGAATTCCTAAAGCTCAATTATGAGTAAGAAGCAAAGTATAATTTCTGTTGCTGTTTATGTATTAAAGAGGTACTCTCATATAATTAATTAAATTATAACACATATTTGTATGGTTGTACCAATGGCTTGATTTATCACAGCTTTTATTTTTGAGGGGTTATCAGAACAATAAAGGCACTTTTAACTATAACTTAAACTGTTCCAGGAATACCCATTAGTAGAAATAGTGTGAGAATGAAAAGATACATTTCTTCTTACAACTCAGCCAAAGAAGCATTTTACTGTAAGACCTCATCTCAAGAATTCCCGTGGCTTCAATTTTCTTCTATATCTACCACATTCAAATGTTTATTTCTAGCTGAAATCTCTTTTCTGAGCTCTATACCTATATAACTGCATACCTAATAAACATCCTCTACTTGAATTATTCACATGCACCTTAAACTTAATCTGTGTAAAATGGAACGCATGATCTTGCTTTTTATAGTTGCTCTTCCCTGTCTTAACAAGTTTCATGACCATTGCCATTCAGTTGCTCCAACTGCAAACTTATGAGATACCACTGACTTTCCCTCTCCTTTCGATCTGTCACTTACTTCTAATTCTTGTGTGGGTTATAAGGCTCTGCATAAAACATCCCTTTCCAATATTTCCAGTTAGAATAGACTAAACTACTCTGACAAATAGACCCCTAGCCTGAAGAGTTCAAATTTATTTCTCAATCTTATAAGAGTCCAGGGTTGATGTTCCAGGTGAACAGGTGTTCTGCTCCACGTTGGGACCCAGGCTGATAATCTCAGCAATCTTTAATACTTGTCTTCCAAGGCTGTTCTTGACATTGCCTGACAGTCATACTGAAGGAAGAAAAAAGAGGATAAAAGGCAGGCATGGGGTATTTTATGGGTAAGGTATCAAAGTGGAACACAATTTCACTGCCACACCAATGGAAAGAACTTAGCCACATATCACACTTCATTGCGAGGGAGGTTGGGAAATGTGATGAGCTGGACACTCACATATCCAATAACTATGGAAGAAGTGGAGAAGAACTTTGGTGAATCACTAGCAGTCTCAGCTCCATTTATTGTTCTTTCCTTCTTCCTTCTCTATGGTCCAGAGACACTGAGTTTTAGTTTCTTGATTGTTCTTTTCTTCCCTGAGAGTTTTGCTCTTGCCATTCTCTCTGCTTTATATGTATTCATCATTTTCTTCACAGCTTAAAGTTATTATTCAGTCCTAAGAATATGTTATGTTCCTATGGAAAGTTGTTGTCTCCTTTGTAACACTAGGAGAACTTGTAATCACTTTAATGACTGTCTGTCACATTAGAGTATAAGTCTCAGGAGTAGAGGAACTGTCAGTCTTGTTCCTCACTGAATCCCCAGGATCTGGCACATAGCAGATGCTTAGTAAATATTTTTTAAATGCATACATGGATGGATGAATGGATGGGTGAGTTAGTACAAATACAGGTAAACTTAGAGATGAATGGGAAATAAACTGATACAACTCCAGTGTGAGTGAAGCCTTTGGTTTTCTCTATAAATGCTATCTGTAAAAGCAGGGTAGGTATTTGCAGAAAGAAAAATTGAGGATATTGATACCATTTTGGATATATCTACAAAGAAAAAATGATGAAGGGAAATTAATGAGAAAAAGAAAAATAATTGTTGAACAATGTTGAATATTTAATTGTGATTGAAAACCATAGCTCTGTAGTGGTAACTAACCATTATTATTTTCTCTGGCATCTTTTAGTTTCAGAGAAAATGCATTTTGGTATAAGTTTAGCGCTTTACACGATAAGGAAACTGAAGATCAGAAAAATTTAAGTAAATGGCCTGAGGACGTACAATTACCAATCAGAGGAGCTTTGGTTTATACCCAGTCTGTCAGAATTCCAGGATAGAGATTGACAAAGCAGGCTGGAAGAAGTGTGAATGTGACAGGAAACTAACAGTGCTGGGGAGTGTCTTTGAAGTACCGTTCCTAGGGTCACTTGAGTAAAGAAGGTCTCATGGATGTTTAATCAGAAAAGGAATAGATAGTGGTAGAGGCATAAAGATAGGTGTGCAAATTATATTTTCAAATCTCAGATCCGAAAATGAATTTGGGAAGATAATGAGACCTGGAATAGAGACTTTAAGTGTTTTGTCAAAGCGGAATGAGAGTGAGGTTTGTTAGATGGCTGTCCACAAGGATATTGTTTTTCAGAATAATGACTCTGTGGAAAGGCTATAATCCAGATACCAAAGTCCTTGATAAATGTGGCATAAAGAAGTGGCATAAATGACGGTGATAATGACGAGGAACACAGAGCATAGTTTAATTTTCAAGGGCTCACACAAAGAGGGGTTTTTGGATGAGTATCAAATGTAGTGAGAATGAAATGTAATGAGAACAAATACTGAGGAGTAAGATGAACATATATCCTCACTATAAAATGCAGGGAGAATTAACAGTTTCTTTTAAGGACTTATTGAGCAAAATTATATCATTATAGGAGAGCCAGGTTATAGTTAGGGCTAAGAGTTGGAGGAAACTATCAAAGTCATAGAGAAGTTTCTTTGAAATAGGATGAGATTCAATGGGGTTCCAGTGAAAAGATGTAGAAGTAGAATCAGCAAGAGAATGATAGCTCTGAGAAGGAGAAGATATAAATTAGAGGGAAGGTTTGAAATGTGGATTATAGATCAAGGGCACTAGAAAGGCAAGAAATACAGAGGAAGATGGAACATACTTGAAAGTAACTAGCCTCAGGGTTCCAGCTGGGCTTTGATGGAAGTTGTATTCTTGCTGCTACATATCTGGATACAAGCATTCCTGGGAGCTGAAGAACAAGAGATGAATTGTAATATAATATTAAGGAATCTAGAATGAGAAAAAACTTGTATAAAAATGTGAATTAAATTTTAAGTGGAATTAAAATTTAAAAGGGCATGGTAAGTTTGAAGGAAAAATAAGAAAAAAAAAACCATCTATTTTATAAATTTATCTTTTGTGTTACTCATTGACTTTACAGTGATCAAGGTGGCCTTAATGTTCTCCTCAGCTAGGCAAAATTTAAGGCAGGATTCTTTCTGTTTCTATGCCCCTCCCTCTCACCCCCGGCCCTTACAGAATCTACACCCTAGAGGACCTTCCCTTCCCTTTTCTTAGAGCATTCAATTTAGAACACTTGTAATTATAAATTCTTCCTCTGCTCCTTTGAGATGTAAATATTTATTATTTTTTTTGCTATTTTTCTTCACTTTAAAAAAATTTTTTACTATTGAGCTATAGTTTGACATACAATGTTATATTAGTTTTAGGTGAACAATATAGTGATTCAACTACTTTATATATTAGTACTCACTATGATAAGTGTAGTTATTGTCACCATACAATGTTAATTATAATATTATTGATGAGATTCCCTATGCTGTATTTTTCATCTCTGTGACTTACTTATTTTATAACTTGAAGATTGTACCTCTTAATCCCTTTCACCTATTTTGCCCATCCCCAACCCCTTTCTCCTCTGGCAAACACCATTTTGTTCTTTATATTTATGAGTCTGTTTCTGCTGTTTGTTTTTTTAGGTTCCACATATAAGTGAAATCATATGGTATTTTTCTTTCTCTGACTTACTCTACTTACATTAATACCCTCTAGGTACATTCATGTTGTGGTAAATGACAAGATCTCACTTTTTTTTTATGGCTGAGAAATATTTCATTCTCTCTCTATATCCAATCTTCTTTATCCATTAATCTATTGATGGACACTTGGGCTGCTTTCATTATCTTGGCTATTGTAAACAATGCTGCAGTAAACACAGGGGTGCATATATCTTTTCAAATTAGTGTTTTCACTTTCTTTGGATAAATAACCTGGTAGTGGAATTACTGGATCATATGGTCATTGTGTTTTTAATTTTTTGAGGAACCTCCATACTCCTTTCTGCAATGGCTTTACATGTATATTTACATTCCCACCAACACTGCATGAGGGTTCCCTTTCCTTCACATCCTTGTCAACACTTATTTCTTCTCTTTTTGATACCAGCCATTCTGACTGGTGTGAAGTGATTCTCATTATAGTTTTGGTTTGCATTTCTCTGATGATGAGTGATGTTAAGCATATTTTCATGTGTATGTTGGCCATCTGTGTGTCTTCTTTGGAAACATGTCTGTTCAGTTCCTCTACCCATTTTTTAATTGGATTGTTGTGGGTCTTTTGGTGATAAATTGTGTAAGTTCTTTCTTTCTCCCTCCCTCCCTTCCTTCCTTTCTCTTCTAAGATTTTATTTAAATTCAAGTTAATTAACATATAATGTAATATCGGTTTCAGTACTAGAATTTAGATTCATCACTTACATATAATGCCCAGTGCTCATTACAAGGGCCCTCCTTAATACTCATCACCCTTTTAGCCCATTCCCCACCTACCTCCCCTCCAGCAACCCTCAGTTTGTTCTCTATAGTTAAGCATCTCTTATGGTTTGCCTCTCTCTCTGGTTTTATCTTTTTTTCCGTCCTTTCCTCCATGTTCATCTCTTTTGTTTCTTAAATTCCACATAAGAGTGAAATCATGTGGTATTTGCTTTTCTCTGACTGACTTATTTCACTTAACATAATACACTTTCTAGTTCCATCCACATCATCGCAAATGGCATGATTTCTTTCTTTTTGATGGCTGAGTAATATTCCATTATATATGTATCTAATTTATCCACATCTAATTTTTCCATTCATCAGTCAGTGGATATTTGGCTTTCAATAATTTGGCTATTGTTGATAGTGCTGCTATAAACATTGGGGTGCATGTGCCCCTTCAAATCAGCATTTTTATATCCTTTGGATAAATACCAAGTCGTGTCATTGCTGGATCATAAAGTAGTTCTATTTTTAACTTTTTGAGGAAATTCCACACTATTTTCGAGTGGCTTCACCAGTTTGCATTCCCACCAACAGTGTAAGAGGGTTCCCCTATCTCTGTTTCCTCCACAATGTCTGTTGTTACCTGAGTTGTTAATTTTAGCCATTCTGACAGGTGTAAGATGGTATTTCATTGTGGTTTTAATTTGTATTTCCCTGATGCTGAGTGATACTGAGCATTTTTTCATGAGTCTGTTAGCCATTTGTATGTAAGTTGTATAAGTTCTTTATATATTTTGGATATTAACCTCTTATCAGATATATCATTTGCAAATAACTTCTTCTATTCAGTGGGTTGTCTCTTTATTTCCTTTGCTGTGCAAAAGCTTTTATTTTGGTATAGTCCCAATGCTTTATTTTTCTTTTGTTCCCCTCGCCTAAGGAGGTGTAAATCTTTTTAAATGCCTGTTGCCAGTTTTGACAGTACCAGAACTATCTTATTCAAGGACCTGGGAGCCATTTCTTTGAAATGTAATCATTACAGAAGATGGCGCCCCCATCTCTTCCTCTCTGTAGGAAGGTGGGTGCCTAATTTCAGTGCATACTTTTCTGCAAGTTATAAAACTGTCTCTTATCATGAAGAGAAGAAAAAGTTTGCTTTTTCTTTTGGTGAGATCCACTGGCAGACACTGATGAGCAGTGTTTTCCCTCTCACCATGCTAAAAAATGGCCCCACCCTTTGTTTCAGGGGGTTGAGCACAGACTGACTTCTAATCTCTCATCCTTGTTACAATGCACTTAACTAAAGTCTTCCTTAGTTGTTTAATTTTGTTTGCTGGAATTTTTTCTTTGGCGGTAGCTTATAAATTGTTTCTGTCATTACTCTAAACACTGACTTTTGAAAAGTAGACAGTTTCTTAACCAAGGGCAGGGAAAAACAACTCAAAATATCTTAGGAGATTTGATCGCTCAAAGAAAAGTTTCCAAGCCTGCTAGAATTTCTGGAAGCTATTTTCACAGGAAAACAGGGTATGTATGTATTCAAGTAAGCTTCTTTTCCTGGGCATGTAAGAATGCCACAGAATACTTACTTACAAAGTCAAGAATAGACGTTTGCCTTTGGATTACCAGTATTGACCTTCCACCATTCAGTGAGTCATCTAATGGGATGATTACACCTTCCCCCAAGTCGGTCTCTAAGAAATTTTGTTGCTTAGCCATTGGACACCACTAATGATGCGTTATTTCTTTTACAAATCACCCTCACCTTTATGCTTTTCCATAAATGACAAATCAGGTATTTCGCCACTGCTTGACTGTGACAGTCTTTACCCTGTTTATAGAAGCAAAGTTTAGGGTAATGTATGTTAGAAAATTTATCAAAAGTGTGCTCAATGAGATTTGAGATGGTTACATTAGGAAGCTTCTTGGAATCCTTGTCTTGGAACTTTTGAAAGTGTGATTTCGATATTTTATAGGTCATAAGCGCTAGTAAAACAACTTTCATCAATGGATGTTAATTTTCTTCTCAAATGTTTTCTTCCGTTGAGATAATATATATATATATATATATATATATATGTACTAGATATTAATTAGGGAAATGATTTAATCATCAAATATTTGTGAACATGTAAGTAGTACTATTATATTGATATGAACCTTGTCCTTAAAGAAATAATAATCATAATAACAACAATACCTATGAAAGAATGACTATACATTATGTTGTGCTAAGTGCTTTACACATATTATTTAACTTGCACAACAGATACTTGAATCACACACACACATACACACACACACACACACACACACACACACACACATTATATAATATATTGATATTTTTCCAGTAAGAAAGCTGAGGCTTAAAAAGGTCATATAAGTCACCTAAGTTTACATAACTAGGAAGGAAAGGCTGAAAACACAGGTCTATTTGATGAAAAGTTGGGCTCTACATAATACTGCCTACCTGGGGTTTATATTTGAGATACAATGAATAAAGAGGTAAATAAGTATTTATGTTTCTACTTTAGAAGTATGTGCTTTTGCTTTCCCAGCTTTGGATCATTAATGCTCCATCAGCCAGGTGCAGCATTACCATCATCTGACAAGTTGGGAGTCCTGGAGGTCAGGGTGCTTGGGATAAGAGCATTACTCACTTGGCTCCCATGCTTCCATTGGTAAGAGTGAAGAGGAGGCCTCACAAATCCAAGATTCTAGTCTCTTCCACTGCAGACAATTGTAAACTCCATGAGTTTTTTCCCTTCTTCAATTTAGCTCGAAGAGGAGGCTAGCCACCCATTGCCCTCTCGCTCAAGAGGCAACCACCATAATGCTCTCTACTTATACGGATTTTTTTCATTTTTTATGTAGCTTGAAGTTGTCAAAGGACCTGTTTGCATAGCTCTTATTAAGTTTGATGTGCTTCTCATAATGATTCATCCATTTTATCCAGCTTTGAGGCATCAGCTGAAATGTCAAGATAGCAGGAAAAGGTCTATTCTATATCTTAATGCACTTCAGTTGTAAATCTGTTCCACCTTATCCTCTAAATATACAACCGTGCTTAATTTCCACTTCATTTTCTTTAAATATAAATAATTCACAAAGGGAAAAACTCGAAAAGAAAAGATAAAAAAGAGATTAGAATACAAACTCACACTAAGGCAAAACAAACCAAATTTAAAGCTAAGCCTGTCAGTCTGTATGACTAAAATGTCACAGAACTGGATAAATGTCTAAGAATAAAGGATTAGGTTATAATCTTTAAAAGCCATTGAGATATTATTTTAATTGTTTTTTAATCCTTTCTATCTTTTTCTATCTTTTGTTCTACAG
Organism: Panthera uncia; assembly: GCF_023721935.1. Classification (NCBI taxonomy): domain Eukaryota; kingdom Metazoa; phylum Chordata; class Mammalia; order Carnivora; family Felidae; genus Panthera; species Panthera uncia. The sequence continues at coordinate 84,652,386 of NC_064811.1, forward strand.
GGTTGAGTTTTATAGAATTCTCCCACAAACCAGAGAGATTAATGTACTCGGAGAAGCTAAAAAATCAAACTCTGGTGTGATCTCCCTAGGAAACCATTTGGAGCAAGCTACTGGTCTGTTCTACCCTAACTGAGAGGTTTTTTTTTTTTTTTTTTTTGTAGGGAAACATGAGGGTCAATTTCTAAAGCAAGTCTGATTCAAACTTATTTGAGGGGCACCTGGGGGCTCAATCGGTTGAGCATCCGAATTTGGCTCAGGTCGTGATCTCCCAGTCCGTGGGTTCCAGCCCTACCTCGGGCTCTGTGCTGACAGCTGGAGCCTGGAGCCTGCTTCGGATTCTGTGTCTCCCTCTCTCTCTGCCCCTCCCCCTCTTGCACTGTCTCTCTCTCTCTCAAAAATAAACATTAAAAAAATTTTAAATCTATTTGAGAACATTAGCTGCTTTTGATTCTCTTCAGACTCAAAATGAACTCAAAAAGCATTTATTTTCTCTGTAACTGCCTTTAGGCTTATAATATTTCTATTCTGGTCTTCCCAGTGTCCTGCGAGCATGACTACACAGGACAATGGGCCCCAATTAGGACTACGTGACACTGATGTCTGCATCCATTTGGGATGAGATTTTGACTACTCTGTGTGTGAGCATAAGTTTATTTCTCTTGCATAAATAGCCAGGAGTGGGATTAGTACGTGTGTTTTAACTTTTCATAAAGTTGCAAACTGTTTTCCAGAGTGGCTAAGCCTCATGCATATCCTCTGTTATTTGGATTTTTTTCTCTGTACCAGTCATATGCTGATAACCAGGACCTCCCAAGAATAAAAGAATTATGTTAATAAGAACTATGCTGGCAGTGGGATGGAATTTGGAAGAAACAGCTTTCCAGAAGTGAGTTCCTTAAGCTGCAAGCAGTATAGCTGTGGAATGTATACATCCCTGATTTTCAAGTTAGTCCAGACTTCAGGTAGGGACATAGTCACAGTGTTCAACATCCAAAAGAATGACGCGGAATTGAGCACAAGAAGTGTCATCAAGTTCCATGTATTGTTTTTCTTGTTATTCCTGTGTAAGAGTATATTGTTTTTTAATTTAATGCCTCAAGGCTTGGTTCAAGATCCCACCATACATATTTACCAATAATTAGGGTTTATCTTGGGATTTATTAACCCAAAGCATTACAAATTTGTAATTATAGAAGTATGCGTCATTTATAACAGTGTTGCTTTGCATGGAGATCCTTTCATTCAAATTAATTAACGTATGTATAATGTTCAACAGTTTCACCATACAAAAAGCTGTTTGGTAATTACCTCCTCTCATAGGAGAAGAAACATTTTGGCTCAACGTTACTTCTCCCTGGGAATCCTTTAGCTCTGGAGGTCTTAAGATGCCCAACATGAGGTCTAGAGAAATGAGAACTGAGTACCAGTTGTTTCAGTTGTGCTCTCATCTATGGGAAAATGTTGATAATGATTTCTGATAATCTGCCGATTAGAGTTTAAGGCACAAACTCAAGGCCACCAGCATCCTTAAACCTTTTACTTGTTTTTACTGCAATTTTCTCCCAATTCACTATGTTTGTTTGAGGCTTCAAATCACTTTGTTCTTGTTGCACTGATGCCTTCCCCCCTTCTCTCTGGTACATTCCTTATTTACCATGTTTGAGGGCAGAGCCCAAGTGAAGCTTCACAGTGAAGCTTCCAGTAGCTTCTCTCAATCATATTCGGAATAATTTATTTTGCAAACTGAACATGTGATCTAACTTTGATATCCATTTAGTGAGATTATTAAGATACTATGTAGTAAGGGCACATAAAAACTAGACATAATGCGCATATAGAACTAAAGAAAAAATACTCGCTTCCGATAATTTTTAGTCCTTCCTTTTTTTCTGCATAACAGCACGTTATGGATTTGGCAAACACTATATTATCAATGACAAATTTGATTCTCACAGGAATACAAAAAATGTTTGTATTGGATTTGGCAAAAAAAAAATGTTGAGGATAGGGACTATGTCGGTCCTACATTTAGGTTTTGCTGCATAATGTGGATATTTAAGTTTAATAGCTTTCCCTGTCTTGACTGTTAGACTTCGTAAATATCTCTATTCTATCCTTGAAAATCCATGATGATCCTAGAAAAGCTACTGACTGGAAATGGCATAGTGTTTGGTACTTCATTCTAAGTTCAGCTTTTCTGTGGCCACTGTGGCTGCCTAATTCCCTTCCCTCTTCTTTGTGACTCTCCTAAAGGCTTTTGGCAAACTGCGTCTTTACCCCAATCTCCTTAGAGTCACATTAAGTTTAAATAACATAAAGCTCTTTTCCCTAACAACTATTTTCCCATCTCAAAATTACATCTTTTGCAGAATGAGGTTATCTAGGGAAGTATCTGTTAATACATATCAGCTCAGATCAATATGCACACTTGAGTAGTTTTCCTAAGTAATTAAAGGAATAACTTTTAACTTTCTGTGAAGAAAATAGTTGCTGAGTTAATTTGATTAAATACAGAGAAATAATTGTGTTTGCAGTTATTAAAATTTTAGGTGTCAATTTCCATGTAGTAAAACTATGATTCACCAGATCTTCTTAAAAGGCTATCATATAGGTCTCTTAGTAGAAATTGTTTTAGTACAAACTAAGTATAATACTGATCCTAGTGATACAACACAAGTTAATCTGCAAAGATCATACATCTTAGTTCAGTTTTAGGGCATCCCTAGCAAGATGGTTTTGATTGATTAATATCAGCTCCTTGGCATTAGCTCTGGAATTTAGTGCTCTGGATTTTAAATACCAATAATTTTGTGCTTTTTGAAACATCCAGTTTCTCTGCTCTAACTTTTATTTGTTTTTCTGGGGGATAATTTACTTGGTACAATGATAATCTGTAAATATTATTTTCCTTCAATAAAACTGCTCTCCTGCAAGAATAATTATTTTTAATTGGGGGTTATAATCCAATGCTAACATTGTTTATTTTGTTGCTCAAATTTTTTATCTTTAGTCATTGGGAGCTTCTTCAGGTTGTCTTCTGTGTATTTTTTGAAATATCAAATTTTCCAAGCTAATCTTGAATTTTCCCTGACTTCAGACTTAGCATCAGGTATTTTCCAAGGGGAAATAAATTCTTCATTTTATTGGAGAATGATATTTAGAGAGCATTATCTGGGCACTGGGTGTGCTCATTGCTGTTGGGGTGTTACTGCTACTAAGGTCTCTAAATGGACAGAGTAAGGAAATATTTGTATGTTTATGACTATGTATACACATATATCTGTACTTGTTTGTCTTTGTGTTTATATAAAATAATTATGTATTTATAGTAATATATCCAACTCTCATGCAGTACCAGAGGGTTTATTCTAGCCTTCCTTCTTGCTTATTTGTAACTTTTTTTTTTCTGACAGTGAGTACCCTGACTCTCATTATCTACAGTTTAATTATTATTTATATATTGATATACATACCTATACATGGCACATATATATTTGTGTGTATGTATATATATATATACACACACATATACATGTATATGTATACATATATATGTATATGTATATATGTATATGTATGTGTGTGTATATATATGTGTGTATATATATATATACACACACACACACAAACACACACACACACACATATATATATATATATATATATATATAGTGTAATAGGTCCAGAATTGCTAACCTGTATTCCTGTGAGAATCAAATTTGTCATTGATAATATAGTGTTTAGGGGTACCTGGATGGCTCAGTTGGTTAAGCATCCAACTCTTGGATTTGGCTCAGGTCATGATCTCATGGTTTGTGGGATCGAGTCCCACCTCAGGCTCTCTAGTGACAGCACAGAGCCTGCTTGGGATTCTCTCTCTCCCTCTCTCTCTCTGCCTCTCCCCTGCTCATGCGTGTGACTGTGCACATACTTTCTCTCTTTCAAAATAAATGAATAAACTTAAAAAAAAAGAATACAGTGTTTATATGTAGTTTTTTGGGGTCTTTAGTCTTGCAGTATCCAGTCAATATGCTCTTTTCCAAAATTAGTTAGATAAGCTTCTCTCCCCCACCCCAATCCCCAAATGTCCTTCAGTGAGGTTACACCAGATATTTGCAATGCAGTTAGGTTAATTTCACAGTCTGCTTTCTATCCTGGGATCTCCCAGCAGTCTGTTAACTTTTTAAAACATTGTATATAGTAAAGTTTATTCTTTGTGGTATACTGGTTTCTTGAGGGGGAAGGGTGACAAAAATACATAAAGAGATGTGTCCACCAACACAGTACTACACAGGACAGTTCCATTACCTTAAAATTTCCCTTGTACAGCCCTTTTATAGTGGGAATCTCCCTCTCAACCTCTAGCAATCACTGATCTGTTTTTCATTTCCATACTTTTGCCTTTCCAGAATGTCATACAAATGGAATCATGTAATTTGTAGGTTTTGGGTTTGACTTCTTCTACTTTGCAAAATGCAGTTAAAGTTTCTCCATATTGTTGCATGAATCAATAGTTCATTTCATTTTATTGCTGAATACAGAACTCCATTGTATGGATGTACCACAGTTTTTGTTTGTTCGCTTTTACTTTTGTTTTTATTTATTTATTTACTTGTTTTTATGAATTTACCTGTTAAAGGACATCTTAGTCATTTTTAGCTTAGGGCAATTATGAATAAAGCAGCCAAAAGCATATGTGTGTAGGTTTTGTGTGAACATAAGTTTTCAATTCACTTGAGTAAATGCCTAGGAGTGAAATTTCAGGTTGTCGGATAAAGGTTTGTTTACCTCTATAAGAAACTGTCAAATAGTTTTCCAGTTACTCTATTGGTTTGTATTTCCACCAGTAATGAATGAGAGTTCTTATTGCTACATACTGGCTTTTAAATGAGTTAAAATTCCTTTTATTTTAAACTGTGCACAGTCTCAAAATCACACTGCAACTAAGCTGATATAATATTATTAAAAATATGTTTTACTGAGTAGTGCCTGGGTGGCTTGGTTGATTAAGCATCAGACTTCGACTTCGGCTCAGATCTCATGGTTCCTGAGTTGAAGCCTCACTTTGGGCTTTGCGTTGACAATGCAGAGCCTGATTGGGATTGTCTGTCTCCCTCTCCCTCTGCCCCTCCCCAACTTGTGCTCTCTATCATGTATGTGCTCTCTCTCTCTCTCTCAAAATAAATAAGTAAACTCAAAAAAAAGTTTTATTGAATAAAACGACACAAAGCAAGGTAAATTATTAATATCTATAAAGCTAAGGGAAAGGTAACTTGCATCATATTTTTGTGTTGTTATTTATAGTTTTATCCAGTTTCTTTGGAGTGGGCTGCTCTCTTTTAAAACTAATGATCCATAAGAAAAACTTTTTTTTTTAATTTTGGAATTAAATATTTTTAAATCCTAAAACAATAGCAGCTCTACATAAAATGTAAAATTTAGAAAAGTTTCCAAAAAAATTAAAAACTATTTTTACAAAACAAGATTAGGCAGTAAACTTGCTTGTTTTATTTCTATGTAGGAAATAATAAGGAAATATGAAAAAATTTGGAGATTTAAAAGTAATGATTTACTGTGTGATAATGAAGTTATAGAGATTATGGCATGTATAATCAAAGAACATAGTAAGAATACAGTAGAGGTACTGAGAAAAAAAATGAGTTAAATCTGAACACGTAGACTTTTATGCCTTAAGCCATACTTTAGAAAACTCTAGAACATAACAGAATGCACAAGCATGCTTTCCATTAGCTATCAGAGTGATGATGTCATCATACATCATTTAATCTCCAGAAAACTCTACCATACATTTATGAAGAATGGGAGTGAAATGGGCAACTTACATTTTCAGCTTATTATGAAAATAGTCATGTGTCTGTCCACTGCTACACACTGAGAACTGCTGTTTTAGGCTGTGACTAGCCACTGACAGGTTGGATTGAAGGAGAAATATAGGAAAGCATAACTAAAGGTTTAAATTCTTAGGTGTCTTAGTCATGGAACATTAGCAAAGTGAGAACATCTTAGTCTTTGTTAAAACAATTAAGAGACAAAGTCAAAACCACTTTGTATATCTGTACTATTTGTTTTTCCTAATAGAGCCCATGAACTTTTTTTTCTTCCAAGATTTTATTTAACTTCAAGTTAGTTAACATATAGTGTAGCATTGGTTTAGGAGTAGAATTTAGTGATTCATCACTTACATATAACACCCAATGCTCATAGTAACAAGTGCCCTCCTTAATACCCATCACCCGTTTAGCCCCCCCCCCCCACTTCCCTCCATCAATCCTCAGTTTGTTCTCTTAACTCTCTCTTAAGAGTTTTTTATGGTTTGCTTTCCTCTGTGTTTTTATCTTATTGGCCCATGAACACTTTGATAAACATTTATTATCAAAATTTGATAATGCAGTAGAGTTTTGTCATCAGTAAGCAGGTAGGCCAATAATCTGTTATCTAAACAGAATGAAAGGGGTGTTACTAATTATTATGTAGAGCCAACAGATGCAAAACAGGTTTGTCCCAGGGGACAAACCAGAATATAAAGTCATCTTATCTTTGAAACATATGTTCTGGAGCTTGTTGGATTTCTAAATCCGTGAACACTGTAGCTTATACATTTCTCACATTAAGACTCAGTAAAGTTTAAATTCCTGAGGGTTGCTGAATTTTTATGATAAATAGCAACATTTAAGCAATGATGAGATTTGAATGCTGAAATTTTGGTTGGCTCACTCAGTAACTAAGTTACTTCTGTATATCATTTTGACATAATTTAATCTATTTTATATATGATGGAATTGAATGAAATGAAATAATGAAAAGCATTATCTGGTCCTAAATTATATGTAGTTACCATTAGTATGTTCTCTTGACTGTGCAAAGGCTTCACATCAATGCCAAACATACAAAATAGGTGCATACCCTTTGTGAAAAGAAAAGACCAGAAGTAGGAGAATGAATCTTTAGCCCAATAACTTATTATTATTGATGTTATTGTTATTTTGGTTATATGTAAGTGTGTTATATTAAACAAGAATAATGTTGACAGTCTTATGAAGAAAAATATTTAATATTGTACCTTTATAAAGGTATATTTGGTGGCAGAGATAGCCAATGAAAAATGATTTGATACAGTTTATCTCTTTTTTATCTACTAGTGGCTATAGACCAGGGCAATTACCTTGAACAGCAATAACAGAATGAAATATTTATGAGGATTGGTTTAGAAAAATCTTTGGGAAGTAGTTACTGTTTTTACAATGTTTTCATCTGGGTTTTGCAATGCCGAGTGATTGTCATGTGTGGTGTTTGTTCCTTTAAGAAGGAAGGAATCCTCCCCAGACAAGTGGAGAGCTGATAATGGACATGAAGGAATGGTCTCAGAGCTGCCACTGTCTTGCTTTGCGTAGTCTTGAGCCAACTAACCCACCTTTCCTTCAGTTGGTAAAGAATGGATTATAGGAATATTCCACTATTCCCCAAAAGCCATTGAAATGAGTAATTAATAGGAATTATTACAAAGCAGTAGTTGCTGTTTTGTAGCCCTCCATGGGCCTAATTATCCACTTTCCAAGTTGTCTAGGATCCTCACATTGCCTTCTTTCTTATGCTGCATGTCTTTTTGGATATTTCTTCCTGAAATAATGCTTTCAATGGAGAAAGAGAAAATTCGTTAGTCTACAGCTTTTTTTTTTCAGTCAGTGAGGTTAATATCCAACATTTACTGGAAAACTAATTAAGGGTATTTGAAATACAATAGCCATTTCTTCCCACCCTCTTTTATTTATTTATTTATTTTTAATTTTTTTTTAATGTTTATTTAGTTTTGAGACAGAGACAGAGCATGAATGGGGGAGGGCCAGAGAGAGAGGGAGACACAGAATCTGAAGCAGGCTCCAGGCTCTGAGCTGCCAGCACAGAGCCTGACGCGGGGCTCGAACTCACGGACGGTGAGATCATGATCTGAGCTGAAGTCGGATGCTTAACCGACTGAGCCACCCAGGCGCCCCTTCCCACCCTCTTAAAAGACTGTTGTCTAGTCACATTCCCCCAAAACTCTCATCATGAAGCTCTCCATCTACAAAGTACTTTATCCTGCCAAGCTTTGGATCAGGGGGTGGTGAGCTCATTTCTTAAATCATCCTCTACCGCATCTGAATTCTTTCATAGAATGTCACATTTTAAAGCCTTTATAAACAGGTTCTAGCTCTGTGGGTTTTTTTTTTAATTGTAAAAAGTAATAAACTGTGATAGATGATTATTTCAATATACATGGCCTTTAAAAAACTTCATTAAAATTCCATTAAATTAGTTCAAAGTCTCTATAGTTTGATTGAAATCTGTGGATCTTGTCTTTCTTTTATTGACTCTTATTCTTTTTGTTTGTTTGTTTTTTTAACTGCTTTTTGTCTAAACCTTTTGAAGAAATCTTCTGCTTTCTTTGGGAGACATTTTATTAATGAATTAATTAAAAATGTTTATTTTGTGTGTGTGTGTGTGTGTGAGAGAGAGAGAGAGAGAGAGAGAGAGAGAGAGAGAGAGGGAGAGTGGGGGAGGGGCAGAGCGAGGGTGAGGGAGAGAGACTGAATACCAAGCAGGCTCCCTGCTGTGCAGAGCCCTAAACAGGGCTCCATCCCAGGAACCCATCCCAGAGACCATAAGATTGTGACCTGAGCCAAAATCTAGAGTCCTACACTCAACTGACCTGAGCCATCCAGGAGCCCCAGGGAGACATTACCTTTACAGTGAGGAAAGGTAGTATAGTGGTTAGGATGTGAGCTCTGGGTCCAGACTTCCTAGGTTCAAATGAGGATATTAATTGGGCCTTCCTCACAGGGAAATTACAAATATTAAATAAGTTAATTCATGTAAAATGCTTAGTATTACGACTGATATGAAATAAGTATTTAATAAAATTTATTGAGGGCCTACTATAATTCAGGGCCGGTGATGTAAACACTTAGGGATATAGCTAAACTAAAAAGAGAACACATCCTTAAGAACTGAGTTTAGAAGGTGAAGTGCACATTAAAACAAATAAATGGAATGGAATGCAAATGGAAACTGCATTGTACTGACATCATACTGGTTATAGAGGTGGTATAAACCTGGGTGGTTCTTCAGTCTTCCTAGAGGAGGAGTATTACAACTAATCTTGAACTTTGGCTGGATAATGAAGAAGAATCGGCAGGCCTCTGTGACTTTGGAAAGACAGAGCAGGTGGCATCCTGGGCAGGTGGGGTCTGTGATGCCCTTGCTGGAGCCATTCCTAGGGACTTGCCCAGGGTCCACTTCTCAAGCATTCTAATGATTTAGAAAGTTCAAGGAATTAAATTGCTTTTTGCCCAAACTAGGTAGAGTAGATTTATATACTTTTTTCACTAGAACCCTGACCAATATAGTGACTTTAATATATTTTTTTCCACATTACTTTTAAAGAAATCATACTCCTGACAACTGTCTGCTCCTAATCTTGGTCATCTGTTTGCTGTCAATCAAGTAAGGTAGGCATCACATCTATACTTCTGAAATGCCAAGTCATTTTCTGGATCATACTTTTAAAATGTATATTAAATATACATTAGTATCTATTTGTACATTTCAAAGAAATTAACGTTAATAAACTCCAACTTGCTTAAATGTAAAATATAGACACTAATATCTATTATATATTATATATATAATATGCATATTATATATGCTGTGAAGAGACAAAATAATTGTTTTCATCAAAATGCTTTGAAAACTGCAAAGGACTAATGTAAACATTAGACACTAAACCTATTTTTTTCTATGATCAAATCTTCAGGAATTTTTTGTAGTGAAACACATAAAAGGTACTGTTTCTGAGATCACATAATTAGCAATAGAAACAGACACAAAAGCACATGCATTAACCTATGGAAAGGCTAATAAATATTTGACAATCTAAATGGAAATTTAATGTGCATCTATGTTATAGTTTCATTTTTCTCTGTATGTGTGTTTGGAAAAGCATATTAATGAAAGCATTAATTGAATGAATTAATTAATGAAAGCACTAAAGGGCGTGATGGCAGGCTATGTCATCCTATTTTCCTGAGTGAAGAGCTAAGGAATTATATAGATACTTCCAGTCTTTAAATATTTTGCGTTTGTTTTCTGATCACTCTAGACATTTTCTTATCTTGAATTGTTAAAGTAATTCCTCTGAATTTGTATGAATTATTTTCTTGTGTTTCTGTTGTGTGAATCATTTCTTTGGTGGTGTTAGGTTTGAAAACATTTTTATGGTCTAAGAGTCATCTTAAACATGTTTGTGTGGTTCTTTTAAGATTTTTATTGTTTTTAACATTTCGTGATGGACCAAACAGGAATATATTCAAGTCCCTTCCTGCTGAACGCAAGCAAATGATTTCACTGCTACAAGTACCTCAAAGGACTTTCCAAGTAACTTTTTAAATAAACAACTAATACAACCAATAATTGAGTTCTGACTTAGATTCAAAAATGGTATCAGTGATGTCAATATCTTTGGTATCTTTTATCTCATTTTCCAAAATGTTTTCTTTTTCTTTTTCTAATGTAGATACAGCCATATAAATCCTTATTATCTATTTTCATTCCAGTAGAAAACATATAAGCACCAAGAACAAAGTTTGGATGAAACTGGTATTGTATTGAATCCCTGTTAGAACATTTAATCACATAGTCGATCACAGATTGACAAAATACTTAAGTTGTGAGTTCCTTTGAAGGAATGCTTTGGAAAGGATTTTGAATATCCTTTTACTTGGGCAGGCAGCATTCAAGGAATGCAAAAACAGTATGTGACAGAGACCAGCTATTTCCTTTTATTTTTATTTATTTATTTATTTATTTATTTATTTATTTAATTTTTTTCAATATATGACGTTTATTGTCAAATTGGTTTCCATACAACACCCAGTGCTCATCCCAAAAGGTGCCCTCCTCAATACCCATCACCCACCCTCCCCTCCCTCCCATCCCCCATCAACCCTCAGTTTGTTCTCAGTTTTTAAGAGTCTCTTATGCTTTGGCTCGCTCCCTCTCTAACCTCCTTTTTTTTTTCCATCCCTCCCCCATGGGTTTCTGTTAAGTTTCTCAGGATCCACATAAGAGTGAAACCATGTGGTATCTGTCTTTCTCTGTATGGCTTATTTCACTTAGCATCACACTCTCCAGTTCCATCCATGTTGCTACAAAGGGCCATATTGCATTCTTTCTCATTGCCACGTAGTACTCCATTGTGTATATAAACCACAATTTCTTTATCCATTCATCAGTTGATGGACATTTAGGCTCTTTCCATAATTTGGCTATTGTTGAGAGTGCTGCTATAAACAATGGGGTACAAGTGCCCCTATGCATCAGTACTCCTGTATCCCTTGGGTAAATTCCTAGCAGTGCTATTGCTGGGTCATAGGGTAGGTCTATTTTTAATTTTCTGAGGAACCTCCACACTGTTTTCCAGAGTGGCTGCACCAGTTTGCATTCCCACCAACAGTGCAAGAGGGTTCCCGTTTGTCCACATCCTCTCCAGCATCTATAGTCTGATTTGTTCATTTTGGCCACTCTGACTGGCGTGAGGTGATATCTGAGTGTGGTTTTGATTTGTATTTCCCTGATGAGGAGCGACGTTGAGCATCTTTTCATGTGCCTGTTGGCCATCCGGATGTCTTCTTTAGAGAAGTGTCTATTCATGTTTTCTGCCCATTTCTTCACTGGGTTATTTGTTTTTTGGGTGTGGAGTTTGGTGAGCTCTTTATAGATTTTGGATACTAGCCCTTTGTCCGATATGTCATTTGCAAATATCTTTTCCCATTCCGTTGGTTGCCTTTTAGTTTTGTTGCTTGTTTCCTTTGCTGTGCAGAAGCTTTTTATCTTCATAAGGTCCCAGTAGTTCCTTTTTGCTTTTAATTCCCTTGCCTTTGGGGATGTGTCAAGTAAGAAATTGCTACGGCTGAGGTCAGAGAGGTCTTTTCCTGCTTTGTCCTCTAGGGTGTTGATGGTTTCCTGTCTCACATTCAGGTCCTTTATCCATTTTGAGTTTATTTTTGTGAATGGTGTGAGAAAGTGGTCTAGTTTCAATCTTCTGCATGTTGCTGTCCAGTTCTCCCAGCACCATTTGTTAAAGAGACTGTCTTTTTTCCATTGGATGTTCTTTCTTGCTTTGTCAAAGATTAGTTGGCCATACATTTGTGGGTCTAGTTCTGGGGTTTCTATTCTATTCCATTGGTCTATGTGTCTCTTTTTGTGCCAATACCATGCTGTCTTGATGATTACAGCTTTGTAGTAGAGGCTAAAGTCTGGGATTGTGATGCCTCCTGCTTTGATCTTCTTCTTCAAAATTACTTTGGCTATTCGGGGTCTTTTGTGGTTCAATATGAATTTTAAGATTGCTTGTTCTAGTTTTGAGAAGAATGCTGGTGCAATTTTGATTGCGATTGCATTGAATGTGTAGATAGCTTTGGGTAGTATTGACATTTTGACAATATTTATTCTTCCAATTCATGAGCATGGAATGTTTTTCCATTTCTTTATATTTTCTTCAATTTCCTTCATAAGCTTTCTATAGTTTTCAGCATACAGATCTTTTACATCTTCGGTTAGATTTATTCCTAGGTATTTTATGCTTCTTGGTGCAATTGTGAATGGGATCAGTTTCTTTATTTGTCTTTCTGCTGCTTCATTATTAGTGTATAAGAATGCAACTGATTTCTGTATATTGATTTTGTATCCTGCAACTTTGCTGAATTCATGTATCAGTTCTAGCAGACTTTTGGTGGAGTCTATCAGATTTTCCATGTATAATATCATGTCATCTGCAAAAAGTGAAAGCTTGACTTCATCTTTGCCAATTTTGATGCCTTTGATTTCCTTTTGTTGTCTGATTGCTGATGCTAGAACTTCCAACACTATGTTAAACAACAGCGGTGAGAGTAGACATCCCTGTCATGTTCTATTTCCTTTTAATAGAAATTATTTGTTTCCTTAAAAAAATCAGTAAGACAAAGGTAAACAACCACCACTATATCTACTAGTAAACTTTTCTATAAAAAAACCACAACCTCCAATAGCTCTAAAATTAGCTTAAAATAACAATTTATTTAGCTCCCATTGCCTCTGGGTTGTTCTGATCTGGGTTGGCCTTGCTGATCACAGCTAGGTTTACTTAGGTATCTATGATCAGCTGGTGTGGTTCTGTATGGCCACAGTTACATGTTTGCCAAATGCCTGGAATGACCAAAGAGCAGGTGGACCATATATCTCTCCACATAGGTTTTAAATGCAACAATAGACAAGCTCTATTCTTGTTCCAAGCATTAAAAACAAATTCTTCGCAACCTTCTACTTGCATAATAATGCTTGCTAATGTTCCATTAGGTGAAGTAAGTCACATGGCTAACCCAGATTCAAGGGCTGGAGAAATGGACTCTTCCCTTTGATAGGAGGAGAAGAGTTGGTAACCATTTATGCAGTCAGTCTCAACATCATTCAAAGCTCTTTGAAAATACAATCACTCTCCAAATTTCTATACAGCTACATGCACAAAGCTGCAATGATCAAAGTATTAGTAATAAAGTAGATGACCTTCTATTGACTGAATGTGTTTCCCTAAAATTCATATGTTGAAACCCTACCCCTTAAAGTAATGGTATTAGGAGGTGGTACCTTTGCAAGGTAGTTAGGATTAGATGAAGTCATGGGGGTGAAGCCTTCATGAATGGGATTAGTACCATTATAGGAGTCACCAGAGAGCTCACATCTGCTCTCTGTTATATGCCTTGTGAGGGTACAACAAGAAGTCAGCAGTCTGCAACCCAGGAGAGAGCTCTCATCAGAGCCTGACCATGCTGGCACCCTGATTTCTGACTTCCAGCCTCCAGAACTGCAAGAAATAAATTTCTGTTGTTTATAAGGCACTTAGTTATGGTATTTTGTTATAGCAGCCTGAATTGACTAAGACGATGCCCTTACTGCTGAGAAGTACTTTTCTCTAACGTTAAGTCAAGACACTTATTGTAGAGAGGCTGCTATTAAAATAAACACGTTAATGTGCACACCCTGAGCAGTCATCTAAAACTTAGTTCTTTGCAGAGGTTCGGATGAGAGTTAGTTTTTCAAAAGTTAATGTAGGTTAAGTCCATAAAAAAATAAAGATACACTTCCTGAATTGTATTTTCTTCTAGAAAGAAAGTATATTCAGTGATAATAGTATAGGGAGATCTTTGTGTAATATATTAATGTATTACATACAACATGTATAATCACATATATTTTATTTTCTCTAACAATTATTAGATATTACATTACAGGGTTTAAAATTATTTTTTAATATCTATGTTTATTCATACTGATGGGAACATGTACAAAGTGACCATGATGGGAGAGATGGAAGTATGTCTGGGCCTAACAGTATACGTCTTGACTTATCTAGGTGGATGTAGCTTTGCTACTGTTGAATGTCTAACTTTCCAACAACTGAAACCAATGTTGAGCCCCAAATATTGGAATGGCTGAATAGATTGGGCCTTTTCACTCTGAAGCTCTTTTGAGAGGTTCATACATACTGCAGGTAATGGTTTGCCTGCAGGGTCTCAGCCATCACCTTTATCTGAGAGTATAGTGTTTGATCCACTGTCATAGAATTCTCAGAATTCTTCATCATATTGGATGAAGAGACCCAATTTATAGCAAAAGTATATGGAAATACACCCATGAACATGGAATTCACTGGTCATATGACATTTTGCACCACCCAGAAGCTGCTGCCTTGTAGAGGGTTGTAATGGATAGCTGAAGGCCTGGTGAAGTTCTGTTTAAAGACAACATTTTAGTAGAATTGGGAGTCATCCTCTAGATCTCAATATATACCATAAGTAAAAGACTTTTCTATGGTTTTGATCCTCAAAAAGGGTAGTACATGGATCTGGGAAACAAGGGGGGGTCTAAGCAGGACCCGTCACTTGCCATCATTCCTATTGACCACGTTGGAGAAATTTGGGTGCCTCGTTTCTAGAACTCTGGGTTATTGAATTATAAGCCATAATTCCACTTGTGTCCTCTGTCCTCCTCCTGGCAGAGGTAACTAATTCTTATGATCAGGACAGAGTATGGACATTATTACAAATTGAGGGCAGGAAAAAATATGTTTGACTAGCAAGCAATCCACTCAGTACTCCCCTTCTTAGTACTCCTCTCCTGCCCATTTTTTTAAATAGTCAAAATAGTTTATTTTGTTTATGAATATGGGTCTTGAGTCAGCCCAGGTAGGCTGTTCTCACTCAAGTTTTCTCATGCTGTTGTGTTCAGATAGTGGCTAGGGCTAGAGTCATCTCAA
Source organism: Panthera uncia (assembly GCF_023721935.1). Classification (NCBI taxonomy): domain Eukaryota; kingdom Metazoa; phylum Chordata; class Mammalia; order Carnivora; family Felidae; genus Panthera; species Panthera uncia. The sequence goes on from NC_064811.1 coordinate 84,667,732, forward strand.
AGGTATCTTCACTGATGTGTTTGGGGCATAGTCTGGGGAGACTCAAATAGCTGAGGGCTGAAATAGCTGGGAGTCCTCAGGCATCTCTCTCTCTCTCAACAGCCCATTAATTTTTGTTGCTGTGTGCAAAATTGCTGTTGCTCTACTTTTTTGAATGAATATACCACAATTTATTTATCCATTCTACTGCTGATGAGCATTTGGGTTGTTTCTAGCTTGGGGCAATTATGAATAGTACTGGTATAAGCATTCTTTTTTTTTTAATGTTTATTTTTGAGAGAGAGAGTGAGTGAGAGAGGGGTAGAGAGAAGGCGACAGAGGATCTGAAGAGGGCTTTGGGCTGTCAGCATAGAGCCTGATGTGGAGCTCAAACTCACAAACTGGAGATCGTGACCTGAGCTGAAGTTGGATGCTTAACTGACGAGCCACCCAGGTGCTCTGGTATAATAAGCATTCTTAAAAAAAATTTTTTTCATGTTTATTTATTTTTGAAAGAGAGAGAGACAGAGTGTGAATGGGGCAGGGGCAGAGAAAGAGAGATGCAGAATCCGAAGCAGGCTCCAGGTTCCCAGCTGTCAGCACAGAGCCCAACATGGGGCTTAAACTCACAAACTGTGGGATCATGACCTGAACCAAAGTTGGACGCTTAACCAACTGAGCCACCCAGGCACCCTGGTATAAGTATTATTGAATGCATTTCGTGGTACACATATGGGAACATTTTTAAGATATATACCTAGGACTGGAACATTACAGGTTTAAATTGAAAATTAACATCTTTCAAAAACAGTTCTAGTGTATGTTTGAACAAAGTAGTGATAAAAGTTTCAACAGCTGTTTGCTTTGCTTTCTTTCTTCCAACTGTCTCTCCTTCTACCACCAACACAAGGGTTTTTTATATCCCTCTGATCTGGTGCTAACCACAGTTGTAAAATGAATCATTTGCCTTCTCGAATTTGACCATCTTTTACATATAAATAAATGAAAAGTATTTTTTCTCTGGATGAAATTGTTGATTGTGTCAACATTTTTCTGTAGTTAAAAACTTTTCTGAGTTGTGCCTGAAACTTATAAAATCTTTTTCTTGGGATGGTAGTCAATCCATCCATCATCCATCTATTCATCTATTCATTGTTTAGCTCAGTGGGCCCAGTGTAATCATAAGAATCTTATAAAAACAATATGTTTGATAGAGACATTAGCATGATTCCCCCCTGTGATGGGAGCAAAACAAGTATGACTACTATCATTACTTCTATTCAGTATTTTACTGGAGTTCTTACCAAGTATAAAAAAGCTAGAAATAGAAATAAATGTTAAAGAACTAGGAAAAAAAAATAAAATTGTTATGGTTTGCAAGTGATATGGTGCTGTTTGTAGAATATACAAAAGAATCTGTAGACATATTTTTAGAACATATGAGTGAATTAACAAGGCTATCCAGATGCAAAATCAACATACAAATATCAATTTTATTCCTATGTACCAGAAACAAATAGGTATAAGATAAAATTAAAAACTGATACCATTAATATAGTATCTTAAGATACCTAGTATTTACGAATAATTCTAATGATTTCTACACAGAAACTTACAAATTATTATTGAGAAAAACAAAAGAAACTTAAAGGAATGGAAGTATATATGTTCATAAATTAAAAACTCAATATTGTTTAGGTGTCAATTTTCCTCTCATTTATTCTTATATTCAGTGCAATCTCAACTAAAGGTGAACAATTTTCCTGTTAAAATGACAGGCTAATGCCAAACTTTAATGAACCTAGAGTAGCCAAGACTGCTGGAGGGATTTCACCTAACACATACTTACTAAAGCAATAGTATTAAGACAGTTTGAAACACAGATAAATATACCAATGGAATAGAACAGAATCCAGAATAATATGTACACATATTCATACTGCCAGAAAGTGGCATTTCAATGTGATGAGGCAGGAGAAAGATGTCTTTTTAATAAGTGGTGCTGAAGCAATTAGATATATGTAAGAAAAAAAATCTTGACACATACTTCACACCATACACAGAAATCATTCCATACAGATTCCAGATCCAAATGTCAAAAGTAAAACAAAAAAGATTCTAAAAGAAATCCAAGGAGATTATGTTCATAAATTTGAGGTAGACAACCATTTCTTTAAAGACACAGAAAGCACTAACCATAAAGGGAAAGATTGGTAAATAGTAGTATATTGAAATTAAGAACTCTTATTCATCAAAAGATATTAATCAAATCTTAGAAAATTCAAGTCACACAGTAGAAGAATATATTTAAATGCACATAACTGACAAGGTACTCATACTTAAAATGTATAGCTATCCTACAAATCAATTAGAAGAAACAAGCAATCCAATAAAAAATTGAGCAAGGGTCTCAAGTAAGCACTTCATAAAAGAATAGATTAATATTGCCAATACATTTTTTAAAAGGTGCTCAACTTCACTGGTCCTAAGTAAAGAATTAAAACAGTAATATAACTTGTCCTGGCAGGGGCCAGGTCAGCTATTGTGAAAAAGATAACCCAAAAGTTGATGAGGGTGTGGAGCAACTAGAAACAATAGGAGAATAAGTTACTGCAACCACTTTTAAAACCTGTTTGGCAGCATTTACTAAAGCTGAACATACATATGCCCTACAACCCTATGACCAATGCATCTAAAGACAAATATAAGAATACCACTTGGCATCACTGTTCATAATGACCCAATACCGGAAACACCCCAGTGTTCAACTATACAATATAGTATGATAACTACATACAGTGGAGTACTATACCACATTAATCTAACATACCAATTTTCAAATCTCATACAGTAAAAGAAGTTCCCAGTGACTGCTTTCAAATGTTACTTAAGTTTTGCTTCCAATGTTGAATTTTATTTTTGGTCGTGCGCTATGGATTTGACATAGTCTTAGAACAAGAATAGAACAATGTCTGTCATCATATAATAGATCCTATGTTGTATGTTGGAGATAATTTGGGGAAAAATGTTCAATGTCTGTTTCTGATAAATGTTTGGTTTTAGTGTTGTACACAATTTCATAGAAAAATCATGTTTCATGATGAAATTAATCTTTCTCTTGTCAACGAAAGTTTGTTAGATATATGTCATGATCATTTCTCAATAATGTAAAATGTATAGCATTTGTAGCTCAAAAGGATGAGGGAAGTTGAATTGCGTTTCAGCTTTTTAAAACTGCATAATAATTTTTCCACTCTTTTAATACCAAGCACCTACATAAATTTTCAGTGTAGCATTATAGCACTGTGACTTTTGTATATTTCTACACAATTGTCCTGAGGCTTAAGCATTGTTTGAGAGAGTATTTAATATAAATAATAAGATTATAATCCAGTCAAATGAGCTGTAAAGGGAAGACTTTCTCTCATAAATACTTCTTATTAATAGCTTACTTATTTTGCTATTATTTGAAGGGTGGATTATAACTAGAAGCTGGCAAGGAAATTATACAACTTCTATTCAATCTTCTTAAAGAAACTGTCTAGCAATTGAGTAATCTGAATGAATTGGAGTTTGTGATTCTGATTTACTTATTTCAGTGTGTTGTCTCAAATTTTATTAGAAGCTGACTGAAGCAGATATTATTATTATTATTAATTATTATTATATTCTAGGAATTTCTTAGAAAAATAAAAGTCACCATATCTAATTTAATTCCCAGAAAACCCCTGTGAAATCGTTATCATTCCCATTGTACTGAAGAAAACTAAGATTCAGAGAGATCATACATTGGGATTTAAACAATGGCCTGTATGAATCCAAACTTTATGCTTTAACAATTGCATTCGTTTGTTTAATTCATTTATTCTTTTAACCATTAATTTTTCATTATATGTCAGTCATAGCTCTGGATCTGAGACTGCATTGGTAAATAAGCCAACCAAGATTCTTGCTCTCATCAGCTTTCAGTCTGGTAGCGGAGACAGATATAAAGGAAACGAGCAAATAAATAAACAAGAAAGATATCAGATAGTGATAAATGTATGAAGGATATTAAAAGATGATGATATGATAAGAGATTGAGAGATCAGGGAATATTTCTAAGAGGAGATACAATTGTAACTGAGATCTGATTGACAGTAATTAGCCAGCCATGACAAGATCAGAAGGAACTCTTTCCAGGCAGAAAGAGCAACTAATGTAAAAGCCCAAAGGCAAAAATCTAGTCCTAGGGACAGAGGAAGGTTAATATGGTTGAAGCAGAGTGGGTGATGTAAAGCATAAAGCAAGATGAATCAAGGAGGCAGGCAGAATACAATCATTTAAGACTTTGTAAACTAGGGAAATATTGTATATTTTAAGTGTGATGAAAAACCACTGGAGTTTCTTTAAACTGACTGTTGTGTGAATGATGAATTGTTTATGATCAGAGTAAAGGCTAAGGATCCAGCTCCGTGGTCACTGTAGTGACATAGGTGAGAGATAATGTTAGCCAAATGTAGGAAGTAATGCAGATGAAAAGAAACAGTTTTTAAGACAGAGTTGACAGGACTTTTAAACTGGTTAGTTTGGGTAGGAGGGAAAGAAAAGAATCAAAGATAGCTTACTGGCTTAAGCAACTTGTTGGATGGTAGCATCATGTATTGAGATGTAGATCAGAGGAAGAGTTAGTTGGGGGTGTTATGACCACCTCCGATTGGTCCCATTGGTGAAGGAAGGATCCTATCCCCAAAATCTAGGAGATGGTCAAACGTCCTGATACTGGATGGATGAGATTGACAGCAGTTTATTAGTCATGTATTCTTAGCCCAGGGGAAGAGGGCACTGCATGCTAGATTAGGCCATATAGGTGTTGTACTTGGGAGCTGGCTGAACCAGACGGGCTGTAGAAGGCAGGCCTTGTAGTAACAAGAGGGTGCAGGGCCCATTGGTTCCTGCAGAGGATATGATTAGCTTGTTTGAGGAATTTCATGGGCCAGCTGGGAGGTGAATCTGTTAGGTTGAAGACGAGGTGGGAGGGGTGCATCTGGTCCAGCTGATCGGAGAAGTACTAGGGGAACCTTTCCCACTGGGTAGGAGCACTTCTGGAAAGAGCAGGGGAGCTCACAGCTAGACTTTTGAGACCCTGTGAGACTTGAAGACATCAAGATAGCACTTGAAATGTTAGTTCTTATAATATAGGTGGGCATTGAGTTCTTTTGACGATATTATATTTGAGATGCCTGTGTGAAGATTCCGTTCATGTAGAAATGTCAAGTTGGATAAACACAACTAGAACTGGAGATAATGATTTAGGAGATAGAGATATGTATCTAGAGGTCAGAATTGGAGGTAATGATTTAGGATATGTAACTAGAGATCAGTATTGGAGGTGATGATTTAGGAGATAGGGATATGTTAAATGATAGGTCTGGGTGGGAGAGTATATAGACAGAGAAGATAAAAGGGCCCAGGATTTAGCTTTGGATACATTTCCACATTGAGAGGAGTATCAAAAAGACCAAGAAGAGTAGCTGGAGAGAGAGGGAGAGGGAGAACGGAAGGATGAATTACCATAATCCAAGAGAAGCACTCCAAGAAGGAAGTGATCATATGTGACAAATGCTCCTGAGTTGTCTTGTAAGAGAAGTAATCGTTGAATTTATAACCTGATAATCTTGAGCAGAGAGTATCTGTGGAGTTGTGGGAAATGGGGAGAAAATTGGACATTATTTGCTGGTCCCCATTTATAGTTCAGCGAAACCAGTGTTGTCTACTGGTCTCTAGCATTTTGTTATTGTTTAATTTTGACAGTAGCAACAACAAAAAATACCCGATGGAATCTGAGCCACATGCATATAGAAAATAAACATTCATTTTTTTTTGCATGGGAAGTTAGCCTTATCTCTCTTTCAGAGGCCACTGTAAGAATTTGTGAGGTGAGTATTTATCACATGAGAAATTGCAATAGGGCAGAGGTACAGCAACCACCACATGGCCCTGCTTCCTCTCATGTCACACTCCCTCAATACCTACGCCAGAGCCTTTCTCACCTTTTGGTTTCACAAGCAAGACAGGTCCCTGCTTCAAAAAATTGGATACACTTTTATCTGTGCCTGAAAAAATAATCTCCCATTTTCTTCTGGATAATCAGGATCATCCTAGGTTTCTGTTTAAATGTCTGTTTCTCGGGAAAACCTCCCTGGCCTCTCAAATTAGGTTATGTTTCCTTCCTAAGCATTCTCATTGTGATTTTTTTCCCTTTACAACTCTTCAATGGTCATAATTAAATGCATACCCAGGTAATTGTTTGAGTACCATCTCTTCACTTGTCCATAAGTTCTAGGAAGTCCTGATCTCTATTTTGTTCTTAATGATATTTGTAGTGTTTGGCACAAAGCCTAGCATAGCATGAATGAACAGTACGTGTTTTGATCTTTTCTCAGTCGTAAGTAGAAGTGGAAAGGATTCATTTAACAGTAAGGATAAGAACAAAGCCCATTTCAATTTTTTTTTTTTTTGTTTTACCTATGCCTAAGATGACTTATTGGACTAGTTTTTTTAGAATATTAGTATTGTGTATTCAACTTTGCTCTTTATAAAAATCTACTCAAAGTTTGAACTGTCATATTAACTTAATAATAATAATTCCAAACAGGGCCACCCTAATTAATATAAAATTCTGCAACAAAATAATTCTATCTATCTATCTATCTATCTATCTATCATTATTTTAATATTGCATATGTCTCTTAAACAGTAATAAATGACAATTATGGGAAGGCTTTGTTAGTAATGGAATAATGCCTCAGAGTTACTTCATGCATGATCCTCCCTCCAGCTTTGACTCATTCTGAACTTGATGTCACTCCATTCCAATCTCTCTATGTGTCTTTCTTCCACCTTAAGCCATTTATTTCTCCACTCAACTCAAACTTGATCCTTTTCTTTTCCTTCATCTCATCCCTGACGTTAAGAGGTTAGTGTCAGACATCGAGCGAACACATATTTTTTATTTTTTTATTTTTATTTTTTTTTCGTTTTATTTATTTTTGAGACAGAGAGAGACAGAGCATGAACAGGGGAGGGGCAGAGAGAGAGGGAGACACAGAATCTGAAACGGGCTCCAGGCTCTGAGCTGTCAGCACAGAGCCCGATGCGGGGCTCGAACTCACCGACTGTGAGATCATGACCTGAGCCAAAGTCGGATGGCTAACCAACTGAGCCACCCAGGCGCCCCTGAACACATATGTTTTAAATACCATGGTAATAAAACAAAGCTAAATATTTCATATTAAAGTCTTCCTGAAATAAACATAAATTATTGCATTAATGTTTCTGGGTCAAAATAAAATGTCTTGTATCCAATAAAGCCAACAGCTTATACCAATAATGTAGAAGAATAAAAAATCTATTTCATTGCTTGTAATGATTCAGAAAATTCACTTCACACTGAGTTTGATCTGAAATATTATAGACAGGAAAGGCCTTGGTCATTTGTAATCAGATTAGTGTCCATTCCTATGACTTTGATGAATGGCTGGAAGAACCTAAGGAGAATGTGAGGAAGATTTGAGCACTTCTTTGGTTGTGTGAATCTAAATTGATATTGTAAAAGGTAACTGGCTCTATCTGGCAGGAGTAATTTATTATTTGGCATATTCAAACCTCAACGCAATTTTAGTGTTGCCTAATGATGTACCATCATCTTTACTGTTTTTTTAAAAAAATTTTAAAGTGTTTATTTTTGAGAGAGAGAGAGAGAAAGAGAGAGAGAGAGAGAGAGAGAGAGAGAGAGAGAGAGAGAGAGAGAGAAGAGTGAATAGGGGAAGGGCAGAGACAGGGAGACAGAGAATCTGAAGCAGGCCCTAGGCTCTGAGCTCTCAGCACAGAGCCTGACACGGGGCTCGAACCCACAAACCGTTAAGATCATGACCTGAGCCAAAGTTGGACACTCAACTGACTGAACTACTCAGGGGCCCCTATCTTTCTTTACTCTTAATTTTGAAAGTAATTTAGAGTTAGTGGGAAAAAACTTGTGGATTGTTTAGGCCTCTTTCCCTCTGTGCACTCTGATTTCTATGCTTGACTTTTTCTTCTCTTTGAGAATGCCTATTTATCCTTCAGGATCTACCTCCAGCATCACCTGTGAAAATTATTCTCTATCCATCTCTTCTTTCCTCGTAATTCTTCCAGGTAGGCAGGGGTGCTCTCCTCAGTCTGTTCCCATGGCACCTTACCATATATTTTTTAATAATTTTTTTTGTTGTAGTGAAATTATTGTTCATAAATGACTGGGCTTAACGTTTTGAGGATTCAACAAGATAGATGCTACATTTATCAACAGTGTCTTAGTAGCAGATAAGAATTGCAGTCTGAGGAAAAAATAGAGAAAGCCAATAAAAGAAAATGACATTATATAATAGCCTTTTTTGTGATTCTGTGTTCTTCAATTTCCTGAATAATTGTTTTTCCATGGAGGAAATTAATGCGCCGTTTAGCCAATATTCTGATATTTTCTCCAGTTCCCTGTGAGTTTTGCTAAAACAACTCTCCTGATTTGGAATCAACCCTGGGATACCCTCAGCTTAGAATAAGAACCAGAACGGGAGTTTATTCATCAGGATAACTAGACCTCGTGAAATGTCTCAGCATCTTATGGATCAGCATCTTCTCTGAAACACCACATATTTTGAGAGGTTTGGAAGTAGTAGTTCATCTACTTCAAAACTGCCACATAATATTCACACTTTAAAGATTAAAATGTCAAAATGTGTCAGGGTTGTTTGTTTCCTAACATTATTATCAGACACAGACATATACAACCTTTACTTCACCAAGGTCATGTGGCTGGATCTCACTCTACTAGTCGAAGTCATAGGTAGTTTTTGGAGTCAGACTGCCTGGGTTCAAAGTTAAGTTTTACCAGTAGCAAGCTGTGATTTGGGCAGGATGTTTAAAATTTCTGCTTTAATTTCTTTATTACTTTATAAGATAGTGTGAAAAATTAATAAGCTATTCATGATTAAAAATATAGACTAAGTGTTCTAATTGGTAATAAGGAGGGTGAGGGTGATTGAAGCTGGTGATGAACTTGATTTGCTGAAATAAACACAGTAACTTAAAAATAAATCTCCTACTAAATTGGGCATGCTTTTCTCTTGCCTTCTCACAAATATTTGCTGTTCAAAACAGACAAAATAAGAGGAATAAATTGAGCATCCTCTAAGTCTACGTTGAAAGGAAATCTTCGTGGCCTCGGTAAAATATTATGGACTATTGTGAATGGTCTATACCCTAATAGTCTATATACTCACTATATTCTCTGAGGATGGTCATAATAATAAACTGAATTATTATTACATAACGTGTAATTATATTTTGCTAATTATGTAATGTTTAGATATTTTTAGTTGTTTTCACTTTTATCTGTAAAGGGCTGTCCTTCATAGTCTGCTTTTCTGTTATCATATGAGGTAGGTGGGGACTACCTTTTATATTTGACCATGATCTCCATGGACTCTGACAGGCATAAAAAGGAAATAGCTGATTCATGGATGCAGAAGTTCCTTTGATTTCTGAGAGAAATCAGGAGATGAAATCTGAGAGAGGCTAAGCCAGGAGAGGAAGCAGACATATCTAAATTTAAGGTAATAGGTTTCTCAGCCTGAGGAGAACAGCTAGCATGTAGACCTTAGTTGTCATACTCAGGGTCAAAAGAACTTGCAAAGAGGTTGCTTAATTTTGGTTCACTAAGAATTTGAACCTCCAAGTCTGAAAGAAGGTTTCCCATAATCCAAGAACAAAGAGGGATACTTCCTATAAAATCTTTCTTGCATGCATACTCACAAAACTTGAAAACAATTTTTTCCTAAAATATTTAAATCTTCTAAATTAAGAGTTCCATTCTTCAATGTTCATATAAGACTGGTTAAAATATTTGTTAATCACCTAAGAAAATATAGCACCTTTCAGTATTTAAGAGTAAGCGATTGAATTACAGACCAGAATATTAAGAAAAACTTACATGTAATTAGTGAAAAATTAGTGTAATGATAAATGATTTTGCATGTTTATTTGCATATAAGGAGCACTTTTACTTATTTTATGTTTTAATACCCATAATCAATAGTAGAGGAAGCTAATGATATCTCATTTTTCCATTTGAGTATATACATATGTTTGTGGTACATGTGTTTTTATTTTATTTATTTATTTAAAAAATTTTTTTAACATTTATTTTTGAGAGATACAGGGAGACAGAGCACAAGCAAGGGAGGGGCAGAGAGAGAGGGAGACATAGAACCCAAAGCAGGCTCCAGGCTCCGAGCTGTCAGCACAGAGCCTGATGCAGGGCTCAAACCCACGAAATGTGAGATCATGACCTGAGCTGAAAGTGGACGCTTAACCAACTGGCCACCCAGGTGCCCCAGGTGCATGTGTTTTTAGATATGACAGCCATTACAATGGGATACTAAAGGAGTCCATTGCCAGGAGAAGAGGTATACCCAATACTTATCCTCTGGAATTTCATCACTGCTAAGGACCAATGCTGGCTGTGTGCTTCCCATGCTTCCCTTTTCTGAATTTGAGTTTGTAATTATGTTCATTCTGTCCCTTCTCCACCATTGTATACTGGATGTGGAGTGGGGCAGAAGGCTTGCCATTTTAGACTGTCGATTGCAGGACCATGAGGAACCCTATCCATATCAGATGGAGAGGACTGCACACCACCAGGATATCCTGGTCTTTGAGCTGGACACAGTCACTGGACGCCATTTTGTGATGTCTACAGTGGGGTGTGTGGGGGTATATTCTGTGTTCAGCACTAATGTTGCGCATAGATATTTGATGATCAAATGGGGGGTAATCTGCGGCAGAAGCTAGATTTCCATCAAAGAATTATGCTGCCCTGCCACAGTGCAAGGTTGTTGCTAAGAAGCAGCTGCCTAACCAAGGTCTATATTTCTCTGGCTCTCTTGCTTTAGGTGGTACCATGTGTCTAGTTCTTGTCAGTGGAATATAATTAGGAATGAGGTGTACCTAAACTTTCCCACATACCTTGATTCAAGAAAACTCACTCACATTGGAAGCTGAGTTTAGAAAATACCAAAGCCGCAGAGGAAAAGAGCTTAGTTCATTGAGAGCCACATACTCTAAAAGCAAGAGTTCTATCTTTGGACTTCATATGAAAAGTAAACTGTTTAAGGTAAAGTTTTTGGCATCATACATTTAATTGATCATTACTTAATGCAAATATGTATTTGGTATTTAAAAGTCAAATTATCAAAAGAAAAATTATTTAACTTTTATTTTCTGATGGCTTTAAGTTGACTATATGTTTGTAGAACTATTTTCAACTTTTGTCTGTAAGTGAATGCCGCATCTGATTTTTAAAACTATTCTTTTTTTTTTTTATTGAGTTGTCAACTTTAGTAAATTCATCATAGACCTATGTTTTCCATACTATAATCTTGTTCTTTAAGTTGTAGAGGACTAAGAAATCATTTGTCCCTCTGGTTCCTCTTAAAGCTTTTCGGTTTGTAGTCAACTATCTCTTTAGCATTCCCACTGTAAGCATTCGCAGACCCCACCTTGGGCTAACATAAGTGTAGGAAAAAGGTAGAGCACTGACTTGGCCAGGGGTGGTATGGGACAGAGGGAATGGATGAGATGCAACTGGAGAGGAAGAGATGGAACTCCTGTGTAGCAGCAAGGTCTACCCTGGTGAGTAGGGAGGTAACGTTTCACAATTGTTTGGACCAAATAGTCTGGATGACTATACTTAAGTAAACAAACACTGTTATTCTGACCTATACTCACAAGGCCTTGAATGAAAGGGTAAAGAGTGTTGTGTAGGAAATTGATGCTCTTTTTGATCTCTTGTGCCTTTATTATGTAAGTAGAGAAAGTTTAATTTCAGCCAAATCCTTTCATTTTTTAGTAATTAGCCATATTTGTCAAGATTGTCATTTTAGCATGAATTCTTTGAATATACAAATATATTTTAAGGTATGCAAATTGTCTTTGAGATGCCAGGGTCCTTTTCCTAGTACCCAACATTCTTAAGTCAGTTTCTCTTGCTTAAAAGCCTCATTCTACTCTTCATTGATCCAGGGTCTCCATTGGAGCCCCCACTAGGTCAGTTTCACTTGGTTTCTCTTTGCTTAGTTCAGGTTCTCAGTGGCTTCTTGGGTGCTCAGAATCTGTTGGTGTCATGATTGCATATTTTGATATCAATTGGTTCAACTGTGCATCCTGCAAACTCTCTCCACCCACTATGCTTACTTATGTAAGACTTAATGGTGCTATGTTAAATAAAGAGTCATTTACTTTTGGGGTCTGCCTTTTAGGAACACAAAGTTGAAGCTTTACATGTTTTAGTGTTTTCCTTAGCCTGGTGCATAAACATATATGCTCAGGGGATAAATTCATTAAAATACCATTTGTCCTCTCAGGCCACCTAAGGCCACCCACACAGATCCACTCTTGGGCCATTTGGAGGTTGGAGGCAGAAGGGACCCAGCAATTGAGATCTCTGGTCCAAATGAGAGTTCTGATTTAGCACACAGAACCATATTCTGATGCCTTTTCATTTATACACAGGATCTTTTTCTGTAGCTTTTCCAATACACTTTAAAAGGAACTACAGTTGTCTTGTTATAAACTGAAAATAGCATTTTATTGGTAATAAAATATAAATTAATCAAGAGTTCTTCACCTAGTCCTCCTGAAATCTCAGACTGGGAAGGGTTTCAAGTTCATTAGGAGGAGTTTGGGTCATTCCTCATTCCTTGTTTGTCTTGTCAGAGTCATAGAAGCTATTTTAATTAAACATATGTTTGTGAAGGTGACATTATATCTAGACAGCAACTATGTTAATTTCCCCTAATGATGATGTCATCTGCCAATCAGTAGCCAAATATTCTAACCTCTAAAAACTGTATCAATTGTTCTTCATGTTCGCTAGCCACAGTAGCAATAACCTTGAAAAAAGTGAAGAAATTTCCTGAGAATTCAATTAAAATAAACAGCTTCACCTTTTTCCTCAGAATAATGCTCTTGAAAATTTTGTAAAATATGGTTAACAATAGCCATAAAAATAAATAACCGAAATAAAAGGAAAATTGCAAACTGTGCTTGTAGTAAATAAGATATTTACATAACATTTAAATACATTTTCTTTCCCCAAGGCACCTGTAACAGACATCTATCATTCTTACTGAATACCTAGCGTGTGTGTTTGGGGAATTTCCACTTATAAGGCAGAGCCTGTCTCCCATGTTATAAACAGAAAATCTAATAGTCCTTTTCAACTGGGCTTGGAGCTAAGGGCAAGCACCCAGCCTAGGCTGTACCAACTGGATGCAGCCACTGTGGGCTTTGGATTGAAAGCTAGTGAAGCAAAGCAGCAGAGATGCAGGAGGACCCATTCCAGTGGAGGTGTGGCTGCGATGGCACCGACATGCGATTAACAGAGGCTAAAGCAGCAGCAATACTAGCAGCAGCCTTGGGTTCCTGGTTTTGGTGATGAAAATTTTGCAAATGATAATGATTGTGCCCAGCAGTTCTGGTGGCAGTATTGCCACTTTAACGGCTCTGAGATGTTCTTTTGTCTATGGCCAGTGACTGCATTGCCCCAGGCCTGATGTTCCAGCTCTCAAAGAGAGTGTGTGTTACCTTAATGTGTTTTACAAAATTCTTTTGGACTAAGATTACCTGAATTCATTTCTTTTTTTTCCTTAATTAAAAAATATTTTTTTAAATCTTTGTTTTTGAGAAAGAGAGAGACAGCACAAGCGGGGGTGGAGGTGGGGGCAAAGAGAGAGAGGCAGACACAGAATCCAAAGCAGGCTCCAGGCTCTGAGCTGTCAGCACAGAGCTCGATGAGGGGCTCGAACTCATGAACCTTGAGATCATGACCTGAGCTAAAGTCAGACATTCAACCGACTGAGCCACCCAGGTGCCCTTGAGTTCATTTCTATTGCTTGTAACTAAAAATACTGAATCACTGGATTACTTCTTATTATATGATTGGAAACCTATTGCAACATGCTTCTGAGTCTAGGGTAAATTTTATCTATGGGCTGGGATTCTCTGAAGGAAATACTTAAGTTCAATTTCAGGGTCTTTTGGTTCCTGGACCCAGTTCCAATGTATGTGTGTGTGTGTGTGTGTGTGTGTGTGCGCGCGCGCAAGTGAGGTCTTCCCACACAACACCAAGCAATTCTCAGACACTAGCAGGGAGTGTCTGAGAATTCAACTCAATTCTGACACTGTCTACCTGGAGGTAGCATCAGGATCCACAGGTTAGAGGCTCGGTCCTATAAGACTGACTGCTTCCCCAACTGGCTCCACCTCATATGCCAGTCTCAAGCCAAGGTTGCTACCTGTGTTTCTTACCCTTTGGTGACAGACTGGAGTTTCCAACAACCCTCTCCAATGCAGGATGTCAATTGCAAGTCCTGGTTGTTACCTATATTTCTGACCAACTGGCTGTAGAGCAGAGGTTCCCATTACCTCCTCCTGGGGTTCAATTAATTTGCTTGAGCAGCTCACAAAACTCAGAGAAATATTTCACTTACTAGATCACTGGCTTATTATATACTTATAAAGGATATATAAGAACAGCCAGATGGAAGAGACGCATAGGGCAAGGTGTGAGGAAAGTGTGTGGAGTGTCCATGCCCTCTGCAGGTGGGCCACTCACCTAGTGGAGACTGTGTTCACCAACCTGGAAGTTCCCTGAATCTAGTGCTTTTGTGTTTTTATGGAGATTTCATTACATAGGCATGATGGATTAAATCATTGGCCATCAGCAATTGATTCAACTTCATTCCCTCTCCTCTCTCTGGAGGTAAAAGGGTGGGACTGAAAGTTTAATAATGTGGTTAGTTCTCACGGCAACCAGTCCTAATCCTTAGGTGGAGCCCAAAGTCACTGCGTTAACATAACACCTCATTATTGCTCTCAGAATTTAGGAAATTCCAAGAGGTTTATAAGCTTTGTGCTAGCAATGGGACGTAGGACCAAACATATATTTCTTATTATAAATCACAATACCTCATAGGATAATGGCCATAATAAGGGCAAATATTATAAGAAATTCAGTTGCATTCGTAAAAGAAGAACCAGTCATTCCACTAGTTTGTAAGGTCCTGTTAAGGTCTGTTCAACCAACAGTTTTTCTTGCTGATTTGATGGGTTTTTCCCTTTGGGCTCTTTTAATGATATAAGATATTGATATTCCCATTAGATTTGTTCCTTGAAATCCTTATTCCTTTTTGTTCAAACAGTTTTATTGATGTATAATTTATACCTGGTTAAAGCATACAATCCAATGGTTTTTAGCCTGTTTACAGAGTTGTGTAGATAACACAAAAATCTAACTTTAGAACATTCTCATCATTCCCCAAAGAAACCTTGTACCCACTGGCAAGCACTACCCTTTTCCACTCCTTTCTCTCCCCTCCAGCACAAGACAGCCAGGGAACAGCAAATCTGCTTTCTTTCTTTCTAGATATATCTATTCTGTTCATTTCATATAAGTGGAATCATACAGTTTGTGGTCCTTTGTGACTGGCTTCTTTCACTTAGTATAATGATTTTGAGTTTCACCTATGTTTGTAGCACCATTATTATTTCATTTCTTTTTATAGATTGCCAAATATTTCATTTTATTGAAATATCATGTATTCTGTATTCATTTGTCAGCTAGTAGGCATGTGGATCATTTCCACTTTTTGCGAATTTGAATAATTCTGCTATGAATGTCTGTGTACAAGTTTTGCGTGGACCTGTTTTCATTTCTCTTGGGTAGATACCTAGGAGTGGAATGGCTGGAACGTATGGAAACTCTACGTTTGACGTTTTGGAAAATTACCAAGCCCTTCCACAGCAGCTGTACCATCTTTCACTCAACTCAATTCCAGTATATCCACGTCTTTGCCAAACTGTGCTATTGTCTCAATTTTAATTATGGCCATCCTAAGTAGATGTGAAGTGGTATCTCACTGTGGTTTCCCTAGTGACAAATAATGTTGAACATTTTTCATATGCTTTTTTGGACATTTTTATATCTTCTTTGGAGAAATGTCAATTCAAACCCTTCAACCATTTTGTTTAAAAATTTTTTTAACGTTTTGTTTTATTTTTTGAGGGACAGAGAGAGACAGAGTGTGAGTAGGGGAGGGGCAGAGAGAGAGGGAGACACAGAATTCCAAGCAGGCTCCAGACTGAGCTGTCAGCACAGAGCCTGATGTGGAGCTTGAACCCACGGATTCATGACCTGAGTTGAAGTCGGATGCTCAACCAACCTGAGCCACCCCACAAACCCTTCATCCATTTTTAAACTGGGTTTTTTTGTCTTTTTGTTGTTGAGTAGTAGGAGTTCTTTATATATTTTGAGTATGAAACCCTTATCAGACATATGATTTGCAAATATTTACTCCCATTCTGTAGGTTGTCTTTTTACCTTCTTGAGAATGTCCTTTGATGCTCAAAAGTTTTCAATTTTGCTAAAGTCCATTTTATCTATTTTTTCTTTGTTGCTCATGTGTTTGGTGTCATATCTAAGAAACCATTGCTGATTCCAGTGTCATGAAAATTTACCTCTATGTTTTCTTCTAAGAATTTAATGCTTTTAGTGCTTATCTTTAGGTTACTGATGCATTTTGGATTCAGTTTTGTATTTTGTATTGTAATTCTTTGCATCCTTATTCTTTTCTTTTTTGTGAATCCAGTTCTCCTAATTCCATTTGTTAAAGAGATTATTCTTTCCCCATTTAATGGTCTTAGCACTCTTGTCAAAAATCAATTAGCCATAGATGTACAAGTCTGTTTCTGGACTCTTAATTCTATTCCATTGGCCCAAGAATATGTCTGTTTTTGTGCCACTGTTACACTGTCTTTATTACTGTAAATTTGTACTAAGTTTTGAAATTGAGAAGTGTGATTGGAGCCCTTCAACTTTATTGTTCTTTTTCAAGATTGTTTCATCAGTGTGGCTACCCTGCAATTTCATATGGATTTGAAGGTTGACTTTTCCATTTCTGCAAAAAAATGCTGTTTATAATTTTAATAGGGATTGAATTGACTCTTTAGATTGCTTTGGGTAGTATTGATGTCTTAATACTAAGTTTATTATTTGTTTGATCCATGAATATAGAATGTCTTTTCATTTATTTGTTTGTTTTTAACTTCTTTTGGCAATGTGTTGTAGTTTTCAGTGTATGAGGTTTTCACTCCCTTTAGTAATATGCTGTTGGATTCATTTTACTAGGATTCTGTCAAGGATTTTTGTAACTATATTCATAAGGGATATTTGTAATTTTGTTTTCTTGTGATTTTTTTAATCTGGCTTTGTTATCGGGTTAATACTGGCCTCATAGAATGAGCTGTAAAAGTAAATCTTCCTCTTCTGGTTTTTGAAAGAATTTGAGAAGGCTTGCTGTTATTTTTTCTTTAAATGTTTGCCACCTGTTCTTAGTCTTTTTGTTTTTATTTATTTATTTATTTTTTACTAATTCCATCTTTTTACTTGTTATAGGTATTTGAGATGTTCTATTACTTCTTGATTAACCCTAGGTAATTTGTGTATATCTAGGAATTTGCATTTTAACTAGATAATCTAATCTAGTATTCTTTTATCATTTTCATTTTTGGTTTTAGTTATTTGCATATCTCTCTCTTTTTTCTATGACTGTCTAGCTAAAAGTTTGTCAAATTTGTTGACCATTTCAAAGAACCAACTGGTGGTTTTGTTGATTCTCTCTATTGTGTTTCTATTCTCTATTTCTTTTATCTCTGCTCTAATCTTTATTATCTCCTTCCCTTTAGTAGTTTAGGGTTTAGTTTGTTCTTATTCTAATTAGAAAGTGTGTAAAGTCGAGCAATTGATTTGAAATATCTCCTCTTTTTTAATGCAGCCATTTGCACCTGTAAACTTCCCTCCAAACACTACTTCACTGCATCTCATAAGTTTTGGAATATGTTTTACTTTTCATTCATCTCAAGTATTTTCTAATTTCCCTTGTGATTTCTTCTTTGATCTTTTGATTGTTTAATAGAATGTAATTTAATTTCCACATTTAATTTATGTCCTGATGCTTTGGATATGTGGTGGTCAGGTGAAAATATCCTGTTTCTTTTTTTCTCTTCTGTTTATGGCAAGTTGGTAAGATAAGGTAGGGGACACTTGTTTCTATCTGAGTGGGACAGAGGAATAGATCAGGGATAGAGGAATGGGTCACAGCAACTCTTGGAAATGGGTAGGTAATGAGGGTCATTGCTGACTCCTGACACAGAATTATCTTTGGGCATTCTTCTCAAAGCACATGGGCGAAGGCGTTGAGAGAGCAGTCTGTGGAGCTGCCCAGGAAGCCTACAAAGAAATTTTTCTGCATTCTCAGCTATCAGCTGGTGGGACTTAGGTTTTAAACTTGTCTGTTGATTGTTAGAGCCCTGAAGTCATGGCTCTACAATGCTATGTTATATACTCAACTTCATACTATTTCAGCTCCACATTCCAATTCACTTGCTCCTGATATCCACACCGAATATTTTTCTACATTTTGATAACTTTTCTTTCTATAGATTTTTTTTTCCTGCATCAAGTTAACTTAGGAAAGCTAGATATTTTTAATGAGAAAAGATAAGGAAGGATAGTTCTGAGGGTGAGTGTGTTCAGACAAGACAGGACCTTCCATAATATATGTTTTGCTAGCCAGTAGGAAAATATTAGGGCTGCTTTCATTTTTAATCCTATTTTTAATATTTTACAGAAAAAAAAGCAAAAACAAATCTGTCAGATATTACCACATACACAAAGAGTATGAATATATTAAACCCTATTCAGTACAATTACCACAACTTAAAAATACTTTATTCACTAGTTACAAACTTTATATTCATTTATTTCTTATATACACAGAGTTTTCACCAAGCTATTTTACAACACACAATCACTGACCTTGTACAGAGAGCTGTTGTACTTTATTTTTCATTCCTGCTTGGCCCTAAGGGAAATTATTACAATATTATTCTACATGACCAGTGTCATGCTTCATTTCCTTAACTTTTGGAACACTGTTGGCAACTATTGGCACTATTGGGATCTCAACTTGTTACTGTTAAACTTGTGAGAAGTTGTAACTCTCCTGCGTTTGCATTTGATGGAATCATTTACCAGACACGAATCAGAGGTTTTCTGATGAAATTCTGCATCAACAAAATTCAAGTTCAGATTAGAGCTGGCCAGCATTGATTTCTCACATTTATTTTGTGCTTCTGAGGTTTGATACTACGCTCCCTGGCATTCTTCTATGTGCTTTGTAAGAGTGGAGGTCACTTTGAAGTTGGTCGGATCTCTGCTGATAAGAGATTGGCAGGATCTGGAAAGGAATACAGATTTGGCTGCTGGGTCAGAAATGTCACCATCATGAAATTGGGAGATGGAATAATGCAGCAGCATACTAAGCTTACTAAAAAAATAAAAGCTGTTAGATAGGATTCTACAATAATCATGTTGCTTTAATTTTTTTCCTATGCAAGTAATTTCAAAAACACTTTTTCCAGATGCAAAATAATGAAAATACAACATTATTTATTTATTTTTGTCTTTTATAAGTATTTAAAATGATGCAAAGCTTCTTGATTCTCTCAGATTTTTCCCAAAATATTTTGTATTTTTCTGTCACTGATATAAATCCAAAATATCCTAGGATATTTTAACTATCTCCCTAGTATTTCTAGCCAGTTTTTACCTTCAAACAATGAAAAAGATTTGCAGTGAATTTTAACCTCAGAAGGTAGGGTGAATTTTGGAGAGAAATTATTCCAAGCCCTGACAAATGTGAAAATATCAACATAGCTTTATTTAAAGTGACCTCTACTGAAAATTACTTCCATGTGTATTATTGTATAATTGTCAGTGTCAGAATTCAGAAAAAAGGGCTAAAATCTTCTCTCTTTCATACTGTTCTTGTTTTATAATTATTTTTTAAACTTTTGACCTTAAAAAGTTCCGCTTTATAAGTTTTCATTTAAGAGTCACAAACAGTGAGTGAATGATGTCAGTTTCCCCTTAAAAGTGTTAGAAAGGTACTATCTGGACCTCAGGTATTTCTGTCACACTCAAAGGATGATACTTGCTACACCCAGCAACACCAAATCTACTGAAAAAGACCAAAAAACCAAAGCCAAACCAAACAAAACGAAACAGCAGATTGAAGGACTATTTTTCCTTAGATGTTTTAGCAAATTATACTAAGTGCTCCTACTATGTGTGAAGGCGAAGACTTATGTTTTTCAACCTATATTTGGTGGTAGCTGACTACAGTGAAACTGAAGGCCAAACTTCACATCCACATTCTGCAGCTAAAGATGGTCCTGTGTATCTAGAATGTTAATTAATGCTAGTCTCATAATCATTTGTAAGTTTAAGGAGATAATGTGTGCTTTAAAATATTAGACTTTTGTTGACACTTTGACATTGTATGATAAGCATTTACATGTTTTGGGATGAACATTTAAAAACATTATATTCAACAATGAGATACTAAATAACGATAAATTTGCTTATCCAAAGCATGCACACAAGCGTCATAGTGTATTGAACTGTTTGTGGCAACCCTGTAATAATGATTGACTATTTTAGCATTCAAGTTTGAATTTAGTTCTTTGAAGTTACATATATTGAGATGATTGTATTTGCATACTCGTGTCTGTATGTACGTGTGTCTGTTTATTGGTGTAATCAGAAGAAATCAGCTTACATACATGGTGGAGTTGTTTAGACTTTGAACACTTTGTAATAATCAAATATTTCTGGCTTTGGGTTCAAAATAGGAAAAAGGATTGGAAAATTTACTTTAGCGGTGGCAGCAGACTGTGATTTCCTCTTGAATAATTGCTTTTATCTTGTTTTTCAAAACAATAGTTGATTCTATATTGATGGAGGTATAACAATCCAGTAAAGCATTACAGGTAATTATTTTAGCTGGATAGCTTTAAAAAAGACTAACTGAATATTTTAGACTTTCTGAAAAGTTTGTGTGGTACATCCACATTCTCAGAAGGTTTCTGCTTTTTTGAGGAAGATTGACAGTATCTTTAATTCAAGGAAAGATGATTTATAAGCACTGAGGTCTGGAAGATAAATTCTACACTTAAAGTAGATCTTATTTTGTTATGGCTCTCAGAAATATGTCAGTAAATTTTTGTTATAGTAAATAGATGCTTCCTCAGGACCATTAGCTCACTTCTTTCTAGGGGGCTTCTGAATTATTTAAATAGACAAAATACACCTCTCTGTGGAGTGGTGTATATCATACTCTTGTTTGCCTACTATTAGTTCACATACATCCAAAATATTGTCCTGCTTTCTATTCTAACAGTTGATTCACCTTTCTACATATGTTTATTAGTATATACAGGTAGCACATAAACTTTCTTTTCTAAGGATTTTCATTTGAGTATATCTTCTGATACTTTTCCCTAGTCCTTACACATTTTTCAATGGGAGGAGAGAGAGGGTAAGGATGCTCCAAAATTGATAAAGTTGATGTCCAACTTCTTTGTTTCTCTTTGAGTTCTGGGGGAGAGACACTTCTTTGGTGCTGGTAGATATTCCTGTCTGCCATAATAATTATGAGTTTCTATCTTTAATTCTTGCCTACAAAAATTGGTAACCCAGTTTCAGAGACAATTGGGATTCTCCCCTTCATTAGAAGGCATCTTTAGTGTTTTATAATCTGCCTATTTTCTTTAAAAAATTTTTTTTAATGTTTCTTTATTTTTGAGAGAGAGACACACACAGAGCGAGAGCAGGAGAGGCGGAGAGAGAGAGAGAGAGAGAGAGAGAGAGAGAGACACAAAATCTGAAGTGGACTCCAGGCTCTGAGTTGTCAGCACAGAGCTTGATGCAGGGCTCAAACTCACGAACCATGAGATCATGACCTGAGCCGAAGTCAGATGCTTAACCGACTGAGCCACCCAGGCGCCCCTATAATCTGCCTATTTTCTAAAAATTTTTAAGTATTTGTGAAAAATAAAGAGGATCATAGGAATTTGCTTTGTCCTTTTAAGATCCTAACTTTGACTATTTCTTAGCTTGGTATTTTAAAATATGTAACAGTCAAAAAGTAAAGGATTTTTTTTTCTTTTGATGCCACTTTCTCAGAAAAAATAATAAAAAAAGTGACATGTATGTTGTATAATAATTTTATGAGATTTCCTTTCCAGTTACATTTCATGGAGAAAAATCTTTAAATCTTTAAAATTTTTCATTCTTCCAAATGAGTTCATTTGAGTAAAGATTTTCATTAATTCCTACTCTTTGAGGCTAATTTTCTTTCATTCTAATGAGAAAAATGAGTCATTTAACTTTTTTCTGTTTTATTAGATGAAAATGTTTAATTTATATAGATTTTGTTGTCACTCACCACAAAGCTTCTTTAATCTTTTGGAAAAATCATGTCACTTTAGTGTCACAAATACATATGCAATTTTAAAATTTCTTTTATTTTTAAAAAAGTTTATTTTGAGAGAGAGAGAAAAAAAATCATGAGTGCAAGTGGGGGAGGAGCAGACAGAGAGGGAGAGAGAGAGAGAGAGAGAGAGAGAGAGAATCCTAAACAGTCTCCTCACTGTCCATGCATGGCCTGACTAGGGGCTTGAACTCACCAACAGTGAGATCATGACCTGAGCGGAAATCAAGAGTCTGATGCTTTAACCGACTGAGCCATCCAGGCACCCCTGTAATTGCAACTTTTAAATGAGAAAAATGGAACATTTTAGAAGTATTTTTCAGATCTATGTTAAGTTTGTTGCATGTAATAATTTGGAATTTTCAAAGCATAAATTAAGAGCCCATTTTATTTTTGAGGGGGTAAATCTCTTAATAGTGTCTTTGTTACATTTCTCTGCTACCTTTCTCAATTGAAGCATAGCTGCTCCAAAATTGCCCTCTGTTTCCAGAGAGTAGGTAAAACAGGACTGCTAAACAGGAGAATGGGGGCTTATGCTGGCACCATGATGCCCTAATGCTAGTCTTGCACTTCAGAAAATGGATTTAGGAATATTCATCCACAGAGGTATAGGGTGAACTTATGAAGCTTGACGTGGTGGAGGCAGATTTGGAATTCCTGCGGGAACAGCCACTGAAGCTTGGGTCTCTTGGGGTTGCTCTCTTCTTTCGACTGGCTTTGGAGTTGTCTGGGTCGCTGGGCTCAAACACCACTGTCACCGACTCCATCCTGGTCACCGTGTAAAGGCTGCTTTGCCGAGTCGGGTGAAACCTGGTGGTCTTGAGCTGCAGCTCATCATAGCTAGAAACTTCAATGAAAGGGCACCAGCGAAATGCTCTCTTGAAGCCAGCTCGAAATCTGAAGAGAAAGAAGCAGGCCACAGAGAGAAAAAGCCATGTTTTCAAGTGGAAATTTCCTTCAATTGTCACAGAAAACCCTATTTAAGGCAATTAAACACAATCAGTTTTTGAATTTGATTTTCTAGTCAAACTCTTAAAATGTATGCCGCACTATTGGTACTAATCTTTTAAGTTTTCTTCATGAATTGAGTCGTAACTTCCTATCAGTTAGAAGCAAGTCATTGAATAGTAAAGTTGTCCAGCATCAGGTAATCCATAATGCAAAGAAACAGTGTACATTTCTTCAGTAATTTTATACATCTGCATACGTGTACTTGAATTAGGCTTGCCAGTTAAGGCACGTAAAAATGATGCATTTCAAAATAGCTTGTTTTAGAAATGATTACACATTTATGAAGTCTCGTTTAATGTTAGAATTAATTACTAACCTTGATGGTTTTTATCTAATCATATATGAAAATACAAAATCCTTTGCTTTGTAAACCATTAAGTGAAGTTGATGAAAAACAGATGTACTGCTTGTGGGGTGGCTTGAATTGATATATGGTTTATGCAGTTAATGAAAGAAAAGAAGAATTAAGTAATTAACAAACGTAAAGCACTGCATAGTGGAGGCCAACTGGAAAGAGAGCCTAGGATTTAGCTTATAGTTACTTACATGAAGTTCTGTTTCTAGTTGTGCTCAAAACACATTGGTTTATTTTTTTTTTTATTTTTAAATGTTTATTTATTTATTTTTGAAAAAGAGAGAGAGAGAGAGAGACAGAGGAAGAGAGAGCACACAAGCAGGGGAGGGGCAGAGATAGGGAGACACAGAATCTGAAGCAGACTTCAGGCTGTGAGCTGTCAGTACAGAGCCCGACACGGGGCTGAAACCCGCGAACTGTGAGATTATGACCCCAGTCAAGGTCAGACGCTTAACCGACTGAGCCACCCAGGTGCCCCAGAACACACTGGTTTATTAAGGGAATTATCAATGTTCTGAAATGTAACCATGCTCTTCCATGTTCTGACCATTACAACCAAGATGATTTTATCTGGAAACCACATTTTATGATTCTTTCCAGTCTTAAATCTGACTACAGTCAAATACTGCTTTTTAAAAAGTTTACTTTAAAAGTAGCTTTTCCTGGGGTGCCTGGGTGGCTCAGTCGGTTGAGCGTCCGACTTCGGCTCAGGTCATGATCTCACAGTCAGTGGATTCGAGCCCCGCATCAGGCTCTGTGCTGACAGCTCAGAGCCTGGAGCCTGCTACGGATTCTGTGTCTCCCTCTCTCTCTGCCCCTCCCCCACTCATGCTCTGCCTCTGTCTCTCTCTGTCAAAAATAAATAAACGTTAAACAAATATTTTTTTTAAGTAGATTTTCCTTAGCGTCTGGGTGGCTCAGTAGGTTAAGCGACCAACTCTCTGTTTCGGTTCAGGTCATGATCTCACAGTTTTGTGAGTTTGAGCCCTGCATTGGGCTCTGTGCTGGCAGTGCCTAGCCTGCTTGGGATTCTCTCTCTTTCTCTCTCTCTCTCTGCCCCTCCCCTGCTCATGCTCTCTCTGTCTCTTTCAAAATAAACTTCTTAGAAAAAATTCAAAGTAGCTTTTCCCTGGCCACCTCAATTTCTTCAGAACTCATTTCCATGGAGGCTGCACCCTCTCTTACTCACTGACCTCATTATATAGGAAGGAGGGTTGGAATTCTCTTTGCCCTGACTGTTGCTTCTAGAACCCTCGCAGCAACATCTTCTATTTTGAAATGTATTTACAAAACATCCTTCTTAATAGAGTCCACTCACATATGCCATCATCTTTTCATCTTGTAGAAATTATCCGTACATTTCTATGAATTATCTTCATTTCTTTGAACTGGGCATTTTTTTTTCCTGCGCAGACAAAATTCTGATGGGTTTGGAGGCAGAAATAAAAATTTCCCAGTTAGAACTTGTAAGCATATTGTTTTGAGAATGTAATGGTTAAGGTGGGATACTTCATAAAGTAGGAGGAAGTCTAGAAAAAAAATCATGCTCTGTACTCCTGTCAGTGAATTTTTCAATTTTCCCTTCTTTTTGCATTAAAAATTCTTTTTAATATTTCTTTATTTTTGAGAGAGAGAGACACAGAGCACAGATGGGGAAGGGGCAGAGAGAGAGAGGGAGACACAGAATCATAAGCAGGTTTCAGGCTCTGAACTGTTAGTGCAGAGCCTGATGCAGGACTTGAACCCACGAACTGTGAGATCATGATGTGAGCCAAAGTCAGATGCTTAACCAACTGAACCACCCCGGCACCCCTTACTTTTGCATTTTTAATGCAAAAGGGGGAACAACATTATATGCTTTCAGCTAAGCCAGGAGTGACAAGAAACTTGCATTTAGTAATTTTGTTTTTACCTTTTATTCAAACAGCAGTAGATGATGGGGTTGTACATGGTGGAGCTCATTGCCAGCCAAAAACTAGCCAGGTAGACCTGCTGGATGTATTTCCATCTGTTCAGCTGTTGATAGATTGCTGTGAGGATGAAGTAAATATGATAAGGCAGCCAGCAGATGGCAAATGTCACCACGACAATTATCATCATTTTTACAACCTAAAAGGAAAGAAGTAAAGAGGTCAGTTTTGGAAAATTCAAAAGTCATTAAATGTACTGCAAATCATATTTTTCTGCCAATATAGTTAAATACGTGGCGTGCTTAAGGCTTAGTATTAGAAAAGTAAGAGGTAATACAGGGACAGCTGCCTAAGGTAAGCCTCAAGAAAGCATGCTAATGTCACTAATCCTTCTTTACCTAGCCCACATGAATGGGTGGCACTAACTCAAACAGAAACAAATGTATCTTAACTGGCATGAAGACAATAAGTGTTCACAAAAATCCAAAGAGCTTCGGGGAGAGAGGAGCAAGATTTAGCTGTGCTAGCCTGCACAGTAAAATAGCAGAGATATTATACCTAGACAAAGTGCTGCATCACTGGGGATAACTTAGGCTGTTAGGGCTGGGCTGGTTCCTCAGTATTTATTATAGCCTGACTATAGTGAAGACTATTTGGTTTTCTTTACTCTCATACCATGCTCATGAGGCAACCTTCTGAATATTAATATGGTTTCTCTTATAATCTGATATTGGGGAAGCTTTCTCTGCATAGTGATGATGAATATTCACATTAGTCTGAGGAAATATCATTAACTTTAAATTTGTAAATAGGCAATCATCTGGCTTATACATTCATTAGGTCTTTTGGTAAGCATGAATCATTTCCTCGGTTTCCACACCTCTGAAACAAAATATTCTAGAAAGCCCTGGCCGCAGAAGAATATCAAGCTGTATTTCTCTACCTCTGGGCCTTAAGTTCCTAAATGGCAAAGAGAATGTCTTAATTATCTTAATATCCCCAGCATCTAGCGCAATCCCAAGTATATAGCTGAACATAAACAATTAGATATAGAATGAACGAAAAATGAATGACAGTGTACAATTTGCAATAGTGGGTTGAATGAGAGGATGTTTTATGTGTCCCTAAATAAAATAAAATCTGTGCATTGTCTGTGACTATAAGAAAGGTAAACTCAAAGTAGCTTGGCTTTGTGTGGAAAAGGAAATAATACTACTATCCTATGATGACCTCATTTAACATTTCTCATTAGCAATCTATCTACTAAATTTGTTCATACTTCTTTTGGCAATATGGAAATAGTAAAATGTTTAGAATGATATATGCTAAATAAACTAACTTGGGAGCTTACCCATAACAGATCAGAACACAAATCAGAGAAAGTCTTGACATAAATGACCTATGGGGCATCTTAGAACTATGGAAACACACTATTTATGACCTGGGCTTGTCATTTCTCTGCAAGTTAGGGATTCAGATGAAATGTTGGCAAAGTTAAGAGTCAGGAGAGATTCTAGAACAAGGCAAATCATGAAGTGGATCACTGTGGAAGGCAAAGCTTTCCTAAGGGTCTCATCCCTCTAACATCCATGTGACTAGCATTGATCTGATGGACATTGGTCATCAAAGCTGAAGATCCAGGTCAATAGCTCACAGAATGTCATCACTGGCTGCACTACCTAAAGCCTTTTTTCTCAGTGCTCTTTAAACTGCATTTCCACCCCCGCCCCCGCCCCCGCCAGAAAGCTATGTTCAGATTTATGCATTTATCTCTCCTCTTTCTCATTCATGGATTTGTGGCATACAAGTTAAGAGTTATATTTTATTACAATTCACACTTATACAATGTTTCACATATTTAACAACTTATTAGTTGGTTTTCAATGTGTTTTAAGAAACTGAGGCAAAGACCAAGAGTTTTGACTGCTGTGGTTCATGCAACTAGGCTAGATTTTATTTATTTTTTAATTTTTTAAGTATATATTTTTTATTTTTTTACTTCAAGAGAGGGAATGGGAGGGGCAGAGAGAGGGAGGGGGAGAATCCCAAGCAGGCTCCGTGCTGTCACCGTAGAGTCCGATGCTGGGCTCGAACTCATGAACTGTGCGGTCATGACCTGAGCCGAAATCAAGAGTCAACCAACTCAGTCAATCAACTGAGACTCCCAGGTGCCCCTAGGCTAGAGTTTTAAAACTAAGATTTTTAATTCTTTTTTCCCCCTTGCCTACAGTTAACATTTATTGAGTGTCTGGTAGGTCTCAAAAACAGTATAGAGAAAAATAATGAATAGAGGACTATTCCTTATCTTGAAGAAGCTTACAATATAATGAAAAAAATGTAAATTAAAAAAATGCATGAAAATGTGAATATAAAGATGTATATAAAATTGAAATAATATTGATAAGAACTTACTAGTTTATTTTAAGCAAGAATGACGCAGTGCATGGTAACTGTAGTCTCAGGGGATGTAAGAGGAGTGAAACGAGTTCTATTGCCTTTTTATCTTGAACATATGAACATCATACTATTCCTTGAACATGAGAGGCAAGCTCCTGCCCAAAAGTATTCTCCCTCCAGAACATTCTTCCCGTGATTATTCCCGCTGGTAACACCCTCATCTCCTTCACGCCTTGGTACAGCTGTCACTTTCTCTGCTACTCCTTTTCTGACCGACCTGTTTAAAATTGCAGTCGGGGGGCGCCTGGGTGGTGCAGTCGCTTAAGCGTCCGACTTCAGCCGGGTCACGATCTCGCGGTCCGTGAGTTCGAGCCCTGCGTCAGGCTCTGGGCTGATGGCTCGGAGCCTGGAGCCTGTTTCCGATTCTGTGTCTCCCTCTCTCTCTGCCCCTCCCCCGTTCATGCTCTGTCTCTCTCTGTCCCAAAAATAAATTAAAAAACGTTGAAAAAAAAAATTAAAAAAAATAAAATAAAATAAAATTGCAGCCTGCCTTTCCAGTTCCCAACCCCTTAGCTTGCTCTTTCTTTTCAGTTTTTTATGTTTATTCTTTACTTTCTGTCTCCTCATGCTAGAATATAAAAGGGCAAGAATTTTCTTCTTACTTTTTTTGTTGACGCATTTCAGGCGCATAGGCTGGACTTCACATATAATCAGCTCAAAAATTTTTTTAAATTAATGAATGAAAATGAATACAAAATGAAAGAAACTAAAGGACATATAGTTGGTTAAGAGATGTCCATAATTTTATTCAGTCATTGATTACTGGTATCATTTGTCCTCCAAGTTTAAAATGGGCATGCATATATAAAATGAGCATGACATTTTATTGCTGTTTCATATTTCTAGGCAAACAAATTCAAGAGTACGAGCATACAAACAATATAACCAATATATTATTTGGGGTGCATGAAAGCATTAAATTTTATTCTGAATAAGTGTTAAGGGCAAAAAAAAATCTGTAACAATGTGAACAAGGTACAGTCTACTATGTTAAATATGGTATGAACAAATATGCATAAACACTTCTTTGAATGCTTTTTTGCAGGCTGACCACAAACTCCCTATGCATGAAATTGTTTTCCAATAATAGTTAAAGACCTACAAAGGCTATCAGAGTCTTTTACATGACTTCCAACCACGTGGAAGAAGTCCATAATGGGGGAAAATTAAAGTGTAAGTGGAGAATTAAATGAAAATGCCTCTGGAAGAGAAGTTTCAGATAACTTCTAATTCACATATATAGAGCCTTATGGACCTTGATATAAAACATTTCAAAACTTATTTGACAATGTTTAGGAAAAATCTAAAAGACCCTAAAAGAAAAGATCTTTCACAGTGAAACACGGCTATAATATACTTCATTCATTTATTTCTATAAAATACATTTTGACTGTTAGCTTCAGTCTCTGCTCACAAAACCTTGTGAAATTATTTCTGATATCAAACTTTCAGGACCCAGGTTTAATGTAAATGCAAAAGTGGGGTCTTGGGTGGGAGTAATTGCATTACTTTGTGAAGTGCCAAAGTCATGAAATTGTAATCCTACTCTTTAAATTGCTAAGGAAAAGAACACTTTGAAACACAAACCATGAGCAGTGACAGCTGTGCACATGCTGTGAGCAGTTCCCCTGTGTCTCATGGCTGGACAATGGCACTAGCACATAAATACTAGGCGGGAAAGGCATTCAGTTGGTAGACTTCCTAAAAATCCTGAAATTTTTAGGCAAGATAAAGAGACTGAAATTTAGGTGATTCAAATCTTTCATCATGTCCTAACAAATTTTGTTGTGACTTGATAAAAACATTGATTGATGTTGAGTATTTCATGAATCTGAGACATGCGCCTGCCTCTGAGACAAGGGGATTTGTTTTCCATGGCAACATGGACAGTTGTGGCTACCCACCACTGTCCTTGGCACAGACATTTCCTAGCAGGAGGAAGAAGGGAGGTGTGACAAGCAAACATAGGCAGGATGGAAATGCATGTCTTGGTTAGTGAAAATGAGCTTTGGGCACCTTTTCTTAGTGTATCAAAGGGGAAAAAAAATCTTTGATTTTTGTATCCTGTACAGGTTAGACTGGAATGCCTGCAGCTGTTCTTATCTTTCATATTAAATTAGTGTAGTGTGGATGATTTTGAGGTTTAGGTCATAAAAGAAAAAACGTAAGTCTAGGAAATGAAATAAAATACTGCCAACCGTAAAAAAAATCTAGGAGTCATATTCTTCAGTGCAGGATTTATTCTTTATAAATGTCCGAACTGGAAATTACCAACTCCATGTGAGAGCAAGCTTCTTGTTTTGATTAGAACCTCTTCAGAACGTGCATTCTGGAGGACCATCCCATGGATCACACCCTAACACTGGCCCATGCCTTTTGTCTGCGCAAATGTTCTTAAATGGACCATTATATTTCTTTAAGTCAAAATTTCAGGCCTGTTCATTCTAACCACACATTAGCAAATTAAAATGATATTCTCAGGAGCAAGACATGGAAAATATTTCAATAACAGCATCAAAATTTAAGGTACCATTTCATGGGCTACTTAGGCTGAGCTTTTGCTACTTCTGTTTCAAAGACTAGTCTTAAAAAGTTCAGTCTCAAGTGAGAAAATAAGAACTAAGCAATGATAGCTGTGAAAAAAGTGCAGGGTGGTCCAGAAGCCGAGGTGAATTTTGCTAGCATGAGAATGGATGAGAATATGGGCATACTGGGTAAGTGCCATCCAAGAAATGTGACACTTGTGCCAACTCCAAGTAACATGTGCATGCAATTAACGTTAACTTAGAGTAATGCCTATAAGAAATTATGTCAAGGGGATATGTTTAGAACTTTTTATCCAAAAACAGCAGAATACACATTCTTCTCAAGTGCACATGGAACATTCTCCAAGACAGATCATATGATGGGTCAGAAAACAGCCCTCAATAAATATAAAAGAATTGATATCATACCATGCATATTTTCAGATCACAATGCTATGAAACTTGAAATCAACCACAAGAAAAAATTTGGAAAGTCTCCAAATGCATGGAGGTTAAAGAACACCCTACTAAAAAAAATGATTGGGTCAACCAGGCAATTAAAGAATAAATTTAAAAATATATGGAAGCAAATAAAAATGAAAACATGACAGTCCAAACCCTTAGGGATGTAGCAAAGGCAGTCCTAAGGGGGAAAATATATTGCAATCCAGACCTATCTCAATAAATAAGAAAAATCACAAATGCAAAATCTAACTGCACGCCTCAAGGAACTAGAAGCAGAACAACAAAGAAACCCCAAATCCAGCAGAGGAAGAGAAATAATAAAGATTAGAGTAGAAATAAACAATATAGAATTCTCCCCACCCCGCCCAAAAAAGGAAACAAAAACAAAAACAAAACCAACCTACCAACCAAACAAAAACCCCCTCAGTAGAACAGATCAATGAATCTAAGAGCTGGTCTTTTGAAAAACTAAACAAAATTGATAAACCCCCAGCCAGACCTCTCAAAAAGAAAAGAGGGAGAATAGATAGATAAAAATCATGAATGAAAGTGGAGAGATCACAACCAACACCACAGAAATACAAACAATTATTAGAGAACACTATGAAAAATTATATACCAACAAATTAGACAACCTGGAAGAAATGGACAAATTCCTAGACACCCACACACTACCAAAACACAAATGGGAAGAAATAGAAAATTTGAAAACAACCCATAACCAGCAAAGAAATAGAATTTGTTATCAAAAATCTCCCAACAAATAGGGGCACCTGGGTGCCTCGGTTGGTTAAGCGTTTGACTTCAGCTCAGGTCATGATCTCATAGTTTGTAGGCTCAAGCCCTGCATCAGGCTCTGTGCTGATAGCTCAGAGACTGGAGCCTGCTTCAGATTCTGTGTCTCCCTCTCCCTTTGTCCCGCCACCTCTCATGCTCTATCTCTCTCTCTGTCAAAAATAAATGAATATTTTAAAAAATTTAAAAAAAAATCTCCCAACAAATAAAAGTCCTGGGCCAGATGGCTTCCTAGGGGAATTCTACAAGACATTTAAAGCAGAGTTAATACCTAACCTTCTTCAACTGTTCCAAAAAATAGAAATGGAAGGAAAGCTTCCAGACTCATTCTATGAAGCTAGCATTACCTTGATTCCCAAACCAGACTCCACTAAAAAGGAGAATTACAGGCCAATATCCCTGATGAACATGGATGCAAAAATTCTCAACAAGATAGTAGCAAATTGAATTCAACAGTATGTTAAAAGAATTATTCACCATGATCAAGTGGGATTCATTCCTGGACTGTAGGGCTGGTTCAATACTTGCAAATCGATCAATGTGATGCATCATATTAATAAAAGAAAGGATAAGAAACATATGATCCTGTCAATAGATGCAGAAAAGGCATTTGACAAAATACAGCATCCTTTCTTAATAAAATCCCTCAAGAAAGTTGGGATCGAAGGAACATATCTTAACATAATAGAAGCCACATATGAAAAGCCCACAGTTAATATCATCCTCAATGGGGAAAAACTGAGAGCTTTCCCCCTGAGATCAGGAACACAACAGACATGTCCACTCTCACCAGTGTTGTTTAACATAGTATTGGGAGTCCTAGCTTCAGCAATCAGACAACAAAATGAAATAAAAAGCATCCAACTTGACAAAAAAGTCAAACTTTCACTTTTCGCGGCTGACTTGATACTCTACATGGAAATCCCTAAAGACTCCACGAAAAATCTGCTAGAACTGATACATGAATTCAACAAGTCACAGGATACAAAAATCAATGTACAGAAATTGGTTGCATTTCTATACACCAATAATGAAGCAACAGAAAGAGAAATCAAGAAATTGGTCCCATTTGCAATTGCACCAAGAACCATAAAATACCTAGGAATAAACCTAACCAAAGATGTCAAAAATCTGTATACTGAAAACTATAGAAAACTTATGAAAGAAATTGGAGAAGACACACACACAAAAAGGAAAGACATTCCATGCTCATGAATTGGAAGAATAAATATTGTTAAAATGTCAATACTACCCAAGGCAATCTACACATTCAATGCAATCCCAATTAAAATTGCACCCAATTAAATTTGCATTCTTCTCAAAGATAGAACAAACAATCCTAAAATTTATATGGAACCACAAAAGACCCCAAATAGCCAAAGTAATATTGAAAAAGAAAACCTCAGTGGGAGGCATTACAATCCCGGACTTTAGCTTCTACTACAAAGCTGTAATCATCAAGACCGTACGGTATTGGCACAAAAACAGACACACAGACCAATGGAACAGAATACAGAACCCAGAATTGGACTCACAAATGTATGGCCAACTAATCTTTGACAAAGCAGGAAAGAGTATACAATAGAAAAAAGACAGTCTCTTTAGCAAATGGTTCTGGGAGAACTGGACAGGAACATGCAGAAGAATGAAACCAGACCACTTTCTTACATCAAACATAAAACTAAACTCAAAATGGATGAAAGACCTAAATGTGAGACAGGAAACCATCAAAACCTTAGAGGAGAAAACAGGCAACAACTTCTTTGACCTCAGCCACAGCAACTTCTTACTCGACACGTCTCCAAAGGCAAGGGAAATAAAAGCAAAAATGAACTATTGGGACCTCAACAAGATAAAAAACTCCTGGCCTGCAAAGGAAACAATTGATAAAACTAAAAGGCAACCAATAGAATGGGAGAAGATATTTGCAAATGACATATTGAATAAAGGGTTAGTATCCAAAATCTATAAAGAACTTACCAAACACAACACCAAAAAAACAAATAATCCAATGAAGAAATGGGCAGAAGACATAAATAGGCACTTTTCCAAAGAAGACATCCAGATGGCCCACAGACACATAAAAAGATGCTCAACATGACTCATCATCAGGGAAATACAAATCAAAACCATTTTGAGATACTGCCTCACACCAGTCAGAGTTGCTATAATTAAGAACTCAGGAAGTAACAGATGTTGGTGAGGATGTGGAGAAATGGGAACCTTCCTGCACTGTTGGTGGGAATGCAAACTGGTGCAGCTGCTGTGAAAAACAGCGTGGAGGTTCCTCAAAAAATTATAAATAGTACTACCATACGACCCAGCAACAGCACTACTAGGAATTTATCCAAAGCATACAGGAGCACTGATTCATAGGGGCACTTGTACCCCAATGTTTATAGCAGTGCTTTCAACAATAGCCAAATCATGGAAAGAGTCCAAATGTCCATCAACTGATGAATGGATAAAGAAGATGTGGTTTATATACATAATGGAATACTACTGGGCAATGAGAAAGAATGAAATCCTGCCATTTGCAACAACATGGATGGAACTGGAGGGTATTATGCTAAGTGAAATAAGTCAGTCAGAAAAAAAACAGATATCATGTTTTCACTCATATATGGAACTTGAAAAACTTAACAGAAGACCATGGAGGAAGGGAAGGGGAAAAAATAGTTTCAAACAGAGAGGGTGGCAAACCCATAAGAGACTCTTAAATACAGAGAACAAACTAAAGGTTGAATGGGGGGGGGGTAGGCAGGGGAGAGGGGAAAATGAGTGATGGGCATTGAGAAGGGCACTTGTTGGGATGAGCACTGGGTGTTGTATGTAAGTGATGAATCATAGGAATCTACTCCCGAAACCAAGAGCACACTGTATACAATGTATGTTAGCTAACTTGACAATAAATTATATTAAAAAATAAAATAAAAAGAAAGAAATTATGTCAAGGGGTGCCTGGGTGGCTCAGTCAGTTGAGTATCAGACTCTTGATTTCAGCCCAGGTCATGATCTCCCATTTTGTGAGATTGAGCGCCATGATGGGCTCTATGCTGACAGTGTGGAGCCTCTTGGGATTTTCTCTCTCCCTTTCTCTGCCCCTTCCCCATGCGGATGCACTCTCTCTTTAAAAAATAGATAAACTTAAAAAAGTACGAAATTATGTCAAGCCTAACAAATGAAAAAGAGAACTATGTGTGTATGTGTACAAATATGGAAAACATTTCTGTCTATGTGTGTGCATGTGTGTGGTATTGTATTTGGACTCTACTTCTTTACGTGTTATTGGTCATGCTTCATTTTTAGTGTGTTTTCATTTTTTCCATTGGAAACTTAGACTTTGAGAACATTGTAAGATTTTAGGCTTATGACTATCTAAAGCCAAAGAAAATGATGCAGCCATAAAAGGGAAGATGAGATGAAATTAGAAAAGGAAGTACATTATAGCAAGAAGAATAAAGACTGATGTTATGGGATCCTGGTTAGAGATGAAAATGAATGGAGGCTTCTTATGGACCGAACTGTGATCCCCCATTTTTAAAAAATTTATAAGATTTTTATTTATTTATTTATTTATTTATTTATTTATTTATTTATTGAGATATAATTGATATATACTGTGTATGTTTAAAATGTACAATGTGATGATTTGATGTATTGAGAGATGATTACCACAATAAGTTCTCTCACCTCACACGTAGTTACTGTTTTTGTATTTTTGTGCCTGGTAAGTACATTTAAGATTTACTAGCAACTTGCAAATATATAACCCAGTATAGTTAGCTACAGTCACCATGCTTTACATTAGATCCTCAGGACATATTAATTTGGTAACTGGGTCAGTGGGAGACCTGCAGGAGAGGCATTTCCAGTTGCTTGTGGATGGGCCTCCGGTGGAATCCATAATGGGTTAGTAGAATCCAAGTGCTTCTGATGATAGGTTCCGTTTACCCTGCTTGCTGTTTTTCCAATCACTCACCAGCTTCCTAGTCCTGCAGCTCGTGACCCAGTTCTCTGGATGGAGAGGGAGAGACGTGGGCCTTTTCGGCAGCACCCGCAGAGCTGGGGTAGTGGATACTCACTCACTCACATGCTCTCATACCCCCTCAGGAGGAATCACCTCTGAGAAAGACTCTGTTGGCATTGGGCTGGGTCACTTTTAGGGAGAGGCAAATTTCTCTTAACTTACAGCCAAGGGAGCTATAGCCAAGTTCTCAAGGGTATAGAGATGTTTCTGGGTCTCTAGGTGAGACTTCATTTCAGCCTCCTGGATGCAGGCCTGCCTTCTCAAAATGATTCTCCTCTTTCTTGGACTGCATCAGAATAATCAAGAGTGTCCTATTTGGATCCTTCAACTCCCCAAAAGGCACTTTTGCCTGTGGATAGATGCCAAATTGTTATTGAGTAAGGATATGACAAGACATGTCTTATTTGGTTATCTTGCTGATGTCACTTTTCAAAATTCCTGTTGAAGTCCTAATCCCCAGTATGTCAGCATGTGACTATATTTGTTGATAAAGTGTTTAAAGAGCTAAGTAAGTTAAATGAGTTCATTAGGTTGAGGGCTAAATCAGTATGACTGGTGTTCTTGAAAAAAGTGACTAGAACACTGACACACAGAGGGAAGACCATGGGAAGACAGAGGTTTGCAGCAGTCTGCAAACCAAGCAGTGAAGCCTGAGAAGAAACCAACCTTGACGACACCTTCAACTCAGACTGCTCACCTCCAGAACTGTGAGAAAATGCATTTCTGTTGTTTAAGCCACCAGTCTATTGTATTTTGTTATGGTGGCCTGAAAAGACAATAATGGTGTTTGAAATGCTGAGGCTGCTAGGTAATATGGCTTCATGCCAGCAAAATAGGAGGCAAAATACTATTCAGGGTCCCAGAAAATGGAGATTTCTAAAGAGGTTTGGATTGCTTGTAGAATTGCTTTTAGCAATATAGAATTCCTTTTAGCAATATTGCTTATAGCAATATAGCATATATAGCAAGATAGGCTACGATCTCTATTTACATCAGTTGATCCTCTCTTAGGTTATAGATGGTCTTCCTCATGAGCACTATTTTCCATGATAATTCCTTTGCAGCAGAAATAATGTCAAGCACATAGAAAGCTTGCTTGCTGAATGAGATGATAGATTTTTCTTGGTTTTTATACAATTCAAAATCCAATTGATTAAGGCAAAACTCCTTTGTTATCACACTTAGGTGTTCACCTCTGACGGAGCAGGGCCGTTATGGCTTATAGGTTAGAGGAAGAGAATTAAAACAGATAATAGCCAGAAAACAATTTCTATAGTTTAAAAAAACAGTAGAAGTAGATTTCTTTACCAGCATTTCATGGGTATCCAAATAATCAAGAGCAATTTTAACAAAAGCTTTTTTTTAAAATTTTTTAACGTTTATTTATTTTTGAGGGAGAGAGAGTGCAAGCAGGGGAGGGGCAGAGATGATTACATTACAAAAATGTAATAAAAGTATACTGTTCACAACATATGGACAAAACACAAAAATACTAATTCATAATGGACTATGAGAAGGTGGTCTGATAACGAGAATAGAGTCTGAAATTCTTTGATCAGTATCTCGTGCTGTTACCTACCGAGAGGGGCTGGGTTGTTAACATTTTAACTGGAGTGCAGTAAAGAGCTCGTTCCTGGCTCTGCATTTCAAATTTCTCCCTTATATAAAACTCTAGAAGATACCCCAGTATTTTCAAACTAAACTTGTGCTCTGCTTAATGACGTTTTCATCCTACCTTTCAAAACTTCTATTCCCTTATTACCTTCCTGCGCCAGTTTCTGTTGATACAGACTGTGTGCTACAGAATGCAATGCCCAGCACGAGTGCTGTAGAGTATGCATCGGCCAGGTAGTTCTAACACTCACTTTGAGACTCAACAAAGGAAAACCGTGCTGATAGCAACATTGTCCTTTGAGAGAGGCAAGGCCAGCGGATGCATTTGTGGGTAACACTGATGGATGACCCAGTGGAGTTGTGTTACAGGCTTAGTAACAGGCTTAGTGCTTTTTATACTCATTAAAAAAACAAAAAACAAAAAACCTTTCAAATGTATGAACTTATCATGATAAACC
Organism: Panthera uncia; assembly: GCF_023721935.1. Classification (NCBI taxonomy): domain Eukaryota; kingdom Metazoa; phylum Chordata; class Mammalia; order Carnivora; family Felidae; genus Panthera; species Panthera uncia. The sequence continues at coordinate 84,705,797 of NC_064811.1, forward strand.
TTTGACTACATAGTTTCTTTATTTTATGAATAAAAGACTTAAAACAAGGAGGTGGAGTGTTTTCTCAAGATCACAAAGACAGGTTCAGAGCTAGGACTCCTTGGTCTCTTAATTCTTCATTGGCTAAGGACTCATTTTGCATACATCCTGCTTCTCAAAACCTTTAGAAAAATAGCCCTTGCTTCTTTCTGCATTTACATGCTCAGAGGATGTGTAAGTAAAGGATAGTCAAACATCCATATTTTGCTGAGGATCTACCCACTTGAACTTAATGTGAGATGAGATATTTTCCTAAAGCTAGAAGATGAAAGAGTGAGAAAGAAGTTGGAATGGTGGAGTGGGCCGGGAACTAGAGGTTAGAATTCGGTTTGTCTAATGCAATGTGAATATGGACAGATTTATGTACACTAAAACTATGAAATAAGGATTCAGTACTACAAATATTTTATGTGCTCATGTGGTACCATTTACTTCGATATATTTCATTTATGTAGAGCGTGTTTAAAGACAAATGGAAAAGAAGTATAAGTTCTTAACAATGCTGTATTCTTTACACCCCGTAGCCATAAAGTAGGTCTACTGAGAAGACTACTTTAGTCCCAAATAAATAGTTGCTGTTAGGATTTAAGACCCTTTGACATTCACAGAAGGGGAGAGAGTGAAGAGAATTTTTTCCTCAGTTACCTTTCCAGGGAAGTGAGTGTAAAAGAAAAAAACAAGTGCAACCAGTTGCCATAGGGCAACTCCTTTTCTGTGCCAGGAATTTCTGGGGTAGATCTGGTATCTTGGGAGCATGCCTGGCCAGGAAAAAAGGCTAGGCTGACATCATTTGCCAGACTGAGAGATTTTGTCTTCCTCTATATTGACATCACTTGTCCTTTTAAAAACACACTGTTACTAAGGGGTGCCTGGGTGAGTCAGTCAGTTAAGCATCCAACTTCACCTCAGGTCATGATCTTGCAGTTCATGAGTTTGAGCCCCATGTTGGGCTCTGTACTGACAGCTTAGAGCCTGGAACCTGCTTTGGATTCTGTGTCTCCCTCCTCTCTGCCCCTAACCTGCTCGTATTCTGTCTCTGTCTCTCTCAAAAATAAATAACATTTTTAAAAATTAAAATCAAATAAAACACTGTTATTAATACATTGTGGTCTGAAATGTTGATCCAGCCAGTGTTTTAAGATACTTTTGCAGTTGGCTTTTTATCTTGAAGGTGTGTACACTTTAATTGCTTTTTGAAACCGTATAAATCTAGAATATTTAAAATTATGCTTTCCAATATCAAATCTAGTAGAAAATAAGATCAGCCACTGAAAATTAATATTTTTCTCTATAATATATGATAAACTAAGAAAGCATGGCTTATAAATAATGTTATTATCCTTATCTGTAGTTACCTTGAAATAAATCTTTGTGATTTGCACATGCTTATCACTTTGCCTAGAGTGCCCTGATCTGATACCTTTCCATGTAAACTTTCCTATCCATTTTTTAGGAGGTCACCTCAAGTTCACCTCTCTCAGTAGCTTCTCTTATTTCTTCATGCAAGTAGTGTTAGATGCTGTCTAATTGACTTAGCATATCATGCTTATATCTTATAACACAGATACATATTACAGTCAAGCATGCTTCTGTTTCCTTCAGTCCAGATATGGGCATATGCATTATACTTCTATGTGTCTCCAGAACCTAGAATAGTTCTTGACATTGAATAATTACCTGTTGACTGAAGTTATCTGATTTTCCCACTCATTTTATAAACACTTTAATTGTAAGAAGCATCATTTATCTTTGTTTTACCAGTGTTTTGCCCTATTATGCATGTAATAAGATTTCAAAAATATGTATTTTTGAACATGGAAGGAACAATTTCATTTTCTTTTTTCCCCCTTATGCTGTGCTTTTTATTCCCGTGCCCTATGCTTTCCATAACTGGAAGCCTGTATCTCCCTCTCCCCTTAACCCAGTTGCCCATCTCCCCCTTCCCTCCCCTCTGACAACCATCGGTTTGTCCTTTGTAATTATAGGTCTAATTCTGCTTCAAAAATATTATTTAAGTGAATAAAACAAAAATGCATTTAAATATCTTATATCTAAATTAAAATAATTATTATTGCCCCTGACTTTTGTGTTTAGCAAGATATTTGAAAAGAATAGTTATTTGAACCATGTGATGGCACAGCCTTCAGAAGGAAGTCGATTATTTTTGCTTATCTAATTTATTGTACACTTAGATTATGAATGTTGTACAACAATGCCATTTTTCTAAAGAAACCAAGGCCCCAGACTCTAGAGATACAGTGCTAAATTAAAAAAGAAAAAAAAGTGGGGTGCCTGGGTGGCTCAGTCGGTTAAGCATCGGACTTCAGCTCAGGTCATGATCTCACAGTCTGTGAGTTAGAGCCCCACATCAGGCTCTGTGCTGACAGTTTAGAGCCTGGAGCCTGCTTAGGATTCTGTGTCTCCCTCTCTCTCTGCCCCTCCCCTGCTGATGCTCTGTCTCTCTCTGTCTCAAAAATAAAAAAAATAAAATAATTAAAAAAAAAGAGAAAAAAGTTATCTATTTCCCCACCATTTACATCCTATTAATAAGACATTTATTAAACAGTAAATATAAAAATACTGTGAAATTAAAAATTATGATAAGTTCTATAAAAAAAAAAACAATCAGGGGCACCTGGGTGGCTCAGTCAGTTAAACGTCTGACCTTAGCTCAGGTCATGGTCTTGCTGTTCTCGAATGTGAGCCTCACGTTGGGCTCTGTGCTGACAGCTCAGAGCCTGGAGCCTATTTCAGATTCTGTGTCTCCCTCTCTCTCTGTCCTTCCCCTGCTTGCACGCTTTTGCTCTCTCTCTCTCTCTCTCTTTCTCAAAAATAAACAAACATTAAAACAATTAAAAAAAGAAAAAATAATCATGTCTAGATTTGTAGAATACTATGGAAGGTCTACTTGAGGAAGCACTATTTAAGCTGAAACCCAGAGGATGTACAGACAGATGAATAAAGGGCACATCATTTTAGGCCCTGATAATAGACTGTAAAGACCAAAACATGGTAGAAAGCTTGATGTGTTCAAACAACTAAGAGCCAGTGTGACTGGAACATGGTGTGTGATGGCAAAGTGGTACAGAACGAGGTTGGCAGAGTAAGTGACAGCAAGGTCATGTAGGACCGTATAGCTTATTTTCAGGATTTGCGATTTCCTTTATTTATTTTTTGCAATTTCCTTTATTTTCTTAAGAATATTGAGAAGCGGGGCGCCTGGGTGGCGCAGTCGGTTAAGCGTCCGACTTCAGCCAGGTCACGATCTCGCGGTCCGTGAGTTCGAGCCCCGCGTCAGGCTCTGGGCTGATGGCTTGGAGCCTGGAGCCTGTTTCCGATTCTGTGTCTCCCTCTCTCCCTGCCCCTCCCCCGTTCATGCTCTGTCTCTCTCTGTCCCAAAAATAAAAAAAAATAAAATAAAAAAACGTTGAAAAAAAAAAGAATATTGGGAAGCTACTGAAAAATTGCAAGCTGATTGTTAGTTGATTTACACTTTAATGTTTATTTATTTATTTTGAGAGAGAGAGACAGTGCTCTGGGGCTTGCATGAGTGGGGGAGGGGTAGAGAGAGAAAGAAGGAGAGAATCTCAAGCAGGCTCCACACGTACAGCTTGGAGCTGAGTTGATTTATATTTTAAAAACACCATTTGTAATATACAACATAGTGGCTATAGTTACTAACACTGTATTGTATACTAAAAGATGCTAAAGGAGTAGGTTTTAAAAGTAATCACAAGAAAATAAAGTATTTTTTTACAAGAAAAGAACTTTTAACTATATGTGGTGATAGATGATAACCACACTTAATGTAGTGATCATTTTGTAATACATACAAATGCCAAATCATTATGCTGTACACTTGAAACTAATAGAACGTTATATGTAAATTATATCTCATTAAAAACTCATTGTGGCTGCTGAGTGAAGAATGAATTTGGTGTGAACAAATGCAGACCTGCAGAAGTGAGTGGGAGAGACTGCTGTGGTAGACTTGTTGGCCATGATAGAATCTTGGAGAATTATTTCGATGGACACAGAGAAAAGTACAGAGATCGGAGATATCTTAGGGAGGAAAACCATTAGGATTTAGTAGTGGATCAGGTGAGGGCGAGAGAGCAAGGAGGGGGGCAGTTTAAGAATCACTCTTCTTAGGAATTAGTATCTGGGTAAATGGAGGTGTCATGCACTGGTATTTGGAAAAGTCAGACATGGAGACTCAGAGATCAGTTGTGTATCTTGTATTTTTAAATACCTGAGAAATACTCAAAGCAAGGACATCAAGTATGTAACTGATCACATAAACTTAGAGTTCATAGAAGTAGTATTGATTTATAATATGCACTTCAGAGTCAGTGATCTATAGGTGATATTTAATGTCATGGGAATGAATGAACATAGGAATGAATATAGGAATATAAGAATGAATGAATTATATATATTAAACATATTCATATATATGAATTAATTATATATGTGTGTAAATATATATGTAAATATATATATTTCCTGTTGGTTCTGTTTCTCTGGAGAACACTACTACAACTATGACATCCACTGTGCTGCACAGCTCCCTAGTATATACTACATATTTCCATATTTTTGGCTTTCCTAGAAGCAGCCAACTTCTAAGCATTTTCATATAAAAATGTATTTGATCTAAGAGAGAATACATTTTTTTTCCTGATTATCCAACCATTTGTAATCAGTTTAGCTAATGGCATTATGGCGTTGCTTCATACTTAATTAATTATTTCTGCAAATATATTGAACACTTTATATGTGTGGTCTTGGTTCACACAGTGAGGAAGGCTGAGTAATGCCATGATTGCCATGTGCAGGCTGGAGACCCAGGAAAGCTGGTGGAGAAAACTGATGTCTCAGGTGGTCAGGCAGAGAAAAATTCAACTATCCTCTGTTTTTTGTTTTTGTTTTTTCCAGACTCTCAACAGATTGGATATTCACCTACACTGGGGTGGGCCATCTGCTTTACTCAGTCCACCAATTCAAATGCTAATTTATTCCAGAAACACCCTCAGAGACACACCCAGATATGTTTAAGTAGATCTCTGGGCATCCTGTGGCCCTGTCAAGTTGATGCATTAAATTGACCATTACAGTAGCATAGCCTTCATATGCTCTTGGATTTGACTTTGATATGCCACAAATAGAGTAAGTTAGATACATGTCTGTGTTGTTCACTGCATTTTATTTCAATGGTAGCTACAGAAACTATTTCCACACACGAACTTATTTTTGTAGAATGTGATCTTGTGTCAGGATAGATTTATTTACACCCTAAGGCAAATATAAGTCAATAGAAGCTTGTGCTTTTGTTCTTTAATAGCAGCAATGGTAAAAAAAAAAAAAAAAAAAAAAAAAAAAAAAAAAAGAAAAGAAAAGAGAAAAGAAAAGGAAAGAAAAGAAAAAAGAAATGACTTTCCTTTGTAAGTAATTAACTCAAAAATGTAACAACATGTTGTACTTTTGGTTTTATAAGACAGTTTAGGAAAGAGGATAATACATACATACATACATACATAAGTACATATATACATACATATCTCAAAAGATAAAAGTAAAGGACAAACAGTTGTCTCCTAAGTTGAAGGGAAACTAAAATTTGTTGAGAAATTGTTATCTGAAAAGCCTACGCTACATGCACTGTGTGAGTTACTTCAGTTTCACTAATGCCAATTGGTACATATGGGAGGTGCCTGGCAGTGTTTTAATTACAGTTAAATGTCAAGTAGATATGCATTTCTTCTCTAACAGGGAGTATTGTCAAGAAGTAGAAGAAGCTGATTCTGGAGATAAAGATAAAGAAAACATTCTTTTTTTTTTTTTTTTTTTAAGTTTATTTATTTTGAGAGAGAGAGAGTGGGGGAGGGACAGAGAGAGAAAGAGAGAGAATCCCAAGCAGGTTCCACACTTTCAGTGCAGAGCTCAACGCAGGACTTGAACTCATGAACCATGAGAACATGACCTGAGCCGAAACCAAGAGTATGACACTCAACTGACAGACCCCAGGCACCCCAATAAAACATTCTTGTATACAGTAAGTTCTTGGTTATTCAAGTGAATGAATTCATATCGCTAACCTAGACCTCTCCTCTAACTTGTTTTTTTTCCCCTCATAATCCTTAGATGTTTTGTATATTTGTATTTTGATATATTTCTTCACTTCTCAATGGTGACATCTTTTTTAAAAGTTGGAGTTTTACATTTAAAAACATATATTTAGTCTCATATCATAATTAAATGATCTTATCTTTTGTGTTTTAGTTCATGAAGTATAGCTTGTTGTTGGTATTCTGCTTCTTGTTTCTAAGCAGCTGGGTTCCCTATGGTTTGTTTTTATTTCTTTTTTTAATTCTTAAAGATTTAAAAAAATTTAAAGTAATCTCTACACTTACCATGGGGCTCGAACTCACAACCCTGAGATCAAGAGTTACAAACATATTGTACCAACTGAGCCAGCCAGGCACCCTTGCTTTTATTTCTTTTTTCCAACTCCAGGCTCTGTTCATCCTTGCCTGTGAAGATAAACTGGAAGTGTTCTCTTCAAGCAGCAAATCTGCTTATGTGTTCTTGGAAGATGCAGAGAGTAGTCTGCCCCACGTGTACATAATGGGAGCTTTAACATTCTCACGGTCTCAGCAATGATGAGGTGTATTTTACACACCCCTCTGAGCTCTGCCCACTGTCCTATCTCAGTTGCTGCTTCACTCAGGAAAATTAGCAAGTTGTAGATGAGAAGGTAGAGCTTCAGGCCACCATCTTCCCCCGGATAGATGATTCATTGGGATGTCTTAGAGACATCTCAAAATTTTATGTATAAAAAAAGCTTCCATTCTCTTCCCTTCTTCAAAGCTGGTTCTCCTGTGAATGTCCCTATCTCAGTAAGTGACACCACCGCCCATCTAGCACTGGAAGCTAGACACTCAGAAGACATGCTTGTTTCTTTGTACCCCTCATTTTTACTGCTGCATTCATTGCCGAGGCAAATCCTGTTGGCCAAGTCACCAAAATATGTTTTAAATCTCTTCATGGCTTTTCATCTCTACTGCTATAGTTCTGCAAAAGTTACCATTATCTTTCTCCTGGTTGAATGTAATAATCACCTACACTGGTCTTTACTTCCATAGCTAGAGTGACTTAAAAAAAAATGAAATAGATTTACTCTCTAGTTAAAATGATTTCCTCATCATATCTGGAATAAATAAAACCAAATCTTCTTACTGTTGCTTAAAATTTCTACCGCATTTTGCTTCTGCCCTGTTTTCTAGTCTTACCCATTACATATTCTCCTTGGTTCTTTATGCTCCAGCACTCGTCTTTCTCATCCTTAAACACGTCAATCTCCTGTTCCAGGTATTACTACCAGTATATCTTTTCATTATTTTGTTTATCTAGGGGGTCTCTCTGCTCTGCTTGAATGCAAATCCCATGAGGGTCTTGAACATTTTAGTTTTGTTTATCCCTATATCTCTAGAATTTAGAACAATAATACATACAAGACACGATTACGCTTTTTCAGATAAATAAATAAATCTATATGTGAATGGAATAGTATTTAATATATAAAATAAAATAAAATATAAAATAAAATAAAGTATAAAGTATAACATTTATATTTTAGAATTTTTTAAAAAAATGAAATAATTGGCATTCTTATACATAGTCCAAGGCTGTGGCAGTCTGAATAAAATATACCTTTATCTTCATAGAGAGAGAGCATTATAAAGTTTCTCCTTGGATTCTCTCTATATTGCAGAACTAATTAATATTATATGGATAATTTTGCACTGTGCAAAAATAGTCTTTAACATTGTCATATTTTTAACAGTGATAGATGGTGCTAATGCTAATGAGTCTTCACATATGCAAAGCGGTTATTATTTAGTCTCACGACATGGGTATGGAGATAGAAGAATGGATGCAGAGCCAGGAGATAAGAATTCTAGTCACACAGCATCACTAGCAAATTATCTGTGTGATCTTGTGCAAGTTATTTAATCTCCCTAAACTTCAGCTTTCTCGTAGGATTGTGATGAAGATTATTTAAAATAATGCTTTTAAAGATTCCATGGGGGAAAACTGTCAAAACTACTATGATATTTTAATAGCTGATAATAAAATAATTGTGTTAGCTCACGCTGCTATAATAAAATATTGTAGACGATATGGCTCAAATCGCAGACGTTCATTTTCTCATAGTTCTAGAAGCTACGAGCCCAAGATCAGGGTACCAGTAAAGTCAGTTTCTGATGAGAGTCCACTTCCTGATTGTAGGCAGCTACCATCTTACTGTGGTCCCACAGGATTTCTTCTTTGTATGTTCACAAAGAAAGAGAGTGAGCTCTCTGGTGTGTTTTCTTATTAGGACATTAACCTTATTGAATCAAGGCCCCATCCATCCTTATGACCTCATTTAACCTTAATTATCTCCCTATTGGCCCTATCTTCAAATACAATCATATTAGGGATGGAGCTTCAAAATGTGAATTTTTGGGGGTCCGGGGGACACAATTTGGTCCTTAGCAATAATAAATGTAAGATATTATATTTTCAATTGCTCATTTATGGATGTGTTTAGTTCTTTTATTTTCTAGACTTTTCCTTTGAGTTGTTAATTATCTATTGATATTTTCTAGAAAGTAATGTTTTTCTTTTGATGTTAGTTTTAATATTTATATTAATATATCACAATTCATTGTTTGGCCTAGGAAGAATGATTTCCAAATTTGGAGAGACCCAAAACACAGAATTTATTTAAGGAGCTGCAGAGAGGAATTCTTTTCCTGATATTTTAAGGATTTATTAAGTTGGTTCTATTTAGAGTTGAGACCAAAAAATTTTAATCATTCATCAAATGGCTAATCAGTGGTGTATGTTTAAGCACCAACTCTCTGGAATAGTTACAAGGAAACCTTGAAGACTTCATTGCACAGAAATATATATGGTGTCAAGAACACTAGACTCTAAGACTTGAGTTAAATCTAGGCCTTGTTCAGAAACAGCTATGTGGCCTTCAGAAAATTACTTAATCTTTCTTCATATAAATAGTGTTACTAGGAGGGAAAAGACAAGAACACTCATCATGCAGGGGTTGTGATGTTTAAATGGAAATGTGGATGCCAGGCTCATAAGATACTCTGGGCATGCTGAGATACTCATTTTTATTTTATTCCCAAATCTGACTAATTTATATGTGTGTTTTAAGTCATTGATACACTGGCCTAAATTGACTATGAGCATGCCTTTTTTAAAGGCAAAGAGAGGCTATGGTGGCAACAGGGGGATAATGGGTAAAATGCAGACTGAGTACTAGAGAGCCAAGAAATTTTGTCAAATTTTATAACAGAAAATGTGCAGACAATAGGAGTTTAAAAAACAACTCTTTTTTCATTATAGTCCCTGTTATTCATGTATGTGTGTGTGTGTGTGTGTGTGTGTGTGTGTGTGATTGTGAATGATAGAGACAGAGATATTAAGAGAGAGAATAAAAAAGTGAGAAGTGGCATCAAATCTATGTTTTCCATTACAGTGAAAGAAAATAACAAGCCTAACTATTTTATACTTAACAGTGGCTTTGTCATTTCTCCAGTATAACATATTTCTATAAAATAACAGGATAAAACGTATCCCTTGAAAAGCTATCCTATATTAAACACTATTATATTACCAGGAAGAAAAAGATTAATAAATGTCCTGTTGTTGATACTTGTTTTAGCTTTACCACTGGAAAATTAGTAAAGTGAAACTTACTTAATAAACTATTAATTGAACAATAAAAAGATCATAAAATTTTTAAAAAGTTAAAAAACAGTTTGACTGTAATGACCATTTAACTGTTAACCATAATACATAGAACATAAAATCAATTCAAGGCATATAATCTCAGGATTTTTTCCTATTACTATTTGAGTTTTCAGTTGGTTTGTGAAGTTTATCTGAGAAAAAAGAACGTAACCTATGTATCTACTCCTTTAGATGCATGAGTAACTTCTGGGAAAAAGTGATATTCTCTGCTCTAATGATTCCAGAAATATATTCTAAAATAGAAAATTTAAGTCTTCCTCATCATGTGTCAGGAAAATTGGAAGTGATCTAGAAAATTAAATTTTTGGGGTTCAATTAGATCAGTAATGTCAGAAACTAATGACTTGTGTTAGAGGAAACTCCTAGCTGGGATATTGCAGAATATGAAATGAAACATTAGTCCAAGTTCGTGGGTCACTACACAGCACAAAAGGTACAACCAAAGATAAAGGACAGGACATATATAAAGATGTTTCCAAAAAAACCCCTACTAATATATTATGTAACTTGTATATAATGTATACAAGTATGTATAGAGGGTATACTGTATTGCATACAGTACATAGACAGTAGCTTGTATATGTATACACACAGGTACACATATGTATATGTGTGTACACACATAATTCATTTTTCCCCCAAATAGTTATAAATTCTTAAAAAAATATAAACAACAGTAACAACAGCAAAACCGTTTTGTAACACTGGAGAGTGATCAAAAGGAGAGTGAACATGTATACAAACTTTTCCTAAGTCCTTGGCCGTCCTGCACTCACATGTGCAGGACCAAGGCTATGAGCAATTTGGGAGGTAAACAATAGCTAAAAGGATGCAAGAGTGGAGAGATTTTAGCAGCCACTTCTAAAGGGGGAGACAGAATTTTAGAGTTTGAGTCTCACCAAATTAGACGGTCTCAGTAAACATCTTGGGTTTTTCCAGAAGAGCTAGGCTTTAAGAGTAAATACTATACCCACAGTTAAGAGATTAACCCTAAAACTAAGGGCAAAACTAAAATAGATTTACCCTAACAAAATATAAAACCAATTTCCACAAATTTGAATGATGCACCAGTAATTTAACTGACCACTAGAAGAAAGCACAGCAGTTTTCAGATGAAGATAGTAGCATACAGAGTCTCTTAACATCCTATCTCATGATATCCAGTATAAAACCAAAAATTATTATATAAGCACATATAAAAAATGTGATCCATAATCAAGGAAAGGAGGAGTCGATAGGTTCTGCAGTTCGCATATAAGGCCTGTAAATAACTATGATAAATATGTTAAAATAGTTATAGGAAAAGGTGATTATAATGAATTAAAAGATGTAGGCTCTCAGGAGATATATCAAAACTGTTACAAATGAAAATGTTATAACAATACCTGAAATCAATACAAGGTATTAGATATCATTTCAATTATGATTATGTGAATACTGATAATTACTTGATAACACTTGATTCATTTTGTCAGTATTTCATATCACTTTCCAAAATTATACTCCTATAATACGATTTTTTTCTATCACTACTAGAAGAGAAGAATAATTTTCTTAGAACCTTTAAACTAGCAAAATCATTGAAGTGTTGAGTTCCCATTAATTGTTGCTATTTTTGACTGGAGTCTATTCTTGTTAGCAACTTATAAAACATGAAAATTAGTGTACAATGTCTTATCAAAAATTAAAACCAGATTTGGAGAGCCAAAATGAGTCATGATCTTTTAATATTTGAGTCATAATATTAGAAGACCATGATTCACTTGAGTAATGGCTTAAGACACATAAGCAAGCAACATAGAGCAACCTTTGATTCATTTGAAATATTCTATTCTTCACATTATGTATAAACTTTCACATATGATAACAATTATTTTTAAAGTAATGACTCACTTGAATAAAGGAGTGGCAGAATTAAGTTATCATCTGTCCCCACTTTGAGAGCATTATGTTCATCAGGCATCCAGGAGGAATGGCAATTATTAAAGAAAATACACCTTGAGACCCCATGAAGCTTATAGGTAGAGAAGAAAAATGAGGAGTGAAAATTATGCAAAATATTGAAAGTTCAATGTCTATGAATTTAGAAGTATCAAATTCTCACTGTTTTTCAATCTTCTTTCAAGGGCATTTGGTCATCAGAAAAAAAATCCAAGGAAACAGCTTCATTAGTTCATTTTAAAAGCATTTATAAGAGTTCCTGAATTATGCTAGACACTCTCTAAATTGTTGAATATCTAAAGATGAATAACACATGAACGTTGCTCTTCAGGTTTGTAGAGTTTGTTGGAGGAGATAGTTAAGCAAATGGATGTTTTCTATATAATGTAGTGTAAGTCGCATGCTAGACTTTTCCATATGATGTTGTGAGTGTCTGAATGCAAATTGGGGTGGAGGTATCAAAGAGGCTTCCTACAAGAAGTGGTTGTGGTATAATCAAAAGACAGAAAGGAAATAGCCAAGTGAGGGGAGCAGAAAAGGAAGGGGTGAAAGAGTAGGGGAGAAGAGTGTCCTGGTCACAGAAAATAAAATATGCAAAATTTATGCCTTACTCTAGTAGTACAAATGGTTTGACCCACTTGCATGTAGTGTATAATATAAGACGTGCTGATGACGAAGTTGGGAGGAGTAGATGGAAATGAGATTAGGGAGGGGCAACATGCAGTTTATAGGCCAGAGAAGCCATTAAAGGATTTTATGGAGGACATTAAAAAATTCAGATCTTAGAGAGATCACTTTGAAGACACTGGAATGGATTTTATCTGAGTGAGACTTAATGGAGGCAGGAGGTTCTTTCATAGGCAAGTATATAACCTGGGGAGAAATTATGTATATCTAAATAAGAGTAGAGCTGGAGCTTATGAAAGAAGGTAATCTGAGTGCTTTCAGAGTTAATTTGACCTTGTTATTGATTCTATTTCGGTTGATAAAAGGGAGATGTTACAGATTATTTCCAGGTTTTGTTGTTGTTGTTGTTGGTTGTTTTGTTTTTTGTTCTGTTTTGTCTGGACCATTCTACAGCTATTAGTAATATTCTATGAACTGGGGAAGAAGAATTCAGAAATAAAGATGATTATTTCATTTTGACCAGCTTATTTTGAAACATTTATTATATTACACATAGGACTGGGGTGAGAGATGATTAATAGAATTTTAGTCTGGAGCTTACAGCCTGGACCTCAGAAGAAAAGTCTAGATATGGGCATAATGTAGATATAGATTTGAAGTAATTTTCAAGGTTGTTGATGTAGATGAAATGATCCCAATAAGACAAAAGCTATACAAAAGCTATAAAAATAAGAAGGATGGGCCTCTGTGGTAAAGGGTAGCATTTAGAGGTGGCTAGAGGAAGAAAAGCCAGATAAAGACACTGAAGAGGAATGGCCTGAGGCAAGAAAAGAGACAAATAACACAGGAGAGACATGGCAAGTGGGAAGTGATCAGAGATATCTATTGCTTCCATCTGGTCAAGGACTGAATATATCCAATGAATTTAGCAACAAACATGGCAAAAGTAACTTTGGCAAGAATAGTTTCAGCAGAATAGTGTGTTGGAAGCCACAAAGCTTTAATGAGAGGAGTGAAAGATTGGTTAACAAGAGGAGAAAGTGGATGTAAACAAGAGATGGAAGAGATATGAGCATGCTTGAATTTTGAGGGGAGTCATAGTAAAGTGAAGGATGGTTTAACTGATGGAAGACTGCTCTCGAGAGGAAAGTACAAAGATCAGAGCCCAAGTAATGTGTGGATAAAGAACATGAGAACACTGTGGCCAGAGGAAGATCTCAGAAGCGTGATGAAGTGTGTAGACGATGAGCCTTGTGAGTAATAAGCTCCACCCTGAAGTGAATCCAAATAGAATTCCGGGAATTGTTCAGTACTGCAGAAGAGCTGTGTTGCTGTGGAGCTAAGATCAAGGAGCAATCAGACCCAGAAGTGACCATTGTTAAGGCCTTAAGGGAATGGCATTTACCAGCTTTAAGGAGCCATACTTCCTAAAATTAAAATGAAATGCTTATTGAAGTTTGAATCAGAATGAATTGGAAGACAAAAACCAGTAGAAATGCTTTAAGGTCATTTGCTGGATCTACCCATCCTCAAATTGGAGTATAGCTACAACACCCTTAGGAAAAGGATTCAAGGGGGCACTTGGGTAGTTCAGTCAGTTAATTATCCAACTCTTGATTTCGGCTGAGGTCATGGTCTCATGGTCAGTGAGACTGACCCTTCCATCAGGCTCTGTGCTGACAGTGTGGAGCCTGCTTGGGATTCTGTCTCTTTCCCACTCTCTGCCCTTCCCCTGCTTACTCTCTCTCTCTCACCGCACCTCTCCTACATGTGTGTACTCTCTCTCTGAAAAATTAAATAAAAGAGAATTCAAAATGAATAGATGCATCCTTTTCTTCTTAAAATTAATATAAACAAAACTAGAAGCTAAAAAAAAAACAAACCTAGAAGCTTTTTTTTTTTTCATCCAACTAATATAACCTGGTACTAATTTAGTTGGATGAAAAAAGATGATTGTGTGTGAGGCAACATATTGAAGAGAGATGAGAATCTAATCTGTGTTGTTCAATCACCCAAAGACAGGGATTCTGTGACTTTTTTCCAAAACCTTTAAAAAATATTAACAACTTCACATGCTGGAAAACAGTTCCTTTTGCTTATGGCAAAATATTTTTTGGTTTGTTATATAATGGATATAATCAAACAGCCATTTGTGTATCACATATGTATTAAGAAATGAAATCACTATAGCAAAACATTCCTGAACTATGCTTCCTTTTAGGACTATGGGACTTGAGGAAGGTGTGGGTAGAAACCTTCACATCTGAATCATTTTCTCAAAGTTGCCTAAATTCTAAAATGTCTTATAGGAAGACAGGAGATCAATAGAAACTGAGTTATAAGGTCTATGGTTTCCCACTCAGTGTATTACAGGTGATCTCCAAGTAAATGCAAGTTGATTTATTAATTGTCTCCCAGCAGTGGAATTAGAGCTCCCTGTACAGAGTCCTTCCTAGTAAAAATCCTTGGTCTGGTGATGAAATGTTCTGTGAGATGTCCTATGAAATCTTATGGCTAGAATGTAGCCTGGGATTATGATGATGGGACCTGGTTTATTTTCTCAGTCAAGTGAACGAAGCAGTGTCTTCTAGTTGTCCATGAAACCTTGTTTGAAAATAAACCAGTCTGTGGGATTCAAGCTGGATTAACTGTGGTATATAAGCTTATGACCATCAATCATCAGTTTTCAATTTCCAGTGAGGTGCTGTTAATATAAAGGAAATTACTATCTCATGCTTGATCTTCCGCCTTTTATTCAGTATGGATAGCATTGAAGGACCAGTTGTTTATTCTAATTAGTACTGGAATTCCTGTTCTCTTTTGGTATGCAACTGCTATTCTATTCATTGTTTTCAGTTCTTTTAAGATGCTCTTTTCCTATACAGAACTAATATGTGAAACATGTATGTGTTCCTTTAAGGTGTCGATGTGAAAATCATTCTTCTCAGCTGGGCTTAGATGGCTGTGGCAAAAGGCTTTAGAAATTCCTATTTCAGAGATTTGTATAATGCTGCCAGATCATGTTGGAGAATGATAAAATAATGAGGCAGAAATAATCTGAGGATAATACCTGAGAATGAAAACATAAGAAAAATTCACAATGTACGACTTCACCAGTTCTAAATATTTCCAAATAAAAACAGATTAAAGAGAGCTTTGGAAGGAATATAAGTGTATTTATGTATTATGTATTAAAAAATACATAAATTCGGAGATACACTGAGGAAAGCATATAGAAGTACAGAGAATCATGGTCCTTTAGCATTAGCCATGTACACAAAGGAGTAAAGTCTCTCTGAAATCTTTTCAGAGATGAAATGAAAATAAAAAAGGAGCAGAAAGACATCTGAAAAAGTCATAGAGCAAACAATTAGAATCACATACATAAAGGGGTTATGCAACGTACTGTGACAGGAAACAATGCCTACAACAACAACAACATTATCTTTCTATTTGTAACCATCTCCTGTCTTGGAGGGGAGCAAAACTGAGTATAAAGAAGGATATATTGTTTGCTGAGAAGGGTAATAAACATAGATGGGAATTTGCCAGCTTGGACTTATTTGAATTATAGGAACAGTGCTACAGTTTGGACTAAATTTGGGACAGTGCTAAATTTGTCTTTAAAAATTGTGGGTGCATTGGTCTTTCTGGAGCAGAGAAATGGATCAAGCAGGGGCTGCAAGAAGGAAAGGTGGAGAAAGAGAAGATAAAGAGGGAGAGAGAGATGTACATAATTACCTGGTTGCTGACTTGGGAAGACATGCCAAAGGAGTTTTATGTTTTGAGAGACAAATTCTCCCTTTCCACTAATCTACAGTCCTTGGGAAAATTAACATTTTTCATTCAGGACACACGAGAAAAAGTGATATACATGAAGTTAGTTAAAAACCAGGTCACATAACTAATGGTCAATGAAAATGGGAGATTACTGGGAACTGGCTCTCATTAAACAGCAGAAATAGAAATACTCCTTGATGCCAGCAAGTTCCAGAACCCTGAAATGACTTAATCAGAGGATTTCTTTCTAAAAGTTATGAATAACTTCTTTGTTAAGGGCCGAATCGTGCCCGCCTCCCAAATTCATGTGTTAAAGTTCTAACCCCCAGTACCTCAGAATGGGACTGAATTTAGAAACAGGGTCTTTAAAAAGCTAAATAAGGTGCAGTGAAGGTCATATGGGTGGATCCTAAGTTAATATGACTCCTGTCCTTACTTAGATACTGAGGGAACTCACCGGAAGATTCTAGAGGAAGATGGCCATCTATAAGCCAGGGAAAGAGACCTTAAAGAAACCAAACCCTACCGACACCTTGATCTTCTGAGGCTGCAGGGTCTCGGGAAAATAAATTTCTGTTTTTAAGTCACTTAGTCTGTGGTTCTTAATTATGGCTTCTCTATCGAACTCATACATTTTCCTTGCACCTTTCTCCACCACATCACCTCAACACTCCTAAATCATATCTGGCAGTTATTTTGAAATATAACTGATATGCATATTCTGTTACCTAACCAAGGTAGATCCACGGTGAGCTCTATACTTACACATGTGGAATTCACATAGCTGCTCCTCCAGTGGCTGAAGTGGCTAATTTAATCTGATATCTTGTACTGGTTGCCTCCAGCAGAGAGAGAGAGCCCTTGATTCTGTCAACCCCTGTGTCCTAGTTGTCAACCAAAGGGGCACTAAGAAAAAAAAGCTTGTTCTTCAATGTATTCTTTGGGTTTTTGGAAGGGAGTTTTCTTTCTTCTTTTTTTTTTCTTTTTTCTTTTTTTAGGAAAAAGACTTATAGCTGAAGTTACCAGCTGAGGGCATGGGGCAGAATGGGAAGTTTGTGGAAATGTTTGCTAGGCTAGCAAGTCTGCTATGGATTTACGAAAAACTTAAGCATAAAAGTATACCCCTGCTACCCATCATTCTGTTAACTGAACCTCTTGATTAATTATTTTACATGGCCAGGCAATTTATATTTGATATTGATAAGGGCTGAATTGTGTCCCCCTCCCAAATTCGTGTGTTAGAGTTCTAATCCCCAGTACCCCAGAATGGGGCTGAATTTAGAAACAGGGTCTTTAAAAAGCTGAATAAGGTGCAGGGATGTGTTTTTCTCCTTTATGAAAAGAGGCATTTTTTTTTCTAGCATAGTTTGATACTAAAGGGATTTAGAATTGTATAATGAGTATTATATGCATGATATAAATCTTTTTACTGACTAGACTTCTTAGCCTACTGGAATACTGTATCAAGAATCTGTACAATAGGGAAAGTCCTATACCATATTTTACTTGTGGCTGGGCTGAAAAATACTTTTATTTAATGAAATATGAAAACTTTTTAAGAGCAGTTTAACTCATTCAGCAATAGATAAGTAGACTTCATTTTTAGTGCTGAGGATATTAACATAGTTCTGAAGACACTGGCCCTTATTCTGCAGATTTAGACTAAAATCTTTCCTGTGTGTGCTGGGATGAGGGGCAGAATAGCAGGGTGGAGCTCAGGAAGTCTAAATTCCAGACCTCATTCTTCCCTTCAATGATTTTGACTTTTAACAAGTCACATCAGGTGACTTCACATTTTATAATCTATATAATCAGTAGGTAGCTGATTCAAAACCTTTTTCTTTCATCCATCCATCCATTCATCCAGAGGCATTATGCTAAGCACCGAGGATACAATGGTGAGTAAGGCATATCTCCTACTCAGTATTCTACAATAGATCAGAAGCTTTACCTGTGTTAAAATGACCCACATTTCTTAGGAACACTACAAGCATAAGTTTAAATTAATTTTAATCTACTTTATTCTTTCAATACTCTGTTTTCTCTTCAGATCATATAGATCATTTGCCTTTTTAATCTACCTTATTCTTTCATTCTCTACTTTTTAGAATACTCTAAAAGTACTCAAACTTAAATACAGCTTAATTCTAAAATTAAATATTGTAAGTGGTTATTAAATAATATGTCATTGTTGACAAAAGTGGATATTTCATGTATGCACACATAGCCTGGCGAAAAGTTTTTAAGTTTACATTAAAAACTACTCAAGCATGTGAAATAGGAGGACATGTATAGCATTTAGAGATGGACGTTAGTCTTGGGAGGGGGAAGAGACATTAATGTTTATAGAGATTTACTTTATCAGATAAGAGGTAGAAAAGATTGAAATAAATTCTAACAAGAATCTTGTCAGCCTCAAAGCTGTATGTACTGAAAGTGGAATGAAAAGTCATGAATGAAGAAGAAAATTATACATTAAAGAACAAAGACCAGTCTGTTTCCAGATAAGAGATTCCATGTAGAAAGATGGAAGATTATGTCAGCACTAAATTAAAAAAAAAAATCTAACATAAAATTCCATTATGAATGGAACATTCATGGATAATGAATCCATGAATCCATGAATCCAGGTGAGATGTACTGTGGGTTACATGGACAATAGAATAAGACTGATTTAACTTATGGAAGGAATTTGTTTTTTTAACATTTATGTATTGAGTATTCCTTGTATAAAAAGCTAAACAGTGTTAGAATGGTAACATGGATTATTTCCCTCCTTTTTAAAATCTCTTTTACTGACATTATGCATAATGTACTCTAACTGTATAAAGGGAACTAGGATAGCAGTGGGTTATTTCCTTGGCTTTAGTGTTAGTTTAGGATCCAAATAAGATTCTTCTACTCACTTAATACATAATTTTAAGCAAGTTAAACTCTCTAAACCTTGGTTACGTCATCTGTTAGATAGTACAGTAGAACCTCAGAGTTAGACTATTAAATGAGATCATATACGTGACTCATGAGTAGGTAGCTGATTCAAAACCTTATTCTTTCATCCATCCATCCATCCATCCATCCACCCATCAGTGCTTAAGCTTCTGATCTTATTATAATTAAAAATAGTTAACTAAAGAAACATTGAGTATCGATGTTATCAAATCTAGATTTTATAATCCTAATGGCCATTTATTTCAAAAATGAATAAAGTAACAGAGGTCCATGCTAGCTTATTTACTATGAATTTGAATGAGAGGATTTCTGTCTTCATTTGAATTGCTTAAACAAATGGCCATCTGGTTTTATGAGCTCATTTTCTTAGGGTTTAGGTTAGCTGTATTTGCTTTAATTTTTTTTACCACAGGTATCCCAAGTTAGCTCTTGTTCCAACAAATGGGGTCTTTTGAAATGGAAGCTGGAGAAAGTATATAAATATGAGTCAGTACCAATCAATCTGTCACCATGCTGAATAAACAGCTAGAATCATCCCCTGCTGACAAAGTGTCAGAAGCTGAAGACTACACATGACTATTAACACGGCCTGTATGACAATGATGCAAAATTAAATAGGAATAGAAGAAAACAGGTGATATTCACTCTCTTCCTTTTGGAAGCACAAAAATAGCTGCATAAATGATCACCCGGCAATTCATCTCTTTCAAAGAATGTTTTACTAACCTGTTATTAAGTAGTTACCTCTAGTAAAGAGGAACAATGCTATCAATGGAATTTTCTGCATTGGTTGAAAGGTTTTTAAAAATGAATTGGAAATAATAAAAAGTTGAAATAAAATAAATGTAAATAGGAGCAGGTAGTTCTGGCAGAAGGAGTTTTCTCTGCACCTCTGACTTGGGCTTCAGTAGGTTGTTGGTGTGGAGAATGGAAGGAAGGAGCAAGAGAGATGAGCAGAGGAATTTGTGCTCACAATGCTCAGTAGGTGGTTGTGCCTATATTCACTATTATTATCCTTCAGAGGATGTGATATAATGTTCTTCTTATGAAAATTTGGGGAATTTTTATGATTTGTAATGATCAGAAACACATTTTTAGTGCACATTTTTACATATCTAAAGAAGACGCCTCTTCAGTTTGGTAACTGCATGCAGTTAACTAAGAAGTTTACTGATGAATTGTTTATTAAGAATTAATTTTTAAGTTGATTGCTGGTACTAGAAATAAATTTTAAATTGGCTGCTGGTACTGGGAAATAATTATTTTTCCAAAACATTGTTATATATTTTGGTTAGTTTAATCTTCAAATGCCTTTTAACTCAGAATATGTCAATAAAAATGGGGCACCTGGTTGGCTCAGTTGGAGGAGGGTGTGACTGTTGATCTCAGGGTTGTGAGTTCAAGCCCCATGTTGGGTGTATTATTAAATAAGTAAAACTTAAAAAAAAAGAATGTCAGTAAATATTATAATAATGTAATTCAATTGTATTATTGGTAATTAAACAAATCAAAAAATAAGTAAAGAACTACTTTATCTTATTTACTTCCCCCTTGAGCAACATACAGAAATGATCAGTGTAATAGGTTAAGAACACATTCTCTAGAATAAGATTTGCTGACTTCAAATCTTTATTATTCAATAGATGAGGCTGTTCCTTAACCTGTCTATTGACTGCTTCTTCATCTGTAAAATGAAATAATAATAGTTCCTTCCCCATGTGGTGGTCAGAATTAAATTGGCTAATCTATTTAAAGTACTGAAATCAAGTGTCTGGCACAGAACAAGCACAACAAATGCTTGTTGCTTTTATAAAGCTACCATAAGCATTATACTTTTTATTGGTGATCATAATTAGGTTTATGTTTGTCTCACGAATAGATGAAAGTGAGAGCAGACTGGAATCGCATATTCATGAGCATTAGGTACCAGACACTTTAATACATACATTATCTTGATTATCCCTCATCAAAAAGTTTCTAGAAAAGAAAAAGTATTTTGGTATTTTATGAATAAGAAATGGAGGGTGAGAGATTAAGAGAGAACCAGTAGCTGACAATCCAGGAATCAAACCAGCCGATGTGACTCCACAGTTCATGTTTTGTTTTGTTTTTCCCATTAACCCTGCACAAATATGTTACATGTGTTTGTTTTAGGTATGATGTCAGAAATGCAACGAAGTCATGATGGCCCTTTTGTTACAAAGAAATCTTTACTTATGGCTTAAGAAACTTAGCAAAAATAAGTATATATGTGACACAATACAGTTGAAATACACAAGACACGTATTAAGAATCAAGAATAGAGAAAAAATATTTCAAATACCAGAATCCTATAAGCAAAATGTTAAAGGAATCTTATTTTTTCTAAGAATCTAATGGTAGAATTGCTAATTTTCTTCAATTCTTACTATATTATCACAGTAAGTGAGAGTAAACACTGGTTGTATAATAATTAGTTGGTTTATTGTTCTTATGCCTTTTTAGAGCATCACTGATAAGAATATGGCAGTTACTACCCAGATGTGATGATTTAAATTTTATTTTACATTAATAAAATAAAATAAAATAATTTTCATTTCTTGTTATAGTAGCTGTACTTGGTGTTAATTCATTGGATACATGTGGCTAATGACTACCACATTGGACATGGCAGATATGGAACCTTTCCTTCATTACAGAACTTTCCATTGGACAGCACTATTCTAGAGTAAGTTCGGATGTGTAACAGAATGACCAGGCAGAAAACTTTAATGAGCAAAATATTGGTTAAGTGTAGCTGCCAATTCTTTGCGTTGAACGTAATGGAAGGAATGGTTATCTTGCATTCCATAGCACTAAATGGGTTCCATGTGTACAACTACCAGCTGTTTAAGTTTGGGCAACGTTCACCTTCCTAGAGCTTTAATTCCCTCATTTGTTGAATGGAAGGAAATACCTTCCATGAGGCCTACTTACTGTGGAAATTATGAAGGTCAGTACAGACAAGATATAGGAATGTACCTTGTATAATACAAGTAACAGACATAAGGTATCATTCTGAAACCTGGGTCTTTCAACTAGTTCTCTAAAAGAACACAGCCCTAAAAACTTGTGACCAGGATTCAAGTCCAAGTTCTGCCACTTACTAGTTTTATAAGTTTGAGACTTGGTTTCATTTTTTCTGTAAAGCAAGAAAAATTCATATAGCTATTATGAGAATTAAATAATATGTATGTGGAGGGAAGTCAGTGTAGGCAGGTGGACGGATGGATGATATAAATGAAGGGGATTAAGAGCACAGACACAATGTAGGTCAATATTATGTTTAAAAAGACAAATGGCCAACTTTATACCTCTTTAATTTGCTACCACATGATGCTTTCTGATCTCTACAATACTGGCATGTATATTCATGGTAAAGTGCCTAAAGTAACAGATATCAATTACTGAGAACAGTTCTTTTTTTAATTTTTTTTAACATTTATTTATTTTTGAGACAGAGAGAGACAGAGCATGAATGGGGGAGGGTCAGAGAGAGAAGGAGACACAGAATCTGAAACAGGCTCCAGGCTTCAAGCTGTCAGCACAGAGCCCGATGCGGGGCTCGAACTCACGAACCGCAAGATCATGACCTGAGCCGAAGTCGCACGCTTAACTGACTGAGCCACCCAGGTGCCCCACTGAGAACAGTGCTATGAGCTAGGTACTTTTTGGAGACTTAACATGTATTGCTTCATTTAATGTCTATACAACCATATGGATATTCATGCATTATTATTATTTTCACTTCATTTTATAGGGGTTGTAGCCTCTCTGGGGCTCAGGTAGTTTGTACTACCCAAGATATGCCCCAGAGTCAGCATTTGAACTTGGCACACTAAGAATCTCTGCTCCCAGTCATTACATTCAATTGTCTCAAGTAACATAAAAGAATGCCATTGGTTTATCCACTCATTAACCCTTTCTGTTTCTCCTTACTAAATATTTATGGTCCAGTTCTCCCAAAGTTAATAAATGTTACCATCTAATTCCAAAAACAAAAATCATTTTTAAATAGACAAAATGTTTTTATAAAATTTTTATGTAAAAGTAAACAAGTAAAAATAGCTAGGAAGATTCTGGAAAGAAAAAAGACAAATCCAGTGGAGAGTTGCCCTGTTAGATATTAAAATACATTATAAAGTTTCATTAATTTAACCAATGTGGTGATGAGCATGAACAGCTCCATAGAACAGAATAGAAAGTTGACTGAGTCTCAAACACATTTGAGGAATTTAGAATATGATAATTGTGACATCTTAAGTTAGTGTTGGAAACGATGGGTTATGCAATAAATAGTGGTGGATGCAACAGAGAAGCATCCAGAAAATAAAACTGGAATCTCAATCCACAACTCATATAAATAAACTTGAGCTGGATCTAAGTTTTAGATAACGCACATCAGTAGATGAGTTTTATTCAATCTCATCTGTCCATATAGAGAGTGATTTTGTAAAACCTATAATAATTGATACTATGCTCATGTGTACATTTATGTGTTTGTGTGTCCTGAAGTATTGAGAATTGTAAGACAGTGGTCCAGTTTCATTTTTTTTGTATGTATCTGTCTAGTTTTCCCAATATCATTTATTGAGCATGCTCTCCTTTTCTTATTTTTACATTCTTGGCTCTTTTGTTGTAAAATAATCAACCATATATGTGTGAGTTAATTCTAGGCTTTCAGTTCTGTTCCATTGATTGATGTGTCTGCTTTAATGCTAATGCCATAATATTTTAATTACTATACATTTGTAATATAGTTTGAAATTAAGGATCATAATACCTCCATTTATGATACCTCCAAGTTTGCTTTAGCTGGCTATTCAGGGTTTTGTGTTTGTGTGTGTGTGTGTGTGTGTGTGTGTGTGTGGTTCCATTCATATTTTAGGATCGTTTGTTCTATTTCTGTAAAAAAAAATCCTATTGGAGTTTTGATAGGAATTGCATTGAGTCTGTAGATTGCTTTGGGTAGTATGGACATTTTAACATATTAATTCTTCTAATCCCTGAGCCTGGACTTTCACTTATTTGTGTTACCTTTAATTTCTTTCATCAATTCCTTATCGTTTCAGTGTACAGGTCTTTTACCTCCTTGGTTAAATTTGTTCCTAGGTATTTTCTTTCTTTTGATACAATTGCAAGTGGGATTTTCTTTATTTTTGTTTCTGATAGTTTGTTATCAGTGTATAGAAATGCAACAGATTCCTGCAGATTGATTTTGTAGCACTTGTTATAGATTTCACACACTAAACTTAATTTTCCTGTGAGAAATCCATGATTTCTGAACCTGGTCCCAATCTTCCCTGCACCTGTGATTGCAGAATGAGAAATATTAATGGGTAATCCATAGAGAAATCTTTTCTAGTGATTGCCAAGCACTGAAGGGCTGTAGATATTTCCTCCTAAAGTGCCATCTTTTCAAAAAGGAGTAAACAATTACTCTTCTTGAGTATTACTGGAAAAGCAGAAATAAATATATAGAAACTTTCTAGGCTTTTAAAAATGATTCCTATCCACTGCCACCCATAGAGAACAGGGAGAAGATTTAATCAAAGGTTTTAAACCAAGTGGCATTTGCAGTCAATGCAAAGCTCAGGTGCAGGGGGCACTTCTGATTGCAGGTTATAGCCCCAGGTGAGGTAAAAGTTAGTGGACTGAACAGGTATTCATTTTCTTTAAGCTTCACTGTTTCAATTAGAAGTACTTCATGGTAATATTCTTCCTATCTACCATAAATTTCAAGTATTTTTTTACTTTGTTTTGGTCTTTGTTCTTTTTCTTGAAGACAGTAAGGTTTTTAAAGACCCAATCATATAAATATTCATCGTGTCCTGATGGACTAAAATATTTAGATAATTTTCAAAGTTAAAAAAGCAGATATGTTCTAATGATTCTCATTGATCCACCAGCCAAAGCACAAACTTTTCTCAAAGTGCCTGAATGAAAAATTGTTGATAAATTATCAAGAACTTCTATATAAAAGTGCTTAAAATATTTTTCTTTATGGAGGAGATATTTTGTGATACATGATGGAAACTTAAAAATATATTTTATAGTTCTTGATTTCATTTCCCTAGAAAATCCTACTATTATAATACTGGTTTTGTACCTGGATGATAATATACATTTGAAAAGAAAGAACACATGAGAAGATGTATATTTCTTAAAAATGGAGATATTTGAAAAGGGATATATGGTTTTATGATTAATCATATGAATAATAATATTGTGCCAAGTTATTGGGGAAAGATGCATGGAAATACATGTAAATGTGTCATAGAGGCAGAGAAATGAAGGAGGAACACAAAGATAGGAAAATCACACTGCATTATATACAAGCTTGTACATCTACATAATGTATTAATATTTGAAGTCTAAATTATATCAAGTGTTTTTATTGCAACAAAAACATAAGGATTAAACAATTGCTTATGGAGAAAGAGTTCAGACACAAACTTCTAGTTTATTCACAAAGCCAACATTTCAGCAGATTTTCAGTTAATCTGAACATTTGCCACTGCTGACATTGCACAGCGAGTTCTCTTTTAGAAAAATGTGCACATGTTGTATTACTTTATTTGCTCCAGCTGGGTAGCTAAAGGAAGACAATTTTTAGGAAGAAGTTCAGATTAATAGCATAAAATTTGATGTAAATATTAAAACACAGAGAAGGAAATGTGCTATTAAATGATTGATTCACCTTATTTTAATGGAAATTTTCTAGGAATAAGGGGTTTATAGGGTGAATTTGAAAAGCTGAAACTAACTCTTTTTCTCCCTGTGGTTGAGCTGTTGTTGTACTTTGGTTAAATGTCATCACAGGAAATTTTCCACTTATATTTTTTGTTAAATTAATATATAGGAAAAAACAAGCAGCTCTAGGCTTCTTGAAAACTGATTTTATAGTTAATGTATTTCAACTCTAAGTCTTGATAAAATCTACAGCCATCTTAAATGCAAATCACTGATTTATTAAAAGGAGTAAAATGAGAGTTGGGTGTAAATGTCCAGAATTGAATTCTGCATTCAGTTTTAGGTTCTCCATATTGAAAATGATAGAAAATGGCATGAGAAGAGGGAAATACCAATAAGAATCAAGTGCTTGCTAGGTAAAAGGCATGGTGCTAGGCATTAGAATCAAAGAATTTTAATCCCAAAGGGGCCTTCTTCAAACCTCCACAGTCTTCAGTAAACAGGGCCTAATAAAGTTAAAGAGATGTGTCTAAGATCACATGTTGATAGCGCAATAACTAGAATAGAGATCACTGACATCCAAACCCTGCTCTTTCTGGTCAGCCATGGGATCAAGACCATACAAGTGTGGACAACTTATCATGCATATGACACTGTGTTCTTGGCCTTCCTAGTTATTAATTCAGTCATCTAATATTCTGTCTCTATATGTAGACTTATTTATCATGGCCACAGAATTGATATTCATGTTATTTATCAATTCTGAATGAGCTAGTACTAAGAGTAGATCTCTGTGGCATGCGCCTCAAAGCCTCCATTTAGACTGACTTCATTCTTTTCATCAGCACACGTGGAGCATCCAAATTCAATCAATATTAATGCGATTTGCAACAGGGCCATTTTTCTTTACCTGATTTATAAGAATATCACAAGACAAAAAAAAGAATATCACAAGACAGCTTTTTTTTTTTTTTTTCTGATATCAGACCAACTTTATCAATGGTCTTTCCACAATGGGAACTTTTAATAAATCACCTTTGATGAATGAATTAAAGTTGATCAGATATAATTCTTATCATTGGTTTTCATTCTCTATCTAGCCACAATTATTTTTCTTATAGATACATTTAATAATTATAATTAAAGTATTAAGCTATTTTTTATGTCTACCGCATATATCTATTAATAAGTATAATTTATTTTTTCCACCTTGCTGATCACTGAGCTTCTGGAATTTAAGTTGTACATGGTTACTCCAAGATGCTTTGTCATTGCAAAGAATTTAGTATCATTTATAGGGGAATGTCACATTGCCAAAAGTAGTCAATTTATGAGAATACTATGTGAGAGAGATGGATAGCAAGTCTTCTCTGTTTCTAAAGTGAATGAGTTCAAATCGTAGCTGTGTAGATTTAGTTGTAGATAAGATCCTAACTCAAATAAGCATTACAATGGTTTATGAGACAGTATCTCTAGTTTTCTGACTCCTAGAAACTGAAGGAAATGGAACAATATGGACAAAGCTGAAAAAAGTCAAAGTATGTTTGATTTCTTTCACCAAAACATCCTAAATATGAGATGTTAGCACCCCCTACTCATTTCCTCCTTATACTGCATTTGATTTTAATCTAGAATAGCAGTAAGAAAGGGATTCATTAAATTTTAGCTTATGATCAGAGCTATCATTCTAGTATAGATTTTTTAAACTGCAAATGTATTTTAAATCAGCTTGTGAGTTATGCATTTGATATTTAAAAAATTTTTAATGATTATTTATATATATAGAGAGAGTGTGCGCAAGCAGGGGAGGGACAGAAAGTTGGAGATAGAATCTGTACCAGGCTCCAGGCTCTGAGCTGTCATCATCGAGACCAACATGGGACTCGAACACACGAGCCGTGAGATCATGACCTCAGCCAAAGTCAGATGCTTAACTGACTGAGCCACCCAGGTGCCCCTGCACTAGATATTTAAAATCTGACTTTTTATATTCCAACATAAAGAGATGCAGTTTCAGATTTTGGTGTATAATTGTTATGACTTCAAGTAGATTATTTTCATACATGGTATCTTAGCCAGGGTTTTAAAGGTAGCCAAAATCTGTGGCTATATCCACCTGTAAGTAGAATAAAGTAGACCAGGGTCAGTTTTTTCTTCTAGAAACTAAATTATTCTCACACTGGAATGTAAGCATTAGTATAACAAGTTCAGTAAACAGGATAATGTTAGAAAAACATTCTGTCTTAAAACTTTGTAAAAATATTTCAAATTCAATTTTCAATTTGAATATTATAGCAATGTAATGTATGAAATAGTACCCATTTCCTGAAGGAGAGCTTTGGCAAGAATATTAACCAATTACTACAAAAATAATAAAACTAATGAGAGCCAAGACTTTTGGGATTGTGTGGTTTTAATCAATACTTTATAATTTGCTACTATTTGAAAATACTCTTGTTTGAAGTGCCGAGATTCTCAAAGGATACAAAAATGCTGATTCAAAGGGGCACATGCACCCCAATGTTTATCGCAGCACTAACAGTAGCCAGATTATGGAAAGAGCCTAAATGTTCGTTGACTGACGAATGGATAAAGAAGATATATATATAATGGTGTGTGTATAATGGTGTGGTGTATATATATATATATATATATATATATATAATGGAATATTACTTGGCGATCAAACAGAATGAAATCTTGCCATTTGCAACAATGAAGATGGAACTAGAGTGTATAATGCTGAGTGAAGTAAGTCAGAGAAAGATAAATATCATATGATGTCACTCATAATGTGGAATTTAAGAAACAAAACAGGTGAACATAGTGGAAGGGAAGGAAAAATAAGAAGCAAAAGAGAGAGGAAGGCAAACCATAGGAGACTCTTAACCATAGAGAAGAAACTGAGGGTTGCTGGAGGGGTATTGGGTGGGGGGATGGGCTACCTGGGTGATGGGCATTAAGGAGGGCTCTTGTTGGGATCAGCACTGGGTGTTACAGGTAAATAAATCACTAAATTCTACCCCTAAAATCATTACTATACTATATGTTAACTATCTTGGATTTAAATAAAATTAAAAATTAAAAAAAATAAAGTGCCAGAATTCTTAAGTTAATCACTTTATTACATTAAAGGTACATTATTATTTCAATATGCATATTTAAATAGTCTTATATTGAAAGCCAATAGGTATATAACATACAATAATTTAAAATCTAGAACATTTACTATAAATTAAGGATATCTGGTTGTGCAATGAGGTATACAATGTGCTTTGAAGTTGTAAAATACACTTATATAAGAAAGAGTTTGTTAGTGTGATTGTTACCGTTTTTTTGGAAGACTAGTTCTATATATGTGACTCAAATGTCAGACAATCCTTCTAGCGTTTAGTGAGCTTTGTAGAGTCATTGGATTTTAATAGTGATTTTCATTTTCAGCACTCCAGTTTTAATGAGGAAATATTTCCAGAAGTATTAACTTATTTCTTAGGACTAATATTTAGTCTTTTTACCTGGTGTTGGCTAGAACTAGTAGTACTATTTTCAAACTATATATATATATATATATATATATATATATATACACTTAGGTAGGACATATGTAAAGATTGAACAGGGAAGTTAATCTTCAATTATCTGAAAGTTTCATATTAGTTTAATGTTTGGATTGATACATTCTCTTTAACATAGACATAGTAATTTATTTTACTGACTGTTCTTCAGAGAATTTAATCAATGTTTGAAATTGAGCACAATTTCTGCAGATTGAGGGAGAAAGAGAAATGAAAGCAATGTTTCTCAACAGTTGCAAAGATTTCAGTGATTTGACTAAAATTTCTTAAGCTTTCATTTATTCATGTATTTGGGGGTTCCACTACTTATTTATTACCAGGAGGCTGGCTGAGAGTTTCTTATGGAGTTGTTTCCCCCCATGGTCATGATGAATTTGCACTGTTATAACCAATACTCTCTTGTTTAATCTCTGAAATCCAATCTATATTATCAAAGATTTATTCTCCAGAAGATAGCATATAATTAAAAATGCTCATCCAGAGCAGGGTTTATATTTTTGACCTAAGTTCTCATATTAAAATATAAAAATCATATGGGGCGGGGCGCCTGGGTGGCTCAGTCGGTTGAGCGTCCGCCTTCCTCTCAGGTCATGATCTCGTGGTCTGTGAGTTCCAGCCCCACGTTGGGCTCTATGCTGACAGCTCAGAGCCTGGAGCCTGCTTCAGATTTTGTGTCTCCCTCTCTCTGCCCCTCCCCCACTCATGCTCTGTCTCTCTCTGTCAAAAATAAATAAATGTTAAAAAAAAATTTAAAAAAAAATCATATGGGGCACCTGGGTAGCTCATTCGATTGAGCATCTGACTTTCGCTCTGGTCATGATCATGGTTTGTGGGTTTCAGCCCAACATCAGGCTCTGCGCTGACAGCTCAGAGCCTGGAGCCTGCTTTGGATTCTGTATCCCTCTCTCTCTGCCCCTCCCCTGCTCATGCTGTGTCTTTCTCTCTCTCAAAAATAAACATACATTAAAAAAAAATATATGATTACTAGATAAAAAACTATATTCCAAGCCATATCAGACAATATTTTAATTTTGGGTACAAATAAAGAAATTAAGAGGAAAGCCAGCTCAATTTTGAAATTTTAAATTTTTAGACAAAATGAGTATTACTTCTGAGATACTGATGACCATACTAATAAATGCCTGTGAACGAAATCCAAGGACAAGTTGATTTATTATGAGAAGTTCATGGCATGAATGTCATTTTGTATTATTTTAGCCCAGAACACAATCTCAGAGAAATATGCACTGGAGCTTTTAAATGTCTGACTTTCTTAAAATGTTCTAGAAGGGTCACTCTCTCAGTTTGAGTTGATATTCATACTTTGAAATTGAAGAGTAATGAAATAAAAATTAAATATTTATGCCTTACTTTCATCAGGTATATAAGGCCAAAGACAAAAATATTCTTTCTTGCTTTTCCTGTCCCTGGGACTCAAATAAAAAATAAAGAGGAACACTTAGATTAACTTTTCATTTCTTGCTAGAAGATATCACATGTATATGAGAAAAAGAGAACTATAATCAACAAATACTGGGCTTATTTTAATTTGTTTAGGAGTAAACAGGGAAAAAAATGTTAAAAAAGAAAAAAAAAAGATGCCTAAGCCATAAGAAGGAAATGAAAGATGAGAAACTAGGCGAGTAGTACAAAGACAGACATTATTCTGAAATCCGTATCAGTTATTTAATGTGATGAACCTGACGTATAGCTATAAGAAAATAGTACCTGCAAAGAGTATCTTGCAATATGAGCAAGATGTTAGCAAGTGAGGGTTGAAATTACAAAGTAGAAAGAGAAACTATTCATTTAAGGTCACCATGTTGTTGAAATTCTTCTAGTTTTAGAGGCTTTTTTTAAATTTTAAATTTTAATTTTTTTAGATGCTAAAGGCATGATTTAGTTGTTTGTGTACTTCATTTTTAAGGTAATTTTTTGAAAGAGAAATAAATACATAATATTATAGGCTGAAATGACTAAATTAATGTGAACTTCACGCTTACTCTTTTGTTTCCAAATACTAGAGACCATGGTGAAATGTTAACTGAACATAAGTCTTATGTTCTACTATTTACCGATAACAGAGGAAAAACATATCAGTACTAAAATAGAATCAAATTTCTACATTAGATTTTAAAACCTGATTGATCTTTGTTAAGTGAGTGTTTGTAGGTAAGTGGTTTTTAAATTGTTGAGTGTTTTTTAAGGGAAGTGTCCATGTAGTAGGTAGTAGTTCTACATAAATAAGTGAATCGTAAATGGAATAAATAATAATTGGCATAATCAGTATGACTCTTATCTTTGGGAAAGCATTTCTGATTTGCATTAGGAATACATCGACTGAAGAGAGAAAGATGGAATAGATGACTGTAAGATTCTTTTTAACTCCACACATTTGTTTAAAATTTCACATATTGAGTCACATGATAGTAAAAACATCTTAATGAAAAAAATAATCCTAGTAAAATGTCAGTATAATAATCTTTAGAAGCTTTTTGTTTCATGTGAATTGTTCAAAAGTAAGCTTTTTCATGCACCCAATAAGTTGTAGAAGAATATTAATGCGGCTCTCATCTCTTAATCAGACATACATGATGGCTGTGTACAGATGGGGATGAGGGAGGGGAGGGGCGGGTTGGAGGTAGGGGAGGGGCAGGAGGCGTGGGAGAGGGATAGAAAGATGGATATTAGGAAACTATAGCACATACTAAGAGAGATCCTGGGGATAAAGGAAACTGCTGGATGATTAGAGGGCATCCGAGGCATTCTGTTCAATAAAGGACAAAGATAGCTACAGCTGCAGAAATATAATCACTGGGCTTAAAGTGAAATTTCATAAGTTGCAGGTGGAGTAATTGAGAATACTCTATAAAAGGTAAATAAAAGTCCTGTAAGAAAGTGACTATTCCAGACCGATTCTGTACATGGATAGTGCTTCTAGAAGACAAAAAGAAATTAAAAGAAAGAGTTGATAAAAAGAAAGAAAACAAGACAAAAAAATAGGAGGAAAGCATTAAATCATATTATATTAAAATGTCATAACTAGGTTTTTCCCCTCCGATGAGCCGCTTACACAAATGCTGGGTAAAATTATATGAACAGTACCTTTCTTTTAGCCTTTAGCTGCTCATGGTACTTGTCGCAGGTGTCTCCTGGGATCTCTCCTCCCCAAAGAGTAATTCCAACAATGGTGTATGTGACACCCATGACGAGCAATGGAAAACAGTACACCAGTACAATGACAATAATATGGTAGCTGCAAGAAATAAAAACAAACAAACGCAAGCTGAAGATCATACTGAGATGCAATATGTGGGGAACTTTGAATTCATTTTCTTTTAAATCATAACTGAAAATTCCAAAGATTATTTCCACATTTTCTCTGAGTCCTCATTTCACAAATTTATCAAAATATCATGCTCTTGTCTACTATATTTGTCCAAATGCTACCAGCTGATCCTTGCCAATCTTTGATTCATATACAAAAAGTATAGCTGCATTGCAGTGCTAATTTAAACTGCCCATGCTCTCCTTGCCTAGAGGTTCTGGATGAATGCCATTTCTCTGCTTGGTAATTGTTGAGCTAACCTAATTAAATTTATCATCAGAGACGAAAAGATGAGACAGAATAAACAAATCAACTGACAGGTATTTTCTCATATGCAAAATTATTCTATATACCCTTGCAACATCAGTAATATTTGAAATAAATTGTTTTTATCCAAAGAAAAAAATGTAACTAGATATTCTAAACCACACTGGATCCACAAGATATATGACTATAATTTAAAAAATCAGGTAAAGACATTTACATGCATTTCTAATGTCATGACATATTTGATAGCATTATTAATTTGGTAAATAACATTCGGGTCTGTTAGTCACATCTGTTAGTGACATCTGTTAGTGTCAAGATACTATAAATTAGCAAACTAAATTCTACGTTTTTATAGATTTAAGTCAAAATGATAAGGATGTAGGGGCACCTGGCTGGCTCAGTCAGCCAAGAATCTGACTTTTGCTTAGGTCACGATCTCATGGTCAACACAGAGCCCACTTCGGATCCTCTGTCTCCCTCTCTCTCTGTCCCTCCCCCGTCTCTCCCTGTCTCTCAAAAGTAATAAATAAATATTTAAAAAATTGATAAGGATGCAGTTGGGGAGGAATAGAAGGGCAACTGATAATATAACCACACAATTAAAATTTGTATAAAGTTTTGTGTAGTTTCCGCTGTCTTCGGAAGGCTTTAAGGAAATTAAAGAATTCGGTATACTAGTCTTCTCAATACCTGTTTCTTTGTAAAGGGAATCTTAAACCTCCTTGCCTTCCTGTTTCCTGATAGCTTTTTAAGTATTGAGTTACAGTCAGTGGGAAGCGATTCAGTCAACAAATAACTTAATTTTATTATTATGATTACTTTTATTTTGTTATACAGCTAAGATTTATTAATATCAGATAGAATAACAGTATTCAGTTTAATAACTATTTCCTGCTTTTCCTTCAATTAAATACTTCCTAATATTTTTCTTTAAAAATCTGGACTCTGGGAAGTCAGAGAAAAACAAATACCATATGATTTTACTCATATGTAGAATTTAAGAAAAAACCAAATGAGCAAAGGGGAAAAGAGAGAGAGAGAAATTAAAAAACAGACTCTTAATTAAAAAAAACCAAACTGATGGCTATTGGAAGGGAGGTGGGTGAGAAGGGGTGGGTTAAAAAGGTGATGGGGATTAAGCAGTGCACTTCTCATGGTGAGCACCAGATGATGTATGGAATTGTTGAATCATTATATTGTACACCTGAAACTAATATAACAATGTATCTTAACTAACTGGAATTATAATAAAAACTTAAAAACAAATCTGGACTTTGGGTAGAGAAGTTTGATAAAGTGACTGCTTTAAAAAATGACCGTTATATTAAACATCCTATTTCAGCTCATGTCATGATCTTGTGGTTTGCGAGTTCAAGCTCCACGTCCAGCTTTGTGCTGACAACTCAGAGCCTGGAGCTTGCTTTGGATTCTGTCTCCCTCTCTCTCTGCCCCTCCCCTGCTTGTGCTCTGTCTCTCTCTCAAAAATAAATAAACATTAAAAAAATTATAAAAGATTACCATTGTATTTGCATCATTTGTTATTTTTTAAAGAAAAAAATAGGACACTGCATTAGATTTTATTGAATTAAAATTTAAATTATCGGAATAAAAAATGCAAACAGTTGCCCAATTACTTTTTTTCCTTTTGCTTTTCTTAAGATGTGTCCAAAATATGAAATACCAAATTCTATTGTATAACATTCATAATTATTTTCCAACCTAGTGTTTATGTTTCTTTAATGCTAAAACAAAGGAGCACAACCAAGAACCTACCAGAACTGCCTTTCCCTAACCAGGACTTTAAAAGGACAATCAGCACCTTTGGGCTTCAGTTCTTCCTTTCCCATTCTTTTCTCAATTAATAACAACCCTGCTTTCCTTTGTGCATTGCTTTCATCTCCAGGGATTTTATCACTTCCTTCAGGAAACTCTCTAGAGTTACCCCATATAAAATTCATCTCATTTTTCATGTTAGTAACCTTTGTAATTTATAAAACTTATTGACCATACCATATTGTAGTATTTTAAACTTTTTTTTTTTTTAAAGATTTTAAGTGATCTCTACACCCACTGTGGGGCTCAAACTCACAACTCCGAGGTCAAGAGTTACTCTACCAACTAAGCCAACCAGGCACCCATGTATTCTAGTACTTCAATGTGTCTGTTTTCCCAAATAACATATGGACCCTTGAGGGAAATGTTTATGTTTCATTTGCTTAATTGTTGCTCCCAACCTATAGTTCTTTAAGTGTTCAATAAATTGAATTGAAAACCACAGTAGAGAATTAACTTACGTGAAATGTTGTTTAGGACCCTCTGGCCATTGCACGTAGCAAAGAGTACGGCCTGGCATGACTTTAATTTTGGAGTAAAGACACTGAGGGAAGGCAAGTAGAAATGCTAGAATCCAAATACTTCCAATGACGATCTTGGTTGCTGTGGCAGATAGTCTGGGTTTCAAGGGATCAATAATGGCCATATACCTATACAAAAACAAACAAAACCATTTTGTTGGTTCTCTTGCTAGCAGAGTTAAAAATGGAGTTTCAAAGGAGTTATCTGTCTCTGGTAAGCAAGTTAATAAGGATTTTGCTTTGTAGAGGCAGCATGGAATGATAATCATGGCATAGTCTTAGGAATCAGGCATACTGAGGTTCAAATCCTATTCTGTCACTTATTCAAACTTTTTGAACCTCAGCTTTTTTATTTTAAAAATAGAAACAAGAACATTCACCTCATAGGGGTGAAGTCAAGATCAATAGAAATAAGGTAAGTGAAAGGTATTATTTGTGCTGTGCCTTGCACATTATCAGAATTCATAAATGTCTGTTGAATGGAACTGGAAAAGTGCATAGTAAGTGCTTAAAAATATGAGTTCTGTACCTCAAGACCTCCATTTTTCTTCTGTATGTTTAACTTTTTAGAAGAAAATTCTGGAGAACTAATATAGATAAACCTATCTGACAAAAATGAGGAATCCCTTATAAAGGATGTCATCAACAACTCCATCTAAAAATATCGAGACAAGATCAGGATTCAGATAATAATAAATAAGTCAAGTTTGACTGAGGCTATCCCTTGCTGTTACCTCTAAAATTGAATTCATGATTTACCATGAAAATCTTCATAGTGCCTGTGTAACTATGTATAACATAATAGTTATAGAAAAATATATTTGAGACTCTCAAAAACACACATATGATTTTTAGAGAGCAAAGTTTTGGGAAATTGGAAACTTTGAATATGGTAACAAAAATCAAGTTTTATTCACTTGTTAAAATATTAATGATATGTCTGGGAGAAACAATTGACAGCTTCAAATTGGATAATATGCCTAATTGCCAAATTCTGGCTAATAGAGTAGAAAATTAATTTGAAATTATACACAAAATTAATTATATTTTTACATTTCTATCAACAAAACATTGTTGCAATTGTTTTTGCTATTGACAATTATGTGTTTCTCAAATATATTTTGATTTCTGTAAATTTTTCAAAGGCAACAATATAATCAAAGAATGACTATTACTTAAGTCCAAAAACATTTTAATTTTAAGAATAAATATTTCAAGATAAGAATAATTTTTTTTAATTTGCTTATTGCCCTTTGTTTTATGACTATTAGGCAGAATTGGACCTTTAATAGATATATTGGAACTTACCTATGTACTACTCATCATATTAACTTTAGTTGAAATTTACTTAAAGGAAATATCCTTAATTTATTATGTATGACAGCTAATAGGTAAAAATGAATGTTAGGTAAAAAATCATAAAAACAGTACCATAGTTTTGGAAATAAAGTGAACCACACAATGAAAATAAAATGCCTATGTTTGTTTGTTTTTTTTCCAATATATGAAATTTATTGTCAAATTGGTTTCCATACAACACCCAGTGCTCATCCCAAAAGGTGCCCTCCTCAATACCCATCACCCACCCTCCCCTCCCTCCCACCCCCATCAACCTTCAGTTTGTTCTCAGTTTTTAAGAGTCTCTTATGCTTTGAAAATGCCTATGTTTGAAATTGAAAATTGTTTTATAATTTACCTTTTATGCTTATGTTGGTGAATAGTAGCAACATTTCGTGACTGCCAACCATAAGCAGGCAATTTATTATACACATTATATATATTTAACATCCAAAACAGTCTAATCAACCAGATAATATTATTTCTATTTTACAGAAAAAGAAACTGAAGCTTAAATACATTAAGTAGATTGGTCAAAATGACCCAGATGGTAAGAGCTGGAATTCTAAAACAGTTCTGCCAGTCTCCAAAGTCCATATGGATACAGATGAAGACTTTGAATATGGCAGTTCATATAAGGAATTGTGGAAGAGAGAGAAAAATATTCAAGGTAGATGCCGTCCAAAGAATCCTATTTTGCCTCTGAATCTGAAAGCGTTTATGTGCAATATTAAAGACAAGAGTCAAGCATAGAAAGGGAATAATTATAGTTGGTTATTTCTGTTTCCACTGCTGTTGGTTATGATTCACCACAGCATTTCTCTCATTATATTAGCTGGTTGCTTAAGGAGTGTCTAGAGTCAAGCACAGCACTTATCAATAAATTTTGTTGTACTGAACTGAATATTCCTCAACTCTATCATGATATTTTGCTTTTTTGCTTGCCTGGAAGTTTATGAATGCAATTTGGATGTTTAGAGAGTTGATTTTTTTGAGACTGAAAAGAGAATTTGACTGGCATGTGCAGGGTTAAAGTCCTGTATTACTATTACAGCACAGATAATTCAAAATAGTACAAGTTGCTTCTTGATTTTGTTGCTAAGTTACTCTATATTACAGAAATTATTTCCAAACAGGTAGAATATTGTTTTGTTGGAATTATATGAAAACAGTCAATTTATGTTCTCATTAACTAACACTTCAGTGAAGGCAGAAATTTAGGAACTTCAAGCTGACATTTTTGTCATTTTTGGTGTGATCTGTTATTCATTCAACCAAACATTTACTGAATGCCTACTGTGGTATATGAAACAATAGTAAGGAGAAATGACCTTCACAGAGCTCACAGTCTAGTGAAGTAGACAGATAATAACCAAGGAATGTAAAATAAACAAAATTACAAATATGATAAGTGTTAAAAGGCAAGGAATATATAGCCATGTGAATGTATTTACTGGGAAAAACATATTTAGGTTGTGACTCAGTCTCTCCTAAGACAAGTCATTCTGGGTTGAAATTTGGAAAAGTAACTAG
Source organism: Panthera uncia (assembly GCF_023721935.1). Lineage (NCBI taxonomy): Eukaryota > Metazoa > Chordata > Mammalia > Carnivora > Felidae > Panthera > Panthera uncia. Next base: position 84,744,064 of record NC_064811.1, read on the forward strand.
GCAAGGTGGCAGAAGAGTAAGGGTTGCCAGGAAGATTTATGGAAGAACAAATGACATGTGAAAAACTCCTGCGTAAATGGTGAGTTTTTATTGGTTGAATTGTGTCCCTCTAAAAAAGGTATGTTTAAGTCCTAAACCCCAATACCACAGAATGTGACTTTAGTTGTAAATGGGGTTTTTATATAGGCAAGTGAGTTAAAATGAGGTCATTAGGGTGGGCCCTAACCCAATATGACTGATTTAAAAGAAATTTGGGAATAGAGAGAAACATATGGAGAATGCCACATGAAGATGGAGGTTTGACTGATGCATCTAAAAGCCAAGGAATGCCAAAGACTTCCAGCAAACCACAGAAAGCTACGAGGAGGCAAGGAAGGATTTTCTTACAGCTTTCTGAGGGAGCATGGCCCTTGTCAATCTCTTGATTTCAGACTTCCAGCTTCCAGAGCTGTTAAGACAGTAAAATCCTCTTGTTTCAAGTCACTCTGTGGCACTTTGGTACAAGAGGCCCAGGAAACCAAAGCGAAGGGTAAGGATGGGGAAAGCATTGTGCACTTGAATAAAGACTACTGTAATGGAAACAGAGTGTGAAGGAGGAAGTGGTCTGAGATAGAGTTGTAGAGCAGGTCGTAGATTTTTTGTCCTATGGCGAAAAATCAAGGTGATCAGTCAAAGGAAGAGAATAATCAGACTTTAGTGAGATTTTAGTATTAACTGAAGGAAGGAAAATAATGCAAGCAGTGGGAATAAGTAAACTGGCTATTGTTTTGTTTTGGGTGAGAGATGATTGCTGCTTGAAATGAGGTGTTACCAGGGAGATTGAATTATGGTAATGGTTTGAGGAAAATAAAGGAATGTTAAAACATTGTAGAAAGGGAGAGCCAGTTGGCCATAGAAGTAGGTACAGTTGCCAGGCACTGCTGACAAGATTAATTTGAAACTGGTAATTAGGAATTCATTGGGGCATCAATATTTCCTGTTCTGTGGCTCTCTCCAGCAATAATAATTTGCTCAAAAGTAGGCATGAAAAAAATGGATCCTTAGGCTCATCCAAATAAATATCCTCTGGACCTTGAGAAGAAATAATCCAATCTGCGATATAATATCACTCAAATGATTGTTAGCACTTTATTTCTCCTTTAAAGAAATATGTATCTTTGATATGATCACATTAGCTTTTCCCAGGTTTTTGTCTGAGCTTCTCACTACCATTCTTACCTTTACTAAACAGATTTTCAAATACATTAGTGCCCTTAGTATGATCATTTGATATGTAATCGCTAAGATTGGATTCTTCACTCTTTCAATTAGCATATCACTCAAACAAGTTTAAAATTATGTCTTATTATTTTTTATAGAGTCTGTAATTCTCAGAAGCATCCACTGAAAGCTCCTATTTTAAATGCCATCTTTTATCAATTTTCCTTTCCATTCTAAGACAAGGCCACGTTCTTTTACCACTTACTTTTCTGATATAATTGAAGGGTCTTTTCTGGTTCTTTGATATCTAAACAGAATATTTCGACATACCGTTACTTACTTTCAATAAGCAAGCCTTTTCCATTTGCGATTGTTCTTGATATCTGGTATGATTCTTCCTTTTGTTAGCATTTTTAGTAAGCTCTGTTTCTGGATTTTTATATGCCTCTACACATTTTAAAATTTTGGTATGAAAGGCAGTGTACAGCCTTCAGATATGCACTTGATTAACAATGCAAAGAATATTTGCCTCAAATGATGTGGATTTTGCTGTTTTCCAATTTGCTTCCAGTCACGGTAGGCAATGTTTTAGGCTGTAAAGCCCATATATATAATGTTGTCTGCCTATTGTCTGTACAAAATAAAGATTCGTTGTAACAGCTGTTCATGACCCATACTGTTTCAACTTCTGGCCTTTGGTGCTAAGGCATTTTCTGCTTTAAAAAATCACTAGAGAGAAATATAATCTTTTCTGAAATGGCATTTTGCAGACAAATTTTATTTATGCTTTTTCATAAGTATTTTAAATAAGAGTGAGCCAGTTAATTAATTTGTCATAACTATTGTCTTAGTGAATTTTGAAGGGAACAAATATTTATTAAAATAAGCTTGTATATCCATACATTCAAATATATGTACACATATAATAGGAACTTCAAAATATTATCAAGCAAGAAACAAATAACTTGCTTATTTACCCAGATTTTTTGATTTTTATAAGTAAAATTTATAGACTGGCACTTGAGGAAAATTAGATTTAAAAAATAAAGTTTCAGGGGTGCCTGGGTCAGTTGGTTAAGTGTCGAATGCCTGATTTTGGCTCAGGTCATGATTTCAGGTTTCCTGAGATTAAGCCCTGCCTTGGGCTCCATGCTGACAGTGCAGAGCCTACTTGGGATTCTCTCTCTCCCTCCCTCTCTGCTCCTCCCCCGCTTGAATGCATGCATGTGTGCTCACTCACTCCCTCTCTCTCAAAATAAATAAATAAAACTTAAAAAAATTTAAAAAATAAAAATAAAGTTTCAGAATAGTGAAAGTACTTGACTTTCATTTTATATACTTTTGGTTTAAATTCAGCAATTAGATTTACCTATTCATTTATTAATTGAATATCAGCTATTTGTTTTCAATTATTTCTTGAATGCTTTTTTCCCAAGATTTTATTACATTCTTTGACCATATTGATAAATAAGATAGATATGGTTCCTGCTCTTGTAGAATTCAGAGTCTAACACAGAAGAAAGACATTATTCAAATAATCACAAAATATGTACGAAATTACTACCTAAATGTTCTTTGGGAAACATCGCCTCTTGGATATTTGGTTAAACTTTCCATGGAGCTTTACTGTAATGGCCTGTGTGAGTTCAGCACCTTCCCCCATGATTTCTAAGTGAAATACAATCTAACCTATTTGGTAACCTCTGTTTTTATTCTTGAATCTGTATAAAATACTTTCATGTCACCCATTATGAACCTGAATGCAAACTTGTACTGTCATATGATTTCCACAACAAATCCAATTATATAAAGCATTTCAGATTTCAAAATTTTATTGGATTTAGGAATTTAGGGGAGGGGAGAATACACCACCACTTTTTATCCTATGATTCTAAACTTGACTTTTCTTCTCTTCGTTATACTCATTTTATATTCTGCAATTTTTAAAGAACTCTACATGTACCGTGGGTGACCCTGTCATTTGCAACCCCTTGACAAGTTTAGCCCAGTTTTGCATTTCTGTTAGTAGGCTAGTTTATCTAGCCCGATCCTTTAGGAAGTCTGCAAAATTATCTCCACTGTGTACACAGTGTTAAGAAGACATGTACTAGTAATCATAAAGCGTAAAATAGGCAATTTGACCTAGTCTGGGGTGTGGGTTGAAATGATGGTAGAGATATTAGTAGGCTTCTCCGAGGAAGCAACATTGGTTTAGAACAATAAATAGGAGTTAATCAGAATTGGGATTTGAAGAAAAAGTGGAACAGCAAGTACTGAGGTTGGAGGAATCAAGAGGTATTTGAGAAACTAGAAAGGCCAGATTCTCTACAGCACAGAGGAGGGAAAGGCAAAGATGTCAAATAAAGCTGGAGAGGTATTAATCATGACTTCACTGATATATATCCAATATATATTTAGGTTTTCTTTTTTAACAATAAAAGCAATAATTGCTAACACCTGTACCAGACTCTATTCTAAGAGCTTTATATATAAATCAGGTAATCTTTAAATTCTAATTATTTATAATAATTACAAAGTGATTTATAATAAAATGCTACCTCATTAGTGAGTACCACATAAAACAATTTCTCCTCAAAATTTCAGACCTCAATTTAGAAGTAGTTTTCTATATTAACAATATAAAATTTACTGTTGAAAATTATTTTATGCTATTTATATTATCTCTGATGATAAATAATTTAAAAATCAGAAAATAATATGTTATTTCATCTATGAAATACCATAAATACTGTAAAACTATAAACCCTTTTTTTAAAGTCCAATTTACTAATATTTTGTGTCATCTCTATATTGTCTCAGAAAATTAATGGGAACATATATAACCACTTCTATATATCACTTTGAAAGTGCTGCTTTCACAAAGTCATCTTTATGTTATCAATCATATATTGAAAAGTTAACTTTGTTAAGAAACTAGTTCCTGGGGTGCCTGGGTGGCTCAGTTGGTTAAGCATCTGACTTCAGCTAGGTCATAACTTCACAGTTTATGAGTTCCAACCCTACACCGCGCTCTCTGCTGACAGTGTGGAGCCCGCTTCGGATCCTGTGCCTCCTTCTCTCTCTCTGCCCCTCCCCCACTAATGCTCTCTCTTTCTTTCTGTCTCTTAAAAAATAAACATTAAATAAATTATATATATATAATATGTATAGAAACTAATTCCCCATGAAAATAGTTTTGAACTCTTGGCAGATTATTTTCTTGAAAGCAATGCTTTCATTAAAATATATTTGAAGCTGAAAAGGACTTATATTTTTAGTATTCAATATTTTATACAGATAACACAAAACACTAGATGTAATTGTGTATAGTATAATTATACATGATATTCTATTTATACTATAAGGTAATATGCTTCCTAAAATGCATCCAAAGCCCTTTTTCAGGTCAATAAGAAAAAAAAAAATTCAATCCAATATTATTTCATTCTATAAGGAAAAGAGTTTTTAGATGAAGAGAGAATTCAAAAGTTTGCCCCAAAATGGAGGAGTTAGAATAAGAGCTAAAGAAACTCCTAGGTAAGGGCAATAGACAGGTCATATTATAGTCAATGGGTAAAGGAAATGAAATTTCTTAACCAGAAAAGACTTGAGACACTTGTAAGCTTTGGTCAAATGTTGGGGCACCTGGGTGGCTCAGTCGGTTAAACATGTGACTCCTGATTTCAGCTTAGGTCATGATCTCGTTGTGATATTGAGCCCCAAGTTGGCCTCCACGTTGGGCATGGAGCCTGCTTAAGAGCCTCTCTCTCCCTTTCCCTCTACCTCTCTCTTTCTCTCTCTCAAAAAGAATATATACAATATATAATACATAAAATATGTTATATATTATATAAGTATATAATTATTAAAATACATAAATATAAAATAGATATTAATACACATATTAATATATATGTGTTTATATATTTATATTAATTTATATTAATATAAATATAAAATAAGTATTAATACACATAAATGAAGAGCTATAGTGTAGATAGTAGAGCAGTTTTAGATTGCTACAGGAGGTAGAGCTCAGACCGCATTTTCTGGAGAAAGATGAATCACAACTCTGTAGGGCACAATGGACTGTCTCCAGTGGTAATACTTTTTTTTTCCCTCTGTTGTTGAAGGCACTGAAGAATCAGGAATAGAATGAATCACCACTTATTGAGTGAGTTAAGGGATTATAAACTTCAGGTGAATTGTTGAAATAGATGAAAGTACTCTCCCGCATAACTTTGAGATTATAATTTTAATCAGAGGGAGGTTGTCTGAAAACTAATTATGGTTCCAGGCCCTTATAATCAGAATTATGACAGGGAGTAGATTGTTGGGACAACTGAGTGAAGTAACTTAGTTTGTGTAATTTGCAGAGTACTACAGTATGACTTATATATCAAATAGTATTGAGCCAAAATTTCCTTCCATCTATTAGCTTCCCCTTAAAATTACTTGGCTTTCCTTTTATATGTCTTTTATATACATGTGATTAAGTAAAGCCACATATTATAACTGGTACTGCAAGTCCATAGTTCTGGCAGACAGTTTTCTTTTTTTAAAAAATTTTTTAACATTTATTTATTTTTGAGAGACAGAGAGAGACAAAGCATGAACAGGGGAGGGACAGAAAGAGAGGGAGACACAGATCTGAAGCAGGCTCCAGAATCTGAGCTGTCAGCACAGAGCCCAGCATGAGGCTCAAACTCACAGACTGCGAGATCGTGACCTGAGCCGAAGTCTAATGCTTAACCAACTGAGCCACCCAGGCCCCCCTGGCAGACATTTTTTTTTAACCAACAGTGACATTAAGAGCTTTATGAGAATGGATGGAAATGATTTTATATATACCCTTTTACAGTGTGAATATCTTCAGAAAAAACATGAATATTACTATGCATATATGAAAAAAAAGTTTATGTTTCAATAATAGGTTTTTCATTTTTGGAAAATGAATACTTTTTTGAGTATACTCATTATAAATATTATTTGTATATATGTGTGAGTTACTCTGAACCTCTTCTTTTTCTCATTTCCTTTGCACAATCATAAATCTTATCAGTCCACCTTCTGACATCACCAAATCTGTTCTGTTCTGTTCCTCTCTTCCAACTCTCAATGCCTGGATTATTGCAACATCACCATAATGGGTTTCCTGGATGCTACTCTTAGCTTTCTTCACAATGTCTTTCAAGTTATCTTTCTAAATAATTTCACTGTTTCTTCACTTTTGACAGGATTAGTTGCAATTCTGCACACACTTTACTACAGTGGCACTAAATATCTTAACTGGCACTAAATATCTTAACTTTTGCTCAAACTTGCTATGTTGTATAAGTCAGAGCTCCGGGAAAAACAATGGCACACTCAAGTGGGAAAACTGAAGAGAATTTAATAAAGAGGTCATTTACAAAATTAAATAAATAAGCCATTTACAAACCCCATTTTACAAAGTTGTTAAAGGAAATCAACTTGAAATGAATATTCCTGGGACTAGCAACAGCAAGGAGTTGGGAGGCATGGGTGTCCTCCTGCCCAGGTCTCAAGGATGAAAGGATGCTATAATCTGAACTGAGGAGATGAACACTTGGGGGAGTAGCACTTGACAAGAGATATGGATATTGTTTTGGGCTTAGCCAATTTGCAGCAATCCTGAATGGAAGGAGAGTGGATACATTCCAAAGTCGCTCTCCTCTCTTCCTCCCATCTCCTTCAAGTATCTCCCACTAGGCAAAGCCAAAGAAGAGGCCAGAGAGCAAGGGACCCTTTCGATGCATATAGTCCACAGAAATATTCAGCCTGGGAGGAGGGGACAGAAAAAAGAATAGAATAAGTAGAGAGAAGATCTGACTTGAAAAATAGAAATTGTCCAGCTTACATATCCTTTGACAATTTCATGTTTCTCACATGGTAGTTTCTTTGCTGGAATGATTTCCCTCTCGCTCATACATACATTATTGTAAAGTTCTACGACTGCTAAACTTCTAGGCATCCTTCAGTTTCCACTCAGATTACAGAATGATCACTGTGGATTTCTTCCCTTCCCTCTGTCCAGAGTTAGTTTTTAACCTTCTCAGTGCTCCAACAGTATTATGCTCATAATTTGATCTGAACTCATTGGAGATTCTGATTTGTTCATCTCTGTGTTCTGTAGCACCTAACAAAGTATCTATAGGAGTCAAATGAGAGCTGAATACTGACTGCAAATGGCTATTGCATATTTGGACAGTTGAACATTTGACTACTTCTATGGTTGTTGAATATTTGGGTAGAGTAAATAACTGTTTACAAAAGGAGACTTCAGCATGTATGCATTTTTTTTAAAGGAATAGTTTCCTTAACTTTACTAAGTGGGAATAATAGAGTATGATCATGAGGTTATAATGTCATTAAATAACACAGTATATACAAAGAGATGTAGATAATGTCAGGCACAGTAGACACTCAATCTAAATCATCCCAAACTATGTTGAATAAAATGAAATTAACACTTAGGACAAAAACAAAAATAAAAAACCAGGTAAAGAGGTAAGTTTGAGATAAAAACAAACAAAAAAAATGAACGTGGTTCTTAAAACTCATGATTGGCATGGAAAGAAAAATAAGTTTATGCCAAAATTCTAATCTAAAGATTGGAAAATCTTTTGATATTGTCCCTAGCTCTCTAATACAAACCTATCCCATCAGGGTGGTACAGTATATCATTTATTTCTTTTCTAAATCTCCATCTGAAACAAATTTCTATACAGAGAGTAATGCAATTTTCTACGCAACTTCAATAAGAACAACTCCTGCTCAATGATTCAATGATTAAATGGAAACATTCAGTGTTACACTTGGAGATTGTTAAATTTCTTTGTGTGTACTAGGAATTAATTCCCACCAGTTTTGTCTAATGTGGATCTACACCACATCAGACTGCTTTCTGAAGTAAATACTGGCATGTAGCAGCTCCACTAGATTATCCTTAAAATCATAGGGATGATGACACTCATCAAGCAGGAGGATTTCCAAATCTGTGAGTATTTACATTGTGATGATGTAAAGGCTTATTTAACTGTGCAAATGGAAGAAAAACAGGCAATGGATAACCTTTAAACTTGGGTAATAAAGATGGAAAATGAAGGCTTTTTCATATCTTATTTTTCTTTTTAATTATATTTTCATTATATCTCATTAAGGTAAATTGTGCCCACATTATTCAATGGTAGGAAGTGATAGGAGAGCAATTTAAAAATGTCTTCTGTTCATCCATTCAGCCAGTCATACAAGAAATATGTAGAGTGCCAACTATATGTAGTCAGTATCCTAGATGCTATGAATATAGTAGGAAACAAAATAGTAGTAAACATTGTGAAGGAAAATAAATTAGAAAACGTGGATAGAAAGTAACATGAGGCTACTCTTTAGATGGTGATCACTCAGTTCACACATGAGATACACTGAGAAAATGAAAACGTAGTTATTCACTTTTTTGTAAGAGTTGCTTCTTTCTCCTCTTAAATGCACCTGTAAATATAATTTTATCTTAATAGTCTTTCTTCCTTGTGGGCCATAACTGTAACAAGTCTTCCTGAACAACAATATGCCAACAAATTAGGAAACTTAGGTAATATTGAAGAATTCTTTTTTTAATTTTATTTTTTAATGTTTATTTATTTTTGAGAGAGAGAGACAGAGACAGAACACAAGCAGGGGAGGGGTAGAGAGAAAGAGGGAGACACAGAATCGGAAACAGGCTCCAGTCTCTGAGCTATCAGCACAAAGCTCAACGTGGGGCTCGAACTCGGGAACAGCAAGATCATTCCTGAGCCAAAGTCGGACACTTAACTGACTGAGCCACCCAGGTGCCCCCAAATTGAAGAATTCTTAAAAGGAAACAAAAGACTGTATACTCAAAACTCTTCCAGTAAACAGAGGAGGAAACACTTCCTCTCTCATTATGTAAGGTTAGTATTACCATGATACCAGAACCAAAGGGTGCATAAAGGTACAAAACTTCTAGTTATAAAATAAGTAAGTCATGAGGATGTAGCGTATAGCATGGCTACTATAGTTTATACTGTTTACATAGTTGAAATTTGCTAACGGAATAGATATTAAAAGTACTCATCACAAGAAAACTATTTTAACTGTGTGGATGTTAACTAGACTATAGTTAATATAATTTTATGCAATAAAATTTTATATTTTATACAATATTATAAATATTGTATACTTTATAATTTTATAATTTATACAAATGTCAAATTGTTATATTGTATACTCAAAACTAATATAAGGTTATATGTCAGTTATTTCAGAAACATACGAAAAGTATTATCCATCGTGGAAAATTGGGTATTATTTTGGAAATTCAAGTTTGATCTGAAAATTGATTAATGTAATATACTATAGTAATAGGATAAAGAACAATGACCACATGATCAGGACAACAGATGCAGAAAAGAATTTACCAAAATCCCAAATCTTTTCAGAATAACAACTCTCCACATACGGGGAATATAAAGAAACTTCTTCAACTTGATAAAATGCATTGATGAAAAAATCTACAATTAACATAATACTTAATTGTTAAAAATTTAATTCTTTCTCCCTATAATCTGGAAAAAGACAAGGATGTCCCATTTCTTCAGTTCCATTAAAAGTTGTACTGGAGGTTCTAACCAGGGTAATCAATCAGGCAGAAGCCAAACAAACAAAAATAAAAGAAAAAATAAAGAAAAGAAAAAAAGGAAATAAAAGTCACCCATATTGAAAAGGAGAAAGTAATGTCTTTATTAGCAGATGGCATGATCTTCCATGGTGAAAATCCTCAGGAATCCACAAAAAACAAAACTCATTAGAATTAATCGATAAGTGCAGCAAGGTCACAGGATACAAGTTCAATCAATTGGATTTCTACATACTAGCTATGCACAATCTGAAAATGAACTGAAAAATTCCATTCAGTAGCACCCAAAATGAAACCATTATTACATTATATGTTAACTAACTTGGATTTAAATAAAATTAAAATAAATAAAAAGCCGATCTTAAAAAATTTTGGAAATGCAAATCTCCTAGAATAGTCAAAACAATTTTGAAAAATAAGGACAAAGTTGAAGGACTTACACTTCCATATTCTAAAACCTATTACAAGGCTACAGTAATCAAGATAGTATAGTACTGGCGGAAAAATAGACATATAGATCAATGAACTAGAAATACCAAGCGTCCAGAAATAAACACTTACATTTATTGCTTGATTTTTGACACATGTGCTAAAGCAACTCAATGGGGGGAACTCTAGTCTTTTCAACAAACAGTACTGGGACAATTGGATATTCACATAAGAAAAGATGATTTGTCCTGTTATCTCACACTATATGCAAAAATCATCTCCGAATAGATATCATATACAAACGTAAGATTTAAAACTATAAAACTATCAAGAAAACACATAGAACTGAATCTTCACTATCTTGAAGTAACTAACGATTTCTTAGAATTGACCACAAAAGCACAATGAAGGGAAAAATGATATACTGTACTTCAGCAAAATTAAAAATTTTTGCTCTTCAAATACACCATGAAGTAAGGGAAAAGACAAGCCAAAGACAGGGAGAAAATATGTGTAAATAATATGTCCAATTAAGGACTTGTATCCAAAATACACCAATACTCTTACAATTTAATAAGAAGACATATAACCCAATTTAAAAACAGAGAAAACAGGGGCGCCCTGGTGGCTCAGTTGGTTAATTGTCTCACTCTTGATTTCAGCTTGGGTGGTGATCTCATGGTTGGTGAGTTTGAGCCCCGCGCCGGGCTCTGCACTGACAGTGTAGAACATACTTGGGATTCTCTCTGTCTGTCTCCCTCTCGCTGCCCCTCCCCTGCTTTCTCTCTAAACAAACAAATAAATAAATAAAACTTAAAAAATAAAAACAGAGAAAACAATTTGAAGTATACACAAAAAACTAGATATTGTATGATTCCGTTTATACCGAATTCCAGAAAAGAAAATCTATAGCAGGAGAAAATAGCATAGTAGTTGTCTAGGTATGGGTGTGGATCAGGCAGTGACTACAGTTACAGTGAGGTTTTTCTTTGGGGTAATGAAAATGTTCTAAAATTAGGTTGTGTTAATGGTTATATAACTAAAAACTTATGAATAATTATTGAATTATGTACTTAAATGACTGTATTTTATGGAATGTAAATTATGATTCAATAAGGCTATTAAAAATAGTATCTCAACTATAAGAAAACAATCCAATTGAAAAATGGGCAAATGGTTTGAACTTCACCAATGAAGAAATAAATATTAGTGAGAAGCACATGAAGATGTCCAACATAATTATCCATTAATGAAATGTGAATTCAAACCACACTGGGATACAACTGTACACACACTAGAATTGCTAAAATCAAAACAAAAATTCTGACAGCATCAATTGCTGATGAAGATCTGCAATAAGTAGAACTCTCATATACTGCTGGTATGAATACAAAATGGTACAGCCACTGTGGAAGACAGTTTCATAGTTTGTTTCTCTTTTTCACTGAAGTATAGTTGACATACAATATTATATTAATTTCAGGTGTACGTCACAGTGATTTCACATTTATATACATTGCAAAATGCTTACCAAGATGAGGGTAGTTACTATCTGTCACCATACAACGTTATTATAGTATTATTGACTGTATTTCCTATACTGTGCTTTACATCCTCATAACTTATTTATTTTACAACTGGAAGTTTGTACATCTTAATCCCCTTCATCTGTCTCGCTCATCCACCCACCCACCTCCCCTTTGGCAACCACCAGTTTGTTCTCTATTTATGAGTCTGTTTCTGTTTTGTTTGTTTTATCTTTTAGATTCCACATATAAGTGAAGTAATATGATATTTGTCTTTCTCTGTTTGACTATTTCACATAGCATAATACCCTCTAGGTCCATCCATGTTGTCACAAATGGTATGTTTCCATTCTTTTTTTTTCCTTTTCCTTTTTTTTTTTTTTTTTTTTTTTTTTACAGCTGAGTAATATACCATTGTATGCATATACCACATCTTCTTTATCCATTCATCTACTGATGGACATACAGGTTACTTTCATATCTTGGCTATTATAAATAATGCTGCAACGAACATAAAGGTACATTTTTTTCATATTGGTGTTTTTGTTTTCTTTGGGTAAATACCCAGAAATGGAATTGCTGGATCATATGGGAGTTCTATTTTTAATTTTTTGAGACATTTCCATACTGTTTTCTATAGTGGCTGTTCACCAACAGTGCACAAGGGTTCCCTTTTCTCTACATCCTCACCAACACTTGTTATTTCTTGTGTTTTTGATGACAGCCGTTCTAACAGGAATGAGGTGATAGCACAACTTTATACCTTTATGATAGGGTGCAGCAATCTCACTCTTTGTTATTTACCCTAGAGAAATGAAAGCTTTTGTTCACACGTAATTCTGTGCATGGGTGTTTGTAGCAGCTGTATTCACAATTGCTCAAAACTAGAAACAACCCAAATATTTTCCCAGGGGGGATGAACAAACTTTGGTACATCCACACAATGCAATATCCTCAGCAATAAAAAGGACCAGGCTTTTGAAGCACTCAAAAACTTAGATAAATCTCAGAGATGGTAGTGAAAGTATCCAGTGTCAAAGCATATATATTATATGATTATGACCAAACTACAGTGGTGGATGATAAATCAGTGATTACAGGAACTTAGGCCAGGGAGAGGTATGAATACAAAGGTATAGCATGAGGGGAAAAATTGTTTTGTGTTCTGTTTGTGGTGGCTGTTAAAGGAATCTATACGTGCATTAAAAGTCCTACATTTGCATATCAATTAAAATCAGTTTTACTGCATGTGAATTTTGAAATGAAATGAAGTTATATAGTTGGAACTTAGATTCCCACACATCACTGAAATCAAATTTGTGATTTCTAATAATATTAGATATTCTTGGTATAAAAACATTTGCACGGTGGAGGTTATCATGTAAACATTAATTCCCCCAGAAAAGATTGGCTGTGTAAGTATCACAAACATTAGACTTTAAGGCATGAAGTGATACTAAATAGAAGAATGGACATTTAATAATGATAAAAAGATATATTTAACAGGAAAGCATAACAAATCCTAGAATTGTATTGACATTGCTATAAAATATGCAGAGCAAAATGGACAGAACTAAAATGAAAAATACATTCTCATAGTTGGACTATCACATACTTCTCTCAGTAGCTGATAGAACAGAAAACAAAACAATGACTGTAACAAAACCTAGTAAAGATGAGGAAGATTTGAAGATGATTAATGAACTTCATAAAACTACAGAGGAAAGTTCATCATATCAGACAATGTCAACAATTTTCTCCATCTCCATTTATTTTGAATCTTTATATATGTGGTGCTTGTAGGATTTTTTTAAACAACCTATCAGAGTGTTTTTCCCTGAAAATTAACAAATCAAATAGTTGAACTGTATCCAAATAGCACACAAATGGGAAATACTGTACAAAGGGTCATTAGATATCCTCTTTTATATAACTCCAGAGATTTGCAGAAACAGGTACATGTAAAGAAACTCAGGATGAGTTCTAAGGAACTGGTTATAGCAAAGGCAGAACCATTGTCCAGGCTTCTATGGAATAAATCAACAAAATAACAGAGTAATGAGAAAGCATATGAACATTCAGTTCTCACTACAAAATGAAATTCTGGAAAAATAATCTTATCCTGCTTTAGAGAAAGTTACAGTTTTTCCCCAGATCCTAGGGTATGCGAAGAAAATTCCCCACAATCCTCCTACTGAAAGACAACATTGCTATATATCCTGGTTCATTTCTCATTTCCTTTTTGCAATTTTATTTTTGTATATGTGTATTTATTCATATATCATTATATAATTATTTTTTATCTATTTAAATAATTACCTACATTCTCTTTAATTAACATTTTATTGCATGCTCTTTGAATATAAATATTTTCAAAACACTATTCTTAATCACCATATAATAGCCTAAAACATGCATAAGAAAGTCTATTTCTGACCTATTATAATGTGAAAAAAATTACAAACAATGAATCATTCTTTGCAACTTTAGTTTTTATGGATAGATACCTAGAGGTAAAATTGTGTTTAAAGTAATCAGCAATTTCAGTATATACATTACCAAATTGATTTCTTGAAAGGTTGTTCTGATTTCTATTTCTATCTGCTTCTTTCTTTAGCACTGTATTAATATAAAATATTTTTAGGTGTATGTGCATTTATTTCATTATTGTGAAGATAAATATTTTTCTTTTATTTATGTAATAGTTTTATTTTTAAAAATTTTCATGTTTTGCATTTTGCATTAATATTATCTTATTGATTTATAGGAGTTCATTATAAGTTAAAGTTATTAACCCTGTGTCTCTCACTTATATTGAAAATAATGAAAGCAGTTTGCTTGCTATTTAATTATTCTTTTGATTTTGTGGTTAAACTGTATAATGATTTGGTTACACAGTTTCTTACAGTCAAATCAACTGATATCTTTCTCTATATTCTTCTGCTGCCCTATTGCTTAGGAATTTTTTCCTAGCTAAGATTATTTAATGATAATATTTTGTTTTTTCTTCATGGTTTAATTGTTATATTTTAAATATTTAGTCTATCTGATATTTATATTAGCACATAGTGTAAACTGAGGCTCTAACTTGTTTTTTCCTAATTAGATAAATTCTGAATTTCTTATTTTTTTACTAATTATGCTTTTTTTATTGCCTACTGGTATTTTCTTTGTATAATCTTACATGTCTAGGAATTTCATTATATATACTGTCAACCCTCCTTGGTTCTTGTTCAAGTTCCAAATTTTCTCTTTTATTATAATTTATAGTATTTTCTCATTCTTATTGGCAATTTCCTTTATTATTTTTATTATTAACAAACATTTCTTGATTAATCTAAGCAACTCCTTCTCAAAAATTTTTTCGTAGACTATTTTAGATTCTATTCAACTTCCACTGTGGTTTTACTAGAATTACATTGAGCCTTAAAACAATAGATATATTATTACCATTTAGTTATTTTTTACTATATATCTTCTGTTTTCAAGCGTGTGTGTGTGTGTGTGTGTGTGTGTGTGTGTGTGTAAAGTTTATTTCATGTAATTCTGACATACTGTGTTTGGGGATAAATATTTGGTTATCATGTTAAGAAAATATCATATATTGTAATTCACCAAAAATTGTATTAGGAATGTGTATTGAGTTATCTTGCATGCATTTCAAAATCTATTTAGAGGATCACTGGCTTTATTTTGACATCATATATACATAGTTTCTGGTATTCAGCTGTTCTTATTTGTCTGGGTTGTCTTTCCTTGCAGATGTTTCCTTTCTCCCATTTCCCTTGCAAAGCTATATAATTTGTATCTCTGACAAAGGTACTTTTTTAAAGTTTGCATTTAAATTCTATTAGTTAACATGCAGAGTAATATTAGTCTCATGTGTACAATATAGTGACACAACACTTCCATACAACACTTGGTGCTCGTCACAAGTGCACTCCTTAATCGCCATGACCTATTTAACCCAACCCCCCACTCACCACCTCTCTGGTAATGTTCTTTACAATTAAGAGACTGTTTCTTAGTTTGCCTCTCTTTTCCTTTTGCTTGCTTGTTTTGTTTCTTAAATTCCACAGATGAGTGAAATCATATGGTAATTGTCTTTCTCCGACTGAATTATTTCACTTAGCATAATACATTCTAGCTCTATCCATATCATTGTGAATGGCAACATTTCATTCCTTTTTATGGGTGAGTAATACATTAGTTATATTTGGTGAATAGAATGGTCTATATGTGCCAACTAGCAAAATAGTGTGCAAATGTCTCAGAGAAAAGTATCTATTTATTACCAAACTTAGGCAATTAGGTTGTGATATTTGACATACAAGCAATTCTCACTTTGGAAAGTATTAGGGGAACATCATATTGACCATGCAAGTTGAAACTGCAAAGTCATCTTAATAATCAATGAGAAAAATGACAAATTTTCTGTGACCTTTAAAAATTTCTGTCAAAAAATTTAAAACTCTTACTTTCAGTTACATATACGTAAGGAAATTAAAAATTAGTAAAACTAATATTGAATACAGTATAATTTGAAACATTAGAAATGTTAAAAAATTAACTTTTTTATAGAAAATAAGCATCATGGGACTTCTGGTTTCTGGTTCTGTATGTAGGGTGTTTGGAACTTGCTACTCCATCCTAACAAGTAAAATGGTGCACAGACTGAAAAATCAACAACTTTTCTTGGGTCTGTAAGAGAGGGGAGGATGCACTGCCCCGAAGCTTGGTAAGATAGAAAAGCAAATACCTGAGCAAAGGCTCACATGCAAAACCTCTGTTGGAACTAGTGTCGAGGTAGGAAAACCTGAGCTGTAGTAGATGAATTGCTGGAGGCCCAGACTGGACATGACTGGAAGTTAAAGACTCCCTTTATGCTTGGGTCCCCCACAGTATCATCAGATTTATCTCCAGGAATTTGACCGTGTTACCACATTAATTATTGGAGGAACAACCCCTCATGCCCTGGCAGGGAGAGGGGAAAAGGGACCATTTTGAAATGTATCAAAGACTGTTCTTCTTAGCAAGGCCTGCCCTCAGAGGAAATTGGCCAGAGCCTAATCAGACAGAGTACTATCAGAGTCCAACTGTCCTAGGGGAAGCGTATAGCCAAGTCCAGCCCCATATAGCATTTCCAAGTAGGAGAAGGGAAGTATCCCACTCTAACCCACTCTAGCCATCCTGGCCCATCTAAGGGGGTAGTAAAAAAAAAATTAAAAAAATTAAAAATTAAAAAATTAAAAAAAATAAAATAAATTAAAAAAAGGAAAAACACTTATGAAGTTCACAGGCCAGAGGCATATGCTCACTTACACTGAGACCATGACAGGACTCTAGAACACCCACTCTTTCTTTACACTTCACCAGTACATTGCAGTTAATATGGCTTAGTAACTGAAATTTTAACCATGTTCTTGAGAGGACTGATATTACATAACTAAATCTGGTAACTGAAATTTGTGCAAAGTATAAAATTGGTAAACTATTTATACAAATATTTATGTATTTATTTATTTATTTATTTAATATTTAGCATGTGTATTCTGTTTGTGAGCTGCTAAAGCTATAAATTTGGTATCTATTTATATGTTTCTAAGGAGATCTGTTTCACTCCTAGTCATTGAAGCTATTTATCAGCAATGGTTCTGTGACTGGTGAATGAGGATTGCCAGTAATTTCTTGGATAGGAAAGATATTTTAATCTATTATTTTTACTTTTTACTTTTTTATTTTATTTATTTTCTTTTGTTTTTGAGAGAGAGAGGGCACAAGTGAGCAAGGGGCAGAGAGAGGGAGAGAGAGAGAATCCCATGAGGGGCAGAGAAAAAGGGAGAGAGAGAGAAGCAGGGGTCACCTGAAGGAGGACTCATGTTCACCCGAAGCAGGACTCGAGCTCATCAAGTGCAGTTCAAACTCACCTGATGTGGGGCTGGAACTCAAACTGTGAGATCATGACCCGGGCTGAAGTCAGATGCTTAACCAACTGAGCCACCCATGTGCCCAAAATCTTTTATTCTGTTTTTAATAATATTGGATTATACCTGTTTTGTTGGATTCTGAAATGCTAGAGCCTGCAACATGAAATTAGGATTATGTAAATCTTTGTTGAAAAGATCTTGAAAGTATTTTGATTTAAGGAGTAAAATATTTCAAGCTAATGAAAACATGATGCATAGTTTAAGAATTTTGAGCTCATCCTGGGAAGATGGCAGTGTAGGAGGACGCTGGGCTCACCGCGCGTCCTGCTGATCACTTAGATTCCACCTACACCTGTCTAAATAACCCAGAAAACCGCCAGAAGACTAGCAGAATGGAGTCTCCGGAGCCAAGTGCAGACAAGAGGCTCACGGAAGAGGGGCCCCTCCCAAAGTGGATCTCTGAAGAAAAAGCGAGCTGAGCCTGCCCCTCCCACCCCTGTGCACCTGGCCGATCCACCCCAGCTAATATGCCAGATCCCCAGCACCACAAGCCTGGCAGTGTGCAAGTAGCCAGGATGGGCCACACCACCCGACAGTGAATCCCGCCCCCTAGGAGAGGGGAAGAGAAGGCACACACCAGTCTGACTGTGGCCCCAGCGGTGGGCTGGGGGCAGACATCAGGTCTGACTTCGACCCCGTCCACCAATGCAAGTTATTCAAGACAGCACAAGGGAAGTGCCCCGAAGTCCTACACCACTCCAGGGACTATCCAAAATAAGGAAACGGAAGAATTCCCCTCAGAAAAACGTCCAGGAAATAACAACAGCTAATGAACTGATCAAAAATGATTTAAACAATATAACAGAAAGTGAATTTAGAATAATAGTCATAAAATTAATTGCTGGGCTTGAAAACAGTATAAAGGACAGCAGAGAATCTCTTGCCACAGAGATCAAGGGACTAAAAAACAGTCAGGAGGAGCTAAAAAATGCTATCAATGAGTTGCAAAATAAAATGGAGACAACTATGGCTCGGATTGAAGAGGCAGAGGAGAGAATAGGTGAACTAGAAGAGAAAATTATGGAAAAAGAAGAAGCTAAGAAAAAGAGAGATAAAAAAAATCCAGGAGTATGAGGAGAAAATTAGAGAAATAAGAGATGCACTAAAGAGAAATAATATACGCATAATTGGTATTCCAGAGGAGGAAGAGAGAGGGAAAGGTGCTGAAGGGGTACTTGAAGAAATAATAGCTGAGAACTTCCCTGATCTGAGGAAGGAAAAAGGCATTGAAATCCAAGAGGCACAGAGAACTCCCTTCAGACGTAACTTGAATCAATCTTCTGCACAACATATCATAGTGAAAGTGGCAAAATACAAGGATAAAGAGAAAATTCTGAAAGCAGCAAGGGATAAACGTGCCCTCACATATAAAGGGAGACCTATAAGACTCGTGACTGATCTCTCTTTTGAAACTTGGCAGGCCAGAAAGGATTGGCACGATATCTTCAGTGTGCTAAACAGAAAAAATATGCAGCCGAGAATCCTTTATCCAGCAAGTCTGTCATTTAGAATAGGAGGAGAGATAAAGATCTTCCCAAACAAACAAAAACTGAAGGAATTCATCACCACTAAACCAGCCCTACAAGAGATCCTAAGGGGTATCCTGTGAGACAAAGTACCAGAGACATCACTACAAGCATAAAACATACAGACATCACAATGACTCTAAACCCATATCTTTCTATAATAACACTGAATGTAAATGGACTAAATGTGCCAACCAAAAGACATAGGGTATCAGAATGGATCAAAAAACAAGACCCATCTATTTGCTGTAAAAAAGACTCATTTTAGACCTGAGGACACCTTCAGATTGAGAGTGAGGGGATGGAGTCACAAAATAGCCCTTCATAAGTATACAAGAATTGAAATCATACCATGCATACTTTCAGACCACAATGCTATGAAGCTTGAAATCAACCACAGGAAAAAGTCTGGAAAACCTCCAAAAGCATGGAGGTTAAAGAACACCCTACTAAAGAATGAGTGGGTCAACCAGGCAATTAGAGAAGAAATTAAAAAATATATGGAAACAAATGAAAATGAAAATACAACAATCCAAACGCTTTGGGATGCAGCAAAGGCAGTCCTGAGAGGAAAATACATTGCAATCCAGGCCTATCTCAAGAAACAAGAAAAATCCCAAATACAAAATCTAACAGCACACCTAAAGGAAATAGAAGCAGAACAGCAAAGGCAGCCTAAACCCAGCAGAAGAAGAGAAATATTAAAGATCAGAGCAGAAATAAACAATATAGAATCTAAAAAAAACTGTAGAGCAGATCAACGAAACCAAGAGTTGGTTTTTTGAAAAGATAAACAAGATTGATAAACCTCTAGCCAGGCTTCTCGAAAAGAAAAGGGAGATGACCCAAATAGATAAAATCATGAACGAAAATGGAATTATTACAACCAATCCCTCAGAGATACAAGCAATTATCAGGGAATACTATGAAAAATTATATGCCAACAAACTGGACAACCTGGAAGAAATGGACAAATTCCTAAACACCCACACTCTTCCAAAACTCAATCAGGAGGAAGTAGAAAGCTTGAACAG
The DNA here is from genome assembly GCF_023721935.1 of Panthera uncia. Lineage (NCBI taxonomy): Eukaryota > Metazoa > Chordata > Mammalia > Carnivora > Felidae > Panthera > Panthera uncia. The sequence goes on from NC_064811.1 coordinate 84,764,440, forward strand.
ACCCATAACCAGCAAAGAAATTGAAACAGTCATCAAAAATCTCCCAACAAATAAGAGTCCTTTACCAGATGGCTTCCCAGGGGAGTTCTACCAGATGTTTAAAGCAGAGATAATACCTATCCTTCTCAAGCTATTCCAAGAAATAGAAAGGGAAGGGAACTTCCAGACTCATTCTATGAAGCCAGTATTACTCTGATTCCTAAACCAGACAGAGACCCAGTAAAAAAAGAGAACTACAGGCCAAGATCCCTGATGACTATGGATGCAAAAATTCTCAATAAGATACTAGCAAATTGAATTCAACAGCATATAAAAATAATTATTCACCATGATCAAGTGGGATTCATTTCTGGGATGCAGGGCTGGTTCAACATTCACAAATCAATCAACGTGATACATCACATTAATAAAAGAAAAGATAAGAACCATATGATCCTGTCAATCGATGCAGAAAAGACATTTAACAAAATTCAGCACCCTTTCTTAATAAAAACCCTCGAGAAAGTCGGGATAGAAGGAACATACTTAAAGATCATAAAAGCCATTTATGAAAAGCCCACAGCTAACATCATCCTCAATGCAGAAAAAGCATTTGACAAAATTCAGCATCCTTTCTTAATAAAAACCCTCGAGAAAGTCGGGATAGAAGGAACATACTTAAACATCTTAAAAGCCATTTATGAAAAGCCCAAAGCTAATATCATCCTCACTGGGGGTAAACTGAGAGCTTTTTCCCTGAGATCAAGAACACGACAGGGATGTCCACTCTTACCGCTGTTGTTTAACATAGTGTTGGAAGTTCTAGCATCAACAATCAGACAACAAAAGGAAATCAAAGGCATCAAAATTGGCAGAGATGAAGTTAAGCTTTCACTTTTTGCAGATGACATGATCTTATACATGGAAAATCTGATAGACTCCACCTGCAGTGTGCTAGAACTGATACATGAATTCAGCAAAGTTGCAGGATACAAAATCAATGTACAGAAATCAGTTGCATTCTTATACACTAATAATGAAGCAACAGAAAGACAAATAAAGAAACTGATCCCATTCACAATTGCACCAAGAAGCATAAAATACCTAGGAATAAATCTAACCGAAGATGTAAAAGATCTATATGCTGAAAACTATACAAAGCTTATGAAGGAAATTGAAGAAGATATAAAGAAATGGAAAGACAATCCGTGTTCATGGATTGGAAGAATAAATATTGTCAAAATGTCAATACTACCCAAAGCTATCTACACATTCAATGCAATCCCAATCAAAATTGCACCAGCATTCTTCTCAAAACTAGAACAAGCAATCCTAAAATTCATATGGAACCACAAAAGGCCCCAAATAGCCAAAGTAATTTTGAAGAAGAAGACCAAAGCAGGAGCCATCACAATCCCAGACTTTAGCCTCTACTACAAAGCTGTCGTCATCAAGACAGCATGGTATTGGCACAAAAACAGACACATAGCCCAATGGAATAGAATAGATACCCCAGAACTAGACCCACAAACGTATGGCCAACTAATCTTTGACAAAGCAAGAAAGAACATCCAATGGAAAAAAGACAGTCTCTTTAACAAATGGTGCTGGGAGAACTGGACAGCAACATGCAGAAGATTGAAACTAGACCACTTTATCACACCATTCACAAAAATAAACTCAAAATGGATAAAGGACCTGAATGTGAGACAGGAAACCATCAAAACCCTAGAGGAGAAAGCAGAAAAAGGCCTCTCTGACCTCAGCTGTAGCAATTTCTTACTTGACACATCCCCAAAGGCAAGGGAATTAAAAGAAAAATGACCTACTGGGACCTCATGAAGATAAAAAGCTTGTGCACTGCAAAGGAAACAACCAACAAAATGAAAAGGCAACCAACGGAATGGGAAAAGATATTTGCAAATGACATATCGGACAAGGGGCTAGTATCCAAAATCTATAAAGAGCTCACCAAACTCCACACCCGAAAAACAAATAACCCAGTGAAGAAATGGGCAGAAAACATGAATAGACACTTCTCTAAAGAAGACATCCAGATGGCCAACAGGCACACGAAAAGATGCTCAACGTCGCTCCTCATCAGGGAAATACAAATCAAAACCACACTCAGATATCACCTCACGCCAGTCAGAGTGGCCAAAATGAACAAATCAGGAGACTATAGATGCTGGAGAGGATGTGGACAAATGGGCACCCTCTTGCACTGTTGGTGGGAATGCAAACTGGTGCAGCCACTCTGGAAAAGAGTGTGGAGGTTCCTCAGAAAATTAAAAATAGACCTACCCTATGACCCAGCAATAGCACTGCTAGGAATTTAGCAAGAACTTAGCAAGGAAATTTAGCAAGGAATTTAGCAAGGGATACAGGAGTACTGATGCACAGGGGCACTTGTACCCCAATGTTTATAGCAGCACTCTCAACAATAGCCAAATTATGGAAAGAGCCTAAATGTCCATCAACTGATGAATCAATAAAGAAATTGTGGTTTATATACACAATGGAGTACTACGTGGCAACGAGAAAGAATGCAATATGGCCCTTTGTAGCAACATGGATGGAACTGGAGAGTGTTATGCTAAGCGAAATAAGTCATACAGAGAAAGACAGATACCATATGTGTTCACTCTTATGTGGATCCTGAGAAACTTAACAGAAACCAATGGGGGAGGGGAAGGAAAACTAAAAAGAGTTTAGAGTGGAAGAGAGCCAAAGCATAAGAGACTCTTAAAAACTGAGAACAAACTGAGGGTTGATGGGGGGTGGGTGGGGGTGGGTGGGTGATGGGTATTGAGGAGGGCACCTTTTGGGATGAGCACTGGGTGTTGTATGGAAACCAATTTGACAATAAACTTCATATATTGAAAAAAAAAGAATTTTGAATTTATTTTATACCACGTAGTTAGCTTATTGGGAGAACCTACCTACAAATATCCATTCAATTTGAAGGTATAAAAATCAGTACACATGGCAGTATTCCATCTTTTAAACTCAACAGGTTAATTCATCTGGGAATTCTGAACCGTGATTAATAGTATTTATCCAACATAAAGACTCAATTTTGTGAGTATTTCATTCTCTTCAAAATTTTTCCATATGCCTATTTGAAAATCTCCAAGTCTTTTTCTTCATAGATAATTCAGCTTAATGTTATAATCATGCATTAGGTTGGTAGAGTATTTAAAATGTTTTGTTTTTATTTAAATGCTAACTACTCGTAGTCAATTTATTAGGAGATATTTTCTATTCCTTTTTACAATGAACTTTAAAAATGCTTCTACAATTTTGATTATTTTCTGCTCTAACACTCTACATGTGCTTTCCCCTATGATGTGTTCTCATGGTTACCACGAACTTTATTCATTCATTCAGTTGAAATACAGATCTAACCTAGTCCTCATGGAACTTACAACCCAGTAGGACAGATAGACAAAATCCAATAAGCAATAAAGATGAGCTAATTATATGGTATTTTAGAAGGTGATGCATGTGATTAAGAAAGAATAAAGCAATTTTAAGTAGCTTAGTCATGGTTCAGAAGCAGTACAGGGAATGGGCAATATGGCTATCTGAAGAAAGCATGTTTCACATAAAATGTAAGATCCTGGGGGTACCTGGGTGGTTCAGTTAGGTAAGAGTCACACTCTTGATTTCAGCTCAGAGAACCATGATCTCATGTTTGTGGGATTGAGCCCCGTGTCAGTTTTTACACTAGCAGTGCAGAGCCTGCTAGGAATTCTCTCTCTTGCTCTCTCTCAACAATAAAGAAAATAAACTTAAAAGAAAAAGAGTGTAAGATCCTGAAGTAGAAATATGCCTTGTATGTTGCTGAAACAGTGAAAACTAGTGATGGTGGAGCAGTAAGTAAAAGAGATAAGATCAGAGAGTGACAAAGGACTAGGTACTTATAGACCACTGTAAGAACTTTGATTTCTACCCTGAGAGAACTGGGGAACCACTGGAGAATTTATTGAAGGGAAAATGATCAGATTCATTATTAACAGGATCGCTCTGGTGGTTGCATTTAGAACAGACCAGGGGAACAAGAGGGAGAGTAGGAAAGTGGGTTAGGTGAGACATGAATTGACTCAGACTAGGGAGGCAGCAGTAGACATCTTAAGAAGTGATTAGGTTCTACATATATTTGGAAAATAAAGGTGCTAGATTTGCTGATGGATTGGATATGGAGTATGAAAGAAGAGATGAGGCAAGATTACTTCCAAGAGTTTTGGCCTGAGGCTCAGATTTTGACCTCAGAAGAGTGCAGGGGTAAGTTTGGAGGAATATCAGGAACTCAGTTTGGATGTAAACTCTGGGGCTATCTCAGTCTCAGTAAAGTCTGAGCTGCCTGTTAGACATCTGAATGGTGAAGTTGAATAGGTTGTTGGATTTAAAATTCTGAAATACAGCTGAAGGGTTCAAGATAGATATATTAATTCAGCGTTTCATTAGGGTATGGGCCATATCTAACTTGTTTATTCCAATGTGCACCATACCTACATTTAGTAGTTGGAAGGTACTCGAGAAGTATCTGTTAAGAGAGTAACTACAAATATAGTGAGTTATGTGCTGGTAAATGTTTAACTACAAGAACTCTGAGGGGAAAAAAAAATCAAACAGAAAACAAAACTTCTGATTTCTAGTGTCTTCCGATTTTCAAAGTGTAAACTCTAACCATGATTTCAAGCTACAAAAGTAATATCACTAAATGCTGAGTTGGGAAGAAATGCATGCAATTGATTCCCTCTAGCCAGCTCTAGAACACTGAGCCCACTTGCTTGCTTAGTGATATAGTCATATACATATTTTCCTTACTTTACAGGTATGCATAAAAGATAATTTTAAATAACCTTGATACTTGAGCAGATGGGAAGAAAGATATCTGATAGATGATAAAAAAAGCTCAAAATGGGGGATTTAAGCAAATATTTAAAAACCTATGTCACCCACCGGGATACAAGTGTGCTGTTTCGAAGGGACACATGCACCTCCATGTTTATAGCAGCACTATCAACAATAGCCAAAGTATGGAAAGAGCCCAAATGTCCATCGATGGGTGAATGGATAAAGAAAATGTGTTATATATATACAATGGAGTATTACTTGGCAATCAAAAAGAATGAAATCTTGCCATTTGCAACTATGTGGATGGAACTGGAGGGTATTATGCTAAGTGAAATTAGTCAGTCAGAGAAAGACAAAAATCATATGACTTCACTCATATGAGGACTTTAAGAGACAAAACAGATGAACATAAGGGAAGGGAAACAAAAATAATATAAAAACAGGGAGGGGGACAAAACAGAAGAGACTCATAAATATGGAGAACAAACTGAGGGTTGCTGCAGGGCTTGTGGGAGGGGGGCATGGGCTAAATGGGTAAGGGGCATTAAGGAATCTACTCCTGAAATCATTGTTTCACTATATGCTAACTAATTTGGATGTAAATTTTTAAAAATTAAAAATAAAATAAGATAAAAAAACCTATGTCACATACCAAACTAAATTTATCCTTGTACCTTTAGCCAGGCTTTTAAATTATTCCACACAGCTGAGATATCGCTATACAATTCCTGGGAAAAAGACTTCACAGCCTATAAAATAATCTGTTATAATGTTAATAGTACTGTCTTGCCAGAGATTTCTTCATAAATTTGAATTCAACTTAGAAACTGTGTTTAATAATGTTGCCATAACACATCTACCACAAAAATGTCTGTACAAAGGTTAATCAAGTTGTTGTTCTATTCTGGAGTCTAAACTGTTTGGCATATACCTTAGAGTCACTATTGGTTCTTTAAAAATATGTATTTTAATTAATATTTAAAAAATTTGTATTGTGGCAAAATATAAATAAAATTACCATTTTAACAATTTTTTAAAAGTTTATTTTTTTTATTTTGAGGTAGAGAGAGAGATAGAGAGAGAGAGAGAGAGAGATAACTGGGAAGGGGCAGAGAGAGAGGGAGAGAGAATCCCAAGCAAGCTCCATGCTATTAGAGCAAAGCCCTATGTGGGGCTTGAACTCACCAGCCATGAGATTATGACCTGAGCTGAAATCAAGAGTCAGATGCTTAACCGACTAAGCCACTCAGGCATCCCTGTTTTCTCTGTTTTTAAGTGTACATCTCAGGTATTAAGTATATTCATATTGTTGTGCAGCCTTCACCATCAATCTCCAGAACTTTAATTATTTGTTTCATGTAAAAGAAGTGCATTTTGTTATAGATAATTAAAAAAGTACAAAGCAAAATAAAATTACTGAGAAAGTCTCACCAATCAGAGCAAGTCAATCTTACTGCACGTATAGAATTATATTAGACTGTTAATCCATAGTCTAAAAATTCTTCATGTGTTAGAGATCCTGCTGAGTCTCAATGGGATTCAAACTCTGTGTCTAATGAAGTGGTAGGTCTGCCAATCCCAATTTTATATTTTGCAGAATTTATTTAATGTACCAGTGATCAAACCTCAATAAAAATGATTTATGTTCAGAGTGATGAGGCATGGGGGAGAGGAGGTATGGACAATTCCTCATCCTGGACATGCCATTTATTGTTGAGCCCCAGGGAGAGAAAGTTGCAAGTAGAAGATGAAGGAATATTAGTCATTAAGAAATTGTTAATGGAGCAAAGATTAGGGACAAGATCATTCTTCCAAAGTCTCTTTCAACACAAATAATCGTAACAAAAATTTCAAGCCGAGGGCAAAGTTTGTGACTTACGAGTTTTGCAGATTTAGATGAAATTTGCCCGAAACAACAATCTGGAGTAGGACTTGGCTTCCCCATCCAGAGAAACTGTCATGCTCTGGACCAATGTAAGGATGCTGATTTTCTTTTCTTTTCTTTTTTTCGCTAGTGTGGGATGGGGGAAATAGAAATGCTAAAGGGGACTACTGATGAACTGTTTGTCATACCTCCCTAGGGACTCTGAAATCATTGGAGACTAGTAAGAAGGGGTTTATAAGGAAAGGTTATAACATTTTAAAAATTTTGGATATTTATGCTAATGTTACCACATTAATACATGTGTACCTGGAGACTTGAAAGGACCTATGTTGTATTCAAATGTGATTTAAAAACTGAGAACAAACTGAGGGTTGATGGGGGTGGGAGGGAGGGGAGGGTGGATGATGGCTATTGAGGAGGGCACCTTTTGGGATGAGCACTGGGTGTTGTATGGAAACCAATTTGACAATAAATTTCATATATTAAAAAAAATAAAATAAAATAAAAAAATGAAAAAAATAAAATAAAATAAATCTCTACATGGAATTTCATTTTTTAGATGCCTCATTATTTACTCTATCATTTTCTTTTGTTGGAATTTTTAATGTTTTCAGTTCTTTGAATTTTAGTTTGAAAAATATCCTTGAATATATTGGCAAATTGAACTCCTGAAAAATTTTGACAAAATATACACAACTGTTAGGCTAAACCATATGAAATAGTAATTGACATTTTAAATGATAAAAAATGGCAGTTGCATAAGGTTCAACCTAAAAGTTTGTGTAAAAATGCTCTTTTCACTACATACGTGCCAATGTCTGATAATTTTAATAGATAAAGATTTATATCTCATTATTTTAATTTCCATTTGTTTAATTACTCTTCTGATTCATTTATTCAGCAGTCTGGACTGTGTGCTTATCATGTGCAAACCGGTATGACAGGCATAAGGATACAAAGAGCACTCAGATCAGAATGAAACCTGTGTTCATGGTGCTTACAAATCTATTAGAGGAAATTATTAATCACATAGTCTTAAATATAAATATGAATTTTAATATGTGAAAAATGCCATGACAGACATGTGCTAAAAGAGTTGATAAAGGGACATCTATTTAAATTAGGAGGCTCATAGAAGGTTTCCCTGTGAAAGTGACATTTGAGCTCTTATCTAATAGAAGAGTACACTTAACTTATGACGAATTGGCAGAGGGGAATTTGAAATGGTGTACTGTGTTCAAAGATTTTGTGGCAAAAATATAGCATCATACATTCAGGGACTTGAAAGAGGATAGAAGTGGCTGGAACAGAGCTTAGGCAGCTGAGTTATCGTATGAGATTAAATTGGACAGGTCATTATTGTCAGTCATTATTGTCTGGCTTAAGAATATTCTTTTTCTCACATGAGCAGTGGGAAAACATGGTAGGAGTTTTAAGCAGGGGTGAAGAATCATGTTCTTAGATATGTTTTAAAAGCATCATTCTTTTTTTACAATAGGACCATGATGGTAGCTTGGACTTGGGAAGTGGAGACAGAGACAGAGAAAAGGTAATAGACTTGGGAGCTATTTGAACAACTGAATGGATCCTTGTGCTGTGTCTTGAAATGGGGAACAGTGGAAGAGGAAAATGTTTAGAGGTAAGATAACATGTTTGGTGGAGTTTAAGGAGCTTTTCAGACATCTAGGTGGAAATCTCAAGTAGATAATTGAATATACATGACCAGAGCTTGAAGAAGGTTTAGATACAGGACTTTCAATTGTGAGCCAGTTACTTTTTGAGTTTTAAACCAAATATACGTATTATCTATTAAAAATTAAAGAACATTATAGAGTAAGATACATTTCTAATTCTCATATCAAATAATGTCTAAGATTTATAATTTGTTCAATAAATGTTTAGTAGTTTGTTAAATTAAAAATGACATAATAATTTTGGGCACCTGGGTGGTTCAGCCATTTAAGTGTCTGACTTCTGTTCAGGTCATGATCTCACGGCTTGTGGGTTCTAGCCCCACATCAGGCTCTGTGCTGACAGCTGGGAGCCTGGAGCCTGTTTCAGATTCTGTCTCCCTCTCTCTCTGACCCTCCCCCACTTGTGCTCTGTCTCTCTCTCAAAAATAAATAAACATTAAAAATTTTTTTAAGTGACATAATAATGTGACATTATTTTAGTAATTTAAGGAAAGAAATCTATATTTATGCATGTGTATAATTTACTGTGCACCAGAGTGTGTGTATGTATATCATACATATATGTGAGATATATATAAATATATCACGAAAATGAGAGTTGGATATTTGGAATTTTTGCACTGTTGCATATATGCCCCTTAAAATGAATGAGTGACAAAATACATTGCAATAAAAGACTGGTATAGAGGATATATAAGGATCAGAGATTAGGGGCTGGAATAAAGATGATTTGGAGAGTTTTAGCTGTGTATTACAACTTTGAGTTACCTGCTTCCCAAGATATATCCAAAGTTCAGGTGAGGAAAATACTTCTAGCAGAAATGTGCTTTATCCTTTCTTATAATTTCTTCAGTGCATCAAATCTGGCCACCTGGAAACTGTCCAAATAGAGATTTGGTTCCCTGGAGACTTCATTCACTGAATTCTGCTTTGGCACATGCCTCTAGCTCACCCAGAGGAACATTTAACAAACATCTGTAGGAAACCTGCTTTTGCATTGTGACAATGTGGTTGAGGACAGTGTCCTCTTTATTACCCATACAAAGAATTTCTTGAAACTCAATACTAGAAATCCCTTAGCCCTTAAGGAATGTGTATGTATTGTTTTTATAGATAGTGTAAACTATATTACTAATTGTATTCTTTTGCATGTATATTAAGAGTCTCAGACATATTTCAAGTTCACCTTTCATAAACGATTAGGACTCTTTCTTTCATAAATGATAGGACTCTATCCATGTTACAACTTCACCCTGATTTTGTTTGTATTTTCTCTCTTTATTTTCTCCAGTCTTAATTTTTAATTCATTTATATTTATCTACTGTATAGATTGTTATGCATTTTTATAATCCAAAAGAAAACCAATTTGATAATAGAAAAAAATGGTAACTCTTTATTCAAAAGTGAAAAATAAAGCCATGGGTTTAGATGAGTTTACTTGGGGAGAGAGAATAAAGTTAGGACAAAATCAGGCCCAGGATTTAGCATTGAGGAACCTATTTCTTTAATCACTACATAGAGGCAGAGAATCAGAAATACAAGCATGGAAGACAGGCCAAAGAAGAAGGAGGGGACCAGGGAAATTGGAAGCCGAGAAACAGTAGCCACATGATAGGTGGTAGGCACTACTGAAAAATCAAGGAAGTTGAGGACTGAAATGCCCCCTGGATTTCACAACAAGCCTCTCTAGATAGAGTGTTGGGAGATGAAATCAGATTTAAGTAGCTTGAGGAGAAAATAGCAGGTGAAGAAAGGGAGATACAGAATGTAGGCAACCCATAAATTTATGTTTGTTAGACATTTTAATTTTTCTTCTATCAACTCTTTATGACTTTGGTTCTTTTCATACAGTACTATATGTTCTTATTAGTGTGTAAGAGTGTTATATATTTTAAAGGTTTTGTTTTTACACTAGGTCTGTTAAATATGCTGCAAACTCTTTCTCAATATATTCTTTCCCATTATGGTGAATATAACCTTAATATCAACTGGAGTTCTGCTAGTTATATAAGAGCGCTTGTGATGACATATGCTGTGATGATCTGATGTTTTACCCATTCGATTAATGTATATTTATTGCTTTCACCATGTGCTCATGACTAATTTTGTAAGAATTTGCAGTATAGGAGTGCCTGGGTGGATCAGTAGGTTAAGTTTCTGACTTTGCCTAAGGTCATGATCTCACTGTTGGTCAGTTTGATCCCTGCGTAGGGCTCTGTGCTAACAGTTTGGAGCCTGGAGCCTGCTTCAGATTCTGTCTGTCTCTCTCTCTCTCTCTCTCTCTCTGCCCCTCCCACACTCCACACTCATGCTGTGTCACTGTCTCTGTCTCTCTCTCAAAAATAAATAAACATTAAAAAACTTCAAAAAAATAATAATTATCCATACTTGGTGTGTCCCTGGATTTCAAGAATATAAGGTATTTTTTGTTATTTTGTTAATGTTTTTGGACTATTAAATAAAACATACTGAATTAGTTCCTTAAGGTTTCCAGGTAAGAAACAGTGAATGTCATTTTAAAAATTCTTTAATTAAATATTCCAATTAATACTGGCCTATGAGCTTGGAAATTGTCCTTCACTATATATTAATAAACCTTCCTAGAGCTTCTAACTTGATCTCAAAAATGCACTTAGAAAATGGAAGAAAATATTTTCTGTTTTTTAATATTCCCATATATCAAGTAGTATATGCCATAAATGAATCAAATGACAATATTTTTATATATTTCCAATATCTACATACTTAATTAAAACAAAGGTAATATATATATATATATAATGTGTTTATTACACATGTAAGAGATATAATATATATATAGTTATATAGTTTATGTACTATAAATAAGCACTGAATTCTAATTTAAATGAAAGTAATAATTTTTGTCTAATTAAACTCTTCAATCATCAGAATTCCTTAGGAGCCATAATAGCATAGAGGCTGAGAATAGCACAGGCCCTTGAGTGGATTACAGTGGTTTGAATCTCGGCTTTATTGTATGATCTTGGGAAAGCTTAGCATCTTTTAGATAAATGTTATATTTAAATGTTAAAATTCAAAATGGCAAATTTGGGAAGGATGGTGAAGAGAAACGATGACCTTGTTGGCAAAGAATTCCAGTATGTGTGTGTGTGTGCATGTGTGTGTGTATTATGGGTGTGTAGGGATGCTGAAGTAGCCTTCCAGGCAAAAGGAAACTTTGTAGAACTGAAAGATGGTTTCTAAGCCAATAAAAACTGTTTTGCAGATTTCGAATAAAGCAGAAGGTAATGTGTCTCAGGATGAGACCAGAACCTGTGATCTCACATTCAGATCGTTAGTACAGATACTAATATTATACAAAAAAAAAAAAAAAAGTCGAAGTAGAAAGCAAGCAATTCTCTCAGTGCAGAATGAGTACCAAACACTTAAAGAAATACGCAGTGCCTTTTATTCAACAAAATGTGTGACCGTTACCGTAAGGTTCTCCATTTATGAAATACAGGTGTTCATTAAGGGATTATCTACAATCAGGTCTAAAATTTCCAAGTTCATAGGAGATTGCAAGCATTTTGCTGCAGCTGAAGAAAATCCATTTGTGCCTGTGTCAAAGCTGAAATAGTTTTTAAGCTCAGAAGATCTTTTGATTTTATGCAGAGGGACAGAGTGAGTTAAATATGTTTTCTATTGAGGCTGGGAGGATACAATTCAGTTTATATTAAATGAGGGTAGGAAATAGAATTCAATAAGACAAGTGTTCACACTGCAGTTTAAATGATGTATTCCTTTCTCAATAAGAACTAATTAGGGAACTAATAACCTTTGTGATTATTTCAAGAAAGCATTAATTATACAGGAAAATATGATTTCTGTGAGTACATACTGTTACCTTTGTTCTATATGAAGTGGAGAGTCTATGCAGCCATAACCAAAGGCGCCACGACTCACCTGAAATATCTCAGAGGAGGTCAAGCATGTAAACTTGAATCTATAAAGTAATTGTAAATATCACAGGACTACTTTTCCAGTTCATGTTTGATAAGACACTAGTGCAGAAAGATTCTGGGGAACGGTAAACTTTGGAAAATCTAATAACTTATATGTCCTATTTTATTCTAAAAATTTTCTTAATGAGGTTTTTCTGTATTTCTGTATTTCATCAGTGGTCTACCCAAAGTCTTACTATAAATTACAGTTTTTAAAAGATTTTCAGAATCTGAGCTGAGCATGCTTCAAATTTTGTTGCAAATTTCATGCTCCATAAATTTTGTATTGTTTTGGTGATTAAATAATGTTTCTACTAAAGAAATAGTAATGAATAGTAAAATATTCATTAATTTCAAGCCAGTGACTGAAATAACATTACATTATCAATTAAAGTAATTCCAAGACCACTTCAGATTTTGTATAAATGGAAAAATACCCCTTTTGACCCCTTAGGCTTGAAACATCAATTTCACACACACTAAATTTTCATCAAATTTCATAATGAATTATTAATATCTCAAGAAGAATATTCAAGAGAATTTTATAACATGATATGCTAATGTCCCTCCTGATCACATTAAAAGTCACATGCTTACACGTAATGGATTAGAAAGGAACCCAAAACAAAACAAAAAGGCAGACGCTCAAACCAAAGGAACATTCATTTATATCTTGGTAGAGCAAGGTCAGAGGCAATTTCTCCTGTTCCTCAACTTGGAGCTGATTTTTTCAGTTCCTTCTTTATACTCACTTCTGACCCCACAAAAGTGAAAGGGTGAGATACATGTAGACGACCAGGGATAAAGGGAAGATTAGCAGTTTCAGAGGCTTTTGAAAAATGTGATTTTGTGCTTATTTATCCTCATTAGTGGCAACTAACCATTGCTCTTTCAGTTTAATCCTCTAAGCCTAGCATGTGAAAGTAGTTTGTGCTCACTGTTTCAAAATGGTAAATGCAGAGGATGGATTTACGGAAAGAGTTGGTTTTGTCTTATTTTTTCTCATAGTAGTGGCTTAATGTAGTGAGAATATTGTCTCATTTTCTTTTGAAACAGTTTTGTTGCTATAGAAAGAAGCTCACTTTTCTTTTCAAAGTTGAGGACATTGAGTCTTGAAGTTAAAGTCACTTCACCCCCACACATCCCCCGTGAAGCTGCCAATCACAAAACAGGGACGGGATCAACTGTTATTGATTTTTTAGAATAATATTGAATTAGAGTATAAACAGCTTTCAATAATAGGTAGGGGTTTACCATTGTCTTGACACAAGTATGCATAGTTCATAATGTTCAATAGGAGAGAGCAAATACAAATACTAAAAATTTAGATACCAGAAAAGTATTGGAGCTTCTTTTAATTGCTTAAGAATCTCAGAATCCTCACTGTAGATGGGGGAACATTCTAAAAAATTACCTTAAATAGCTATGTATAAAGTGGTGTGTATTGTTTTGTAACCATTTATTATTTGGGATTTTGTTGTTGTTGTTGCCCGTTATCTGAAACATTAGATTGTATGTAATCTTGCAGGCACAGGATGTATCCAGTTTATAGCCTCCCCAGATTATTAAAAGTGAAATCTAACCCAAGACCCTGTAGAAACTTATAGCATACAGCAATCTTTTGGAGAGGTATTATTACCTCTGATGGATGTTCCATGACTGGGAGGCCAAACCACTATTGGCTTTGGAGCAAGGATAGAGAATAGGATGGGTGGGGATGAGGACCAGCAGACCAGAGAGAGGGAGGAAGGATGGAGGGTGACTCATTGTCCATTTCTCTGACAGAATAGTGACTAACGAGAGAAGGAAGACCAAAAAATACATTTTACAGAGAACGTAAGTTTTGCAGCAATTGTTTGCATCCATTTGGGAAAGCTCGTATTAAGTGTTTCTAGCTGAGTTTGTCCTACTTGGAATGACAGACTTTCCCTATCTCTCTCATTGGTCTTCTCAGTCCCTCCAGATGCCATTAATAGAGATCAGGGGGCGTTGAGGGAGAATGGGGGAAGCCATGGAAGCAGAAACTGGTTCAGCCAGTTGGGGCATTATCAATGTGTTCGTGACTTCTTTTTCCAAGAGTTCTTTCCTAGTCCTTTCCTTTTATCAAATCCATCTTGTCACCCTGTCATTGGTAACATTGTCCCACTGCCCAGCTTTTCTCTCTCCCTTCTCCCTCCTTCCTCCCTATTCTCTCCTCACCTGTCCACGGCAATGGCCGTCATAGAGTAGATGCTGGCGAACACCGCTGTGATGGGAAAGAAGTTCTGGAAGCGACAATAGTTGGCGCCGAAGTACCACTCGCTGTGAAGCGCATAGATGAAGTTGACCAAGGTGTTGAAGGCAGCCATAGAGGCGTCGGAGAAAGCCAGGTTCACGAGGAAGTAGTTGGTAACGGTCCTCATGCGCTTGTGGGCCAGGATGATCCAGATGACGATGAGGTTCCCGAACACCGCCACGGCCACAACCACGCCGTATGCCAGGGACCAGAGCGCGATGCGCCAGGACGGCTGCACGAACTGGTTGGTGAGGTTGGCCCGGGGTTGCGAAGGCGCCGGGGAGGCCGCGGGCAGTCCTAGGGCAGAGGACGAGGCCGAGAGGTTGCCAGCTTGGACTAGCAGGTGCAGCCACTCAGCCTCAGCCGCCCCCGGAGCGGCCCCTGCCGCGAGCGCAGCGCTCAGGTTCCCGGGATCCGCGCCCGCCGTGCTCGCGCGGTCGGTCCAGTTCGCGGCTGCGGGGAGAGAACCCATCGAAGCTAGTCTGCAGCCCCGATCTCCCCACTCACGGACGCCAGCCGAAGGTCTTCTCTGCTTCCTGGTCCCTTTGCTGGTGGGCAGACCTCAGCTCCGCCTGGAAGCAAGGTAGAGAGGCTACCGCAGCCCTTGATGGTTAAGAAATGCTTTGAGCCAGCAGGTGATGGGTAATGGGGGAAGCACTTTTTCCGAGGAGTTTGCGTCTCTAGCCGGCAGGAAGGATGAGACAGTCGAGAAGCGAGTTGTTAGGAGCTGTCACCTGCGGGGAACTCCGGGATCGCCCCTGCGCGAGTTCCCGGGCACCGGCTGGATCACTGAGGTTCAGGCGCTGCAGCGGGCTTTATAGTCTCTTACAGTCCCGGCTTTGGTGACGTTGTGGGGGCCGCGGAGCTGACGAACCCCTTCGAGGGCTACGATTGCACTCCTTTCCTCCGTCTCCCCTTTTGCATTTCATTCATTCGCTACTGGTAGCCGCGCAGCAGGCGCTCGGCGCGGTGAGACGCTCTGGAAAGACTGCACTTTCTCAGCTGTAATTAAAATCTGTACGAGATTGTTTTTCCTCTCTTAACTTCAAGATATTTTTACTGAGGTCTGTGTTCTCAGACATCTATTATGGGCTGCTCGTTTCTAAACCAATTAAACTATTCACCTCCAGGGCGAAGGCACGATGCGGAGAGATTTGTCAGAAAGAGCTTGTGTGGCTATTACCTGCCGCAAGCTGGGGGCACAGCTAGACGCGCATTTTGTTAGGTGTCACTGGCTCTTGGAATTTCTCCCCACTTGCTGCTTGTTTATGTTCTCACGTACCAGATCCCTTTTCCTCTGGATCCCATTTGCAAAGTCTACCCGTTTCTCCTCTTCTAATCTCCGTCACCAGAAACCAGTCTCCTCCGCCTTCCTCCCTGGCAGAGACTATGGATTCTCCTGTTGGAATGCAGTTACCCACCGAGGATAGATCATCGATTTTCTTGAAATACGATGAGGAGACTTGCATCTTTTCATTTCCCTGGCGTGAACATATCTTGTAAGCAACTTAAACACGTTCATTTGGTTATACGGCTTTGGACATTTGGCGCCTTGGTTTTCGGGACTGACGTGAGGACACATTGATAAGGATGCATGACTGTAACCTTAGTGTCCTGTGCAGACCAGAGGGCCTGACTTCTGAGCTTTGGCTGGCAACATGTGAGCAGCAGGGCTCTGTAGGGTACAAGCAAGAGGAAGTAGTCTGTGCTTAGATGGATGTTACAGGCAATTTATTAGTATGTTCCAGAGCAGAAACTCTTCTTTATTATTTTCTTGGGGTCAGGAATAAAGGGATTTAGGGCTAAACATATTAGCAACTCCCCCCAAAACATTGAACTCTTTAAAACTCAGTTTTCTCATTTGAAAATGAATATTAAAAAAAAATCAAATTTACATAGTTATAATTATATGGAGCAAGTAGTCTCAACAACAGGAGGCAAGAGGGAGACCTTAATAAATGTTAGCACCCTTTGCTGTTGTTATCATTGCTCATTGTATCTGAACGTTTTCAAGTAAGATAGACTAGCATAGCAAGTTTTACTTGCTTCAAGAAAATGTAGTATGTGATTTGTGAACATTCTGTATTCTTTAGTTTCCTGGTGTTAGAACGTATTCCTCAAAAACTGCAGTGATTATTGTTCTTTTTTAAATTTTTTGATGTTTATTTTTTAAGAGAGAGACAGAGTGTGAGTGGGGGAGGGGCAGAGAGAGAGGGAGACACAGAATCTGAAGCAGGCTCCAAGCGGTCAGCACAGAGCCAGATGCAGGGCTCAAACCCATGAACTGAGAGATCATGACAGGAGCTGAAGTTGGAAACCTAACAGACTGAGCCACCCAGGCACCCCACTGCAGTGACTATTGTACAAATAGACTTAGGATGATTGGTAATGATACTGTTTTCCTTATTGTAATTTTTATGATAAACAAGGTACTATATAGAAATAAGTTTGAAGCAACCTGATAATAAATATATTATACAACTCTGCTTCAAAATAAATGCATGCTGAAAATGATAATTATCAAGTTATTATTTACTATTTCTTCTCAGTGAGGCCTATGAAAATATATGATAAGTCATAAGTGAATTTGATAGAGATTCCACATGTCCTGCTTACTAATTCTAAACTAAACCATTTTCTTTTGAAAGGCAGATTATTTCTTTCTGCCAATTCACCATTTAGAAATTACTTGAGTTACAACTGAAAACTTCTTTCTTCTCTAATGAAATCAAGGAAGAATTAAAAAAAAAATTTTTTTGTATGACATGCACCATTCATCAAATGAGTCATGTGGTGACTTAGTAATAATTATGCATATTTTGATCAAATATTTAAAGTTGTAAAATTGTCTACTTGTGTAGAAATCCATTCAGTTTACTCTGTTGCTTTACTTATCATGTCTGTGATTTTGCCTTTATTGGACTTTGCCATGAGTGGAAATGATATGAAAAAAAAGTGATAATGATGGAATTAGAAGTACTTAACAATAAAAGGGGTTTAATGAGTTCTTTCAGAGGAAGAGAGGAATCCAGGACATGGCTTTCCTTTTAGAGCTACCTTCTATAGAATCTATCTGTTTCCCCATAGAGGACTTATTGTTCATTCATTGCTTCAGTCATTCCCCTCATCGGTATTGAGTATATTTCCTTCCAAGAGCTGTGCCAAGTCCTAGGAATGTAGCAGGTAAAACTAAAGATATAAGCCAGATATGAACCCTATCCTCACTGAGCTTGTAGTCCAACAGTATTTTTAACATTAGAGCAAGTATTATGAATAGTGGAATAGGAAGGTATAGAGAAAAATGGGAGTGTGCAACTGAACAAGAGGATGTGTTCATTGAATTCTGGATTCTGTCAACTTCTCTTAAAGAATTTCTTTGTGAGGAAAAGATATTTGTACCCCTCTGTTTACTGTAGCATTATTTACAATAGTCAAGATATGGAAGCAACCTAAGTGTCCATAGATAGAAGAACGGATAAAGGAGATGTGGTATATACACACACTGGACTATTACTTAGCCATAAAAAAAAAAAATGATATCTTGCTATTTGTGACAACATGGATGGCCCTAGAGTGTATTATGACAAGTGAAATGAGTCAGAGAAAGACAACTACCATATGATTTCACTTAAACATGGAATCTAAAAAACAAAATAAAACAACAAAAAAGCAAGAGCAGACCCATAAATATAGAGAACAAATTGTTGGTTGCCAGTGGGGAAAGGGGAAGGATGGGCAAAATGGGTGAATGGTAGTGAGAGACACAGGCTTCCAGTTATGGAATGAGTAAGCCATGCAGGGATGAAAGGTACAGCTTTGAGAATATAATCAGTGGTATTGTAAGAGTGTAATATGGTAGCAGATGGTAGCCACACCTGTGGTGAGCATAACCTAATATATAGAGTTGTTGAATCACTATGTTGTACACATTGTATGTCACCTACACTTCAGGGAATAAAAATTTCTTTGTGAGGATGAAATGAAATGCCAAATAATAGACTTATCAGAAGAGTATGCCTTGAAAAGTGGGAAGGCTTAGAAGATAATGGCTAAGAAACATTTCTTAGCCTTCTTCCTAAGACAATTTGATGAATAATCTGCTCATTATAGCTCCAGAATCTGAATCCTGCCCCTACCTGAATACAGTCTACTGGTATTCCTTTTTCTCTTACCATAAGAAAGCCAAAAGTTTTCGTCTTGGACTCCTGAGGGAAGGGGAAGGGGCAGAGGAAATGTTAACATAGCAGAAGGCATCTCTTAAGATCCTATACTCTTACATTCAAAACTTGGGAGTGTGGCTTTTCTGTCCCCTTTCCCCTCCTCCCCAGTGCTGCTCAGGCTACATCATGCTAGTTCAGACCTCTGGGTGCCTGCTGAACTAACACCACGATGGCTCCTCTCCAGCTACCATCTATGATCATCCACCAGGACTTCATCAGTCACGATGAGATGTTCTCTGACATCTACAAGATTCAGGAGATTGCGGACCCACTGTGTCTGGAGGTGGAGGGGAAGATGGTCAGGAGGACAGTGAATAACATTGATGACTCACTTACTGGTGGAAGTGCATCCACTGCAAGGCCCTAAGGGTGAAGGTACTGGAAGTTCAGTAATCACTGGTGTTGATATCGCCATGAACTATCACTTGTAGGAATCCAGCTTCACAAAAGAAGCCTACAAGAAGTTTATCAAAGATTATATGAAATCAATCCAAGGCACACTTTAACAATGGAAGCCAGAAAAAGTAAAATCTTTTATGACAGGGGCTGCAGAACAGGTCAAGCTATCCTAGCTAATTTCAAAAGCTACCAGTTCTTTATTGGTGAAAATATGGATCCAGATGGCATGCTTGCCCTGCTGGACTACCACAAAGATGGTATGACCCCATATGTGGTCTTCTTTAAGGATGGTTTAGAAATGGAAAAATGTTAATGAATTTGGCTGTAACTTTGGATGTATCACCCATTGTCATAACTGGCTAATCCTCTTCCTCCACACAACACTAGAACTTAGATGAATGGGACTGATGCCATCTGGAGCTCTTCAGTTATTTTGACCTTGACTTATTTGGAATGGAGGCATTGTTTTTAAGAAAATAAAAAAAAAATTTTTGTGTGGGTTGTCTAAAAAATGCATTTAAACCAATTTGAGAGAAAGGCTCTTAGTTTAATACATATTTAAATCCATTCTGTGTAGTGTCCTGGAGAAGCTAGAGCCTGGTTGTAGACTACTGCTAGAAAGCATAAGACTGCCTGAAGAAGTGAAAACTACTTCTGGGGCTGGAATATTAAAAAACAAAAACAAAAAACAAACCAAGAACCAAAAGTCTTAATTCTGAGTTCAAGTAAAGGGAAAGACCGTGCTCATAGCTGTGTGAACATTTGAAGTGGATTCCTTATACATGTCATCATCAACAAACAGAAGTAGTTAACCCTAGAAGAGATTTCCAAAAGAATAAAAAGAGACTAATATAGTAAGAAAAAAAAACCTCTGGGGCGCCTGGGTGGCTCAGTCAGTTGAACGTCTGACTTCGGCTCAGGTCATGATCTTGCAGTCTGTGAGTTCGAGCCCCATGTCGGGCTCTGTGCTGACGGCTTGGAGCCTGGAGCCTGCTTCAGATTCTGTGTCTCCCTCTCTCTCTCTGCCCCTCCCCCGCTCATGCTCTGTCTCTCTCTCTCTCGTCAAAAATAAATAAACATTAAAAAAATTAAAAAAAAAAAAACAAAAAAAAAAACACCTCAGGAGTGTGTTTGAGCACATTTAAAACCTATGCAAATGCATGAAGATGCCAGGAAATAAGCCAAGCATGGTATCATGGGAGATGTTAATAGATTTTACATAATAGTGATTAAATCTTGATTTGCCTGCATAAATGTTAATATAAAGTATGATCTTTTATGTGAATGTTATTTATTCCTAATGACAAAGAAATATTTACCTATTTTGCTATGCTAATAGATTACATTTCTTTCAAATTTTATTTGTTCTCCATATTTTTGCTTAGAAGACATATTGGTAATGTGCCCTAGTACTTTGCTAACAACTTATAATAATAGAATGGAAACTGATGACCTGCTTATTCCCTCTCTTTTCTCCTTTTTTACTCTTACAACTTAAGGAAACAGTATGGCATATTTCATACTTGTATTTTTATTTTAACAGTCCTCTTAAAAACAAGCACGATAAGGTGGAGTTTCAGGTATTAGTGCTGGCCGGTGGAGAAGTTATTTTCAGAAAGACGAGCTGGTCAGAATTTCAGATTTCTCTGACATCAACCTTCTCTTTGACAGTTCTCTCATGCTTTTGGTTTCAGTATGTTCAGCGTTCCCACTGTGTTGAGATTTCTTTTTTCTTATGAATTTCAGATCTGATAGTCCACACTTTGACTCCTGCTTTGCAATTTTTTCTTTGTTATTTCATCATAGCTGCTTTACAGTTACATTGGGTCATTTTCACTCTCTGAGTTGTGGGCTCTTACAATCAGTTTACTGAGTATTGCTGGTAATCAATGAATAATCAACAATCAATACAACTCCACTCAATTGTGTAGACAGGTGCTACTTGAAAATTCTTGCTCTCTACCAGATACCCTTTCATGTGGGTTTGTCTGTGATCAGTTCCTTTTTCCTGAATCCCAACTTGCCTTCAGTGTTCTTTCTCCATCATCCTTATTCTGCTCAGCAAGTTGTCTCCACTTTATCTGAAAAAAATTAAGAACATCAATCAAGAATTTCACATTTCCATGTATTTCAACCATCTTTTCATCATTTGTTATCATTTTGGTGAAAGTGGTTTATCTTCTCCTAAGACCCATTCTTTCATCTGTGCTACCTGTTCTTTCAACATGTTTCCCTCTTTTTTTTTTTCCTTTAGGGTTGAAACATCTGTAAGAATCTACATGAAAATAGCCCTTTTCTGACCACATTTCCTGTTGCTACTTTTCTCTCTCTTCTTCTATTCCCACATGACCTTCTTTACCAAAATATCTAAACTCAATATTTTCACTTCCTCACTCACAATAATATTCTTAAGTATTAAATCTTAATACTCTTCTGTCAATGCACTGTCCTATCAATTACCTGCACGTTAAACCAAACCGTCACTTTCCGCCCTTAACTTCCTTGACCTCTCTGTAGTATTAGCATTTGACATTTATGTTAGTTTCCTAGGGCTGTCATAATAAATTACCACAAACTGAGTGGATTAAAACAACAGGAATTTATTCTCTCAGTTTGGGGGGCTAGAAGCCTGAAGTCAGGATATGGGCAAGGTTGGTTCTTTTTGGAGACTCTGAGGGAGAATCTATTCCATGCCTCCTTCCTAGTTTCTTTTAGTTGCTGGCAATCTTTGGTGTTCCTGGGCTTGTAGATGCAACACTCCAATTCTGTCTCTGTCATCACATGATGTTCCCTGTTATCTTTACATCACCTTTTCTTTGTCCAAATTAACCTCTTCTAATAATGAAATCAGTATATCAAACTCATTATATAGGGTTTATATAAGGTCAGTATATCAAACCAACATACCTCATCTTAGCTTGATTATATCTGCACTTTATTTCCAAATAAGGTCATATTCACAAGTACTAGGAGTTAAGACTTGAATATATTTGAGGGGGGGGGACACAATGTTGAAGGTCATATTTAAGGAATGTTTCAAATTGAAGACTAACAGCTCAACTGTTTTGTATAGATTTGCAAATCAAGCACTGGGTGGGAAGCAATGAGTAAAGATACTATGAGTAAAGATACCATGAATCCCTCCCTGCTTCAAAATAATAAGCATTTTTAAAACAATGGCCCTCAATGAAGTGTATGAATTACTAAGAAAGTGGAAAATGGTATGATGTAAAGTAATATATATCAAGAATCTTAAGTAGTACTTGGCAATGAGAAAGAATGAAATCTGGCCATTTGCAGCAACGTGGTTGGAACTGGAGGATATTATGTTAAGTGAAATAAGCCAGGCAGAGGAAGACAGATACCATATGTTTTCAGTCATATGTGGATCTGGAGAAACTTAACAGAAGACCATGGGGGAGGGGAAGGAGGAAAAAAAAAGTTACAGAGAGGGAGGGAGGCAAACCATAAGAGACTCTTAAGGATTGAGAACAATCTAAGGGTAGATGGTGGGGTGGGGGAGAGGGGAAAGTGGTGATGGGCAGAGAGGAGGGCATTTGTTGGGATGAGGATAGGGTGTTGTATGGAAACCAATTTGACAATAAATTATATTTTTAAAAAAAGAATCTTAATAATCTCACTCTTCAAGTACAATAATTTCGCTCCTAGTGATTTGATCTAAGGAAATAATCAGAAAATCAGACAAAAATGTATGTACAAAGATGTATATTGGAGCTATATTTGTGAGATCAAAAATATAAAAGTCATAAATGTAAAATAATTTTGGCATATCCAAAAATTGAATCCTACTATCATCAAAGGTGGGCTTTTCTCCTATCGTTAGAAGAGCATGTTTTAAATGTTCTAAAATTAGGTAGAAGTGATGGTTGCACAACACTGTGAATGTACTAAAAGCTACTGAATCGTACAGTTTAAAATGGTTAAAATGGTTAAAATGGTGGATTTTATGTTATGTAAATTTCACCTAAAACAGGAAACAGTTCCTAAAAAGACCAGAGAACTGAGTTCAGAAGGATTCATCATGTCACAATCAAGATTTATGCAAAAGAATAAAGTCAAGACATAGTTAAAGGAAGTTACAAGACCACTGGACTTCTAGATAAAGAAATAATATTATATGCAACAGGCAAAAAAGTCAAATCACCTGTAAGCTTAATAAATTAACAAATTAACATAGTCTTGAAATTTTATACATTACCTGCTGGAAGAGAATTGAGGAATTCTTAAAAATTCTTAGGGAAAGGAAAATGTATTCCAAAAAATTTATCCCACTAATGAAACTCTGTTTTCAAACATAAAGCTGACAGAAAGACATAAAATTCTTAGGGAAAGGAAAATGTATTCCAAAAAATTTATCCCACTAATGAAACTCTGTTTCCAAACATAAAGCTGACAGAAAGACATTTTCAAACATGCCAAGACTCAGATATTATAGCACTGATGACAAAAAATACTCCAGCAAACCGACCAACAAGCAAGCAAGCAAAGAGATAATCTCTTTGGAACTGAAACCCAGCCAACAAAGGTGGACTGGAGTAACTATCATTTGAAGACTGGAGCCATGGACCAGAGTTGGGTATGAACCACAGTGATGACTTTGAGGTGATTTATATACTCACTCCCAATGTTTCTAAACATATGCGTGCATAACATAGTCACAGATTACATGAAGAATACTACATTTTGTGTGCAAGAGAAAATCACGTTACCAAAGTTGCCATAAAGAATTCTCTATATCATCTATAAAATATGATATATGTACACACCGGATTTCCTGAGGAACCAAATAGCTAGTCTTCAAACTGGAATCTGTTGCTGCTTCTTCAGTTGAGCACAAGATAAATTATTACATTGTATTCAGAGTCCAGATGGTGTACAGGGTACATTTTAAACACTAGTATCATACTTATTTGCACGGAATTTTTACACAAAGAGAGATGGGAATGAAGAATGACTGAATTGAAGATACATTTCTCCTATCTCCTCTTCTCACTGGGACTATGCGAAATCAAGAAAATGGAAAGTGTATTAGCTGAAAACGTAAATTATTTCTCTTCTTCCTTTTTTTCTTCTTATCTTTTTCCTTCCTTATTTCCCAAGTATATTTACTGGAATTTTAGAAAATTAAATGCATGTGTGATATAATTCCATAGAAGTATATAGTGATGATAACTTTGCTACCTGCATTTATACTCTAAATTAATTTGGAGATTATTTCCAAAGAAACAAAAATATATTCATACAAATTCATTAAAAGAATTCTAGCAACATTAAGATTTGTTTACTTTTTTGTAAAAAAGGAGAAAGGTTTTACTTAAGTAAGTATTGGGGTGGTAGGTCAGACATCTGTTGGTTATCTACAAATACTGGCATTGCCTATGTTGATTTAAGAGATACAGGTGACATAATTAAGAGAAAAATTCATCTTTCAAAACTCATTAAAGTGTCTATTACTCTAAATTAAAAACTGCTAAGTATGTGTGTGTGTGGGAGTAGTTGGATAATTCAGCTTTTTTTTAGTTCTCAGAATAAGAGCTCCTTAGAGAACGCCTATCTGTTAATTAAATCAAAGTTAATCAGTGCAATTACAGGATTCCATGATTGGTATATAATTTCTGTGCTACACATTCACTTACTATCATTTAAAGGAGGAATCAGAAATTAGTGTGTACAGAAGTGCTGATATCTTTATTTATATATGTTTCATTTGGTTGGTATAATTTTTAATTTCAAATATTATCACTGCATAAACTCCACAAGAATGGAAGTTTATCAAAGAGAAAATAGGTAAAATTTGCTCATAAAAATGCACAAAATTTTCTGAATATGCATTTATTCCAAAATGTTCTTAGTGGTCTAAGAAGATTTCTAAGAACATAGTCTATAATAAGATCAGCACTTTATATGGCTTAATCTATATTTGGGTATTCATGAACAAATTATATATGTTGGTGGGAATGCAAACTGGTGCAGTCACTCTGGAAAACAGTATGGAGGTTTCTCAAAAAATTACAAATAGAATTACCCTACAACTCAACAATTGTACTGCAGAGTGTTTATCCAAAGGATAAAAAAATGCTAATTTGAAGGGACACATGCACCCCAATGTTTATAGCAGCACTATCAACAATAGCCAAATTATGGAATGAGCCCAAATGTTCATCAGATGATGAATGGATAAAGAAGATGTGGTGTATATATATAATGGAATATTACCTGGCTATCAAAAAGAATAAAATCTTATGGCTCCTAGGTGGCTCAGTCGGTTAAGCATCCAACTTCAGCTCAGGTCTGATCTCGAGGTTCATGGGTTCAGGCTCCCCATCAGGCTCTGTGCTGACAGCTCAACGCCTGGAGCCTGCTTCAGATTCTGTGTCTCCCTCTCTCTCTGTCCCTCTCCTGCTCACGTTGTCTCTATCTCTCAAGAATAAATAAACATTAAAAAAAATTTTTTTAAAAAGAATGAAATCTTTCTATTTGTAACAATGTGGATGGAAGTCGAGTGTATTATGCTAAGTGAAATAAGTTAGGTAGAGAAAGACAAATATCACATGATTTCACTCATATGTGGAATTTAAGAAACCAAACAGATGAACATAGGGGAAGGGAAGGAAAAATAAAATCAGAGAAGGAGCAAACTGTAAGAGACTCTTAAATGCAGAGAACAAACTGGGGGTTGCTAAAGGGGAGATAGGAGGGGGGATGGGCTAATGGTGATGGGCATTGGGAGCACTTGTTGGATGAGCACTGGGTGTTATATGTAAGTCATGAATCACTGGGGTCTAGTCCTGAAACCAATACTATGCTGTATATATATACACATATATGCATATATATATATACACATACATACTTGAATTTAAATTATATATATATATGTATACACACACATACATACATACATATATACATATGAACACACACATGTGGGATCTCAGTAGGTAATCTACATTCACATAAAATAGATTTGGTCATGGATATGAAAGTTCTCCTACTGTGATCAATTTGGAATGATATTAATGATGTTCCATAGGTACTTCCCTCACACAACTTGTACAAATAAGTGTTTAGTAGCAGGCTGCTATATAGCTGCCTATACAGTTGGGAGTCAGCAGGTGTGTGCAGAAATGACTATCCTACCTTTTTTTTTTTTTAATTTTTTTAACGTTTATTTATTTTTGAGACAGAGAGAGACAGCGCATGAACAGGGGAGGGTCAGAGAGAGAGAGGGAGACACAGAGTCTGAAACAGGCTCCGGGCTCTGTGCTGTCAGCACAGAGCCCGACGAGGGGCTTGAACTCACGGACTGCAGATCATGACCTGAGCTGAAGTCTGCCGCCCAACCGACTGGGCCACCCAGGCGCCCCTATCCTACCTTTTATAACATTGATATGCTTCCTAATTAGTTGAAACACAGATAGTTTCCTTTTTTCTCTTGGAAAGTTTTATCCTTTTCCCTGGGAACATTTAGAGTTCCTCAGTATCCCAACAGCTAAAGATATGATACTCTATACCGAAGTACCTGTAGGTGCTAGCTGGCATGAGATTGGCAAATGAGGGAATGATAGATAACTCTATTACTGGGAAGTTGGTGCATTTTTAATATGTGTTGAGGCTGCCTCAGTCATGTTGAGCAGCCTGCTTTGGTAGTCCAAAGTCTCTCCCCCAGGACTGATTGCAAGATTTGATAGTGCTCTTTTTATTAAATTGTATAAATTTTGAAGAATGTCCCTGATCCTTTTTCTCCATAGGCTGTCTTTTTTTTTTTTTAATGTAACTATTTTTTTTTTCCTGAAAGAAGTCTTTCAGGAATATACATAAGACATTAGAGTGGGGTTGACCCTTGAACAACAAGGGTTTGAACTGCATGGGTCCACTTATATGCAGATTTTTTTGCATTAAATACAGTATAGCATTGTAAATGTGTTTTCTCTTCCTTATGATTTTCTTTTCTCTAGCTTACTTTATTGTAGAAATATAGTATATAATACATGTAACATACAAAATATGTTAATTATGTTATCAGTAAGTCTTCTGGTAGACAATAGGCTATTAATGTAAAGTTTTGGGGAGTCAAAAGTTTGGATTTTTGATTGTATAGGAGGTCAGTGCCCCTAAACCCTGCATTGTTTGAGGGTCAACTATAAATATGTATATCGTCCAAAAATATATTTAGAAATGTAATGCCATAATTGTTAACATCTGTATTTTATGAGTGAGGAAACTAACAGAGAAGTAATTTGAACTTAACTGACAGGTCCAGCATTCAAATCCAGATGTCATAACAGCAAATCCCACAGTCTTAATCAACCACTCTTTGGCCTCAATTTAATTGGAAAATTATTGGAAGAGACTAATATGGTTTTCTATAATCATCACACAGGTTTCATATAATCATTTCTATACACATTACGTGTGTAAAATACACAGGGTGAAATGAATAAACAATACATCAGCATTCTCTAAAAGTCAACAAATAAAGGGAAAGTAAAAGGGCACATATTTTAAAATTATTTATAGTTCAATGTATATTTAATTTCTATTACCGTACTGGTTAGATATATTTTTTAATTTATTTTTGAGAGAGAGAGATTGAGTGTGGGAGGTGTAGAATCCAAAGCAGGCTCCAGGCTCTGAACTGTCAGCACAGAGTCTGACGTGGGGCTCGAACTCATGAGCCATAAGGTCATGACCTGAGCTGAAGCTGGACACTTAAGTGACTAGCCACCCAGATGCCCTGATATTTTGAATGGAAATTAGCTCTTATCAATTTCTCAAAGAAACAAAGCACCTCGGAAGGCATTTTACTTGAGAGTTTTATTATTGATCTGAGAAATAACACGTTCTTGGCAGGGGTAAATTACTTGACAGAAAAAGATCAAGTACTTCTAGGAAATTGTGGCCAAATATCTAATGGTGATAGAGTCTAAGGTTTACAAAATTTTATGATTAAGGGCAGGAAGTATTTCTCTTTTTTCTTTTCTCTTAAAAAGAACTCTGATCTTAATATGATAGGTGTATTTTAAGAAAAAATGCATTTTCTAATCTGTAAAGTTAATTGATTTTAATTTGATGCTTGAAAATGAGAGAACTATATTACAGGCATATCTTGTTTTATTGTGCTTTATAGATACTGAGTTATTTATAAATTGAATGTTTGTGGGAACACCATGTTGAGCAAGTCTATCTTCATCATTTTCCAACAGTGTTTCCTCACTTTGTGTCTCTATGTCATATTTTGTTAACTCTCACAGTTTTAAAATTTAAAAGCTTTTCATTATTATTATGTTAATTATGATAATATGTGACCAGTGATCTTTGATGTTACTATTGTTATTGTTTTAGGATGTCATAAACCTCACCCATATATGCTGGCCACCTTAATTGATAAATGTTGTGTATGTTCTGGCCATTTTCCCGTATCTTTCCCTCTCTTTGGACCTCCCCATTCCCTGAGACACAACAATATTGAAATTAGACCAATTAATAACCTTACCCTCCAAGTTAGCCAACTTGTGAATGCAAAGGAAAAGCTCTTAAAGGAAAATAAAAATACTATTCCGGTGAACACATGAACAATAAGAAACTGAAACAGGCTTATGGCTCATATGGAGGAAGTTTCAATGGTCTGAATAGATCAGATCAGTCACAACATTCCCTTAAGCCAACACATAATCCAGAGCAAGGCCCTAACTCTCTTCACCTCTATGAAGGCTGAGAGAGGTGACGAAACTGCAGAAAAAAAGTTGGAAGCTAGCAGAGGTTGGCTCCATAACATAAAGTGCAAGGTGAAGCATCAAGTGCTAATATAGGAGCTTCAGCAAGTTATCCAAGATTTAGCTAAGATCATTAATGAAGCTGGCTACACTAAACAACAGATTTTCACTGTAGACAAAACAGCCTTCCGTTGGAAGAAGATGCCATTTAAGACTTTCATGCAGCTGGTGACTTTGAGTTGAATACAGTGCTCATTTACCATTCCAACAATCCTGGGACCCTTATGAATTATGCTAAATCTACTCTTCTTGTGCTCTGTAAATGGAACAGCAAAGCCTAGATGGTAGCACTTCTGTTTACAATATGGTTTGCTGAATATTTTAAGCCCACTGTTGAGACCTACTGCTCAGAAAAAAAGATTTCTCTCAAAATATTACTGCTCATTGACAATGTACCTGGTCACCCAAGATCTCTGATGAAGATGTACAATGAGATTCATGTTGTTTTCATGGATGCTAATACAATATCCATTCTCTAGCCTATGGATCAAGAAATTATTTAAATGCTCAAGTCTTCTTATTGAAGAAATATATTTTATAAAGCTATAGCTGCCATAGATAGTGATTCCTCTGATGGGTTTTGGCAAAGTAAATTGAAAGCCTTCCAGGAAAGATTCGCCATTCTACATGCCATTAAGAAAGTTCATGATTTGTGGGAAGAAGTCAAAATATCAACATGAACTGGAGTTTGGAAGAAGTTAATTCCATTTCTCATGGATGATTTTGAAGGGTTCAAAGTTACTTCACTGGAGGAAATAACTGAATATGTGATAGAAATAGTAAGAGATCTAGAATCAGAAGTGGAGCCTGAAGATGTGACTGAGTTACTGCAATCTTATGATGACACTTTAACAGATGAGCTGCTTCTTAAGGATGAGCAAAGAAAGTAGTTTCTTGAGATGGAATCTATTTCTGGTGAAGAAAATATGGAAATTGTTTCAGTGACAACAAAGAATTTAGAATATATAAACTTAGTTGGCAAAGCAGTGGCAGAGTTTGAGAAGATTGAGCTCAATTCTGAAAGAAATTCTACTGTAGGTAAAATGCTATCAAACAGCATTGCATGCTACAGAGAAATTTTTTCTGAAAGGAAGAGTCATTTGATGCAGCAAACTTCATTGTTGTCTTATTTAAAATTTTTTTATTATTATTATGTTTCTTTATTTTTCAGAGGCAGAGAGAGACAGAGCATGAGTGGGGGAGGGGCAGAGAGAGAGGGAGACACAGAATCTGAAGCAGGGTCCAGGCTCTGAGCTGTCAGCCCAGAGCCCGATGCAGGGCTTGAACCCACAAACTGTGAGATCATGACCTGAGCCAAAGTTGGACGCTTAACTGAGTCACCCAGGTGCCCCATTGTTGTCTTATTTTAGGAAATTGCCACAGCCATCCCAACCTTCAACAACCATAAGCTGATTAGTCAGCAGCCATCAACACTGAGGCAAGACCCTCCACCAGCAAAGAGATTACAACTCACCCAAAGTTCAGATGATAGTTAGCATTTTTAAGCAATAAAATATTTTTAATTAATGTATATATACTGTTTTTTAAGATATAATGCTATTGCACACTTAATAGACTACAGTATAGTGTAAATGTAACTTTTAAATGCACTAAGAAGCCAACAAAATGTATTTGTCTCCCTTTATTGTGATATTCGCTTTACTGTGGTGGTCTGGAACTGAACCTGAAATATATACAAGGTATGCCTGTAATTTGGAAACAACTTTCATAATCTTATTATTTTTATTATTTCCTATGGCAAAACAAAATTTCCAAGATAGTTTCATCTTTAAGTTCAAAATTCTTAAAGGATTTTTGAAAATGCATTAAGTTTATACAAAATAAAATAGTGTGAAAATCTAAAAAAACTGAGAAAAATAACATTTGAAAATTTCTAGGCATAAGAATTTATCAAAGAATAAAAAAGGGAAGCATTGTTTCATCCAGATGAATATAAATGGTTCTAATCCTAGCATCTCTTCTTTAAACCATCGTTCTCCAAGTGAGGTGCAAATATTCCACGTAGTGCTAAAGAAGATTCATTAGGATGAGGGGGGACATATTAGAACTGTTATTATTTTTATTATTTATCTCACCCTTTAAATGTTTTATGCTATTGGTATGTATTTTAAAATTTACATCATGTATTAGTATAGTAGAAAAAAGGCATAAATTACACGATAATGATTGTGTGTGTGTGCATGTGCTGATTTTCAATTGGTGAAAATCTGTTCTAGAAGATCATAATGCTGTACTTCCTTTTCCTGTCTCTTTTCTCTCGCTGCCACCACAGTCTCCAGCCTTAGAGAAGGCGCATTGCTTTCAGTCCCTGGGAGATTTCCCCCTGTTGACTTAGAATAGCAGGATGCAAGGATGCTGACATGACAGAAAACTACATTTCTTCTCTTGTTTGTGCCACCTTCCTGAGTCCTAGGGGTGGTGTGAAGAGTAAGGCCACCTACCTGATGGATTTTGTTGAATCTTAGGAGATTATAGTTACCATTTCTACTCTATATGGCAGACCCTTAATCCAACCCTGATGTCTTGCGTTCTGTTCAGCTAGTATTAATCCTTGATTCAAGTATTTAAAATTATTTCTCTAGAAATACTAGACTAATAGACTTATTGACATTCTTCTAGTTTCTTTACATTAGGGTAGATCAGGTATAATACTGGGGGAAATGGTGGGGGAAATGCCTGAATAAATCATTCTTAAAATGGGAAAATTCTGATCTTAGTCTTTGCAGTGATTACTGCTGCTCTTTTTTGGCTGCTACAATTTGTTGATGATAAAAAGTATTATCTGATGAGCTATAATTAAGACTGTGTTTCTGAAATCTTAGTCAATAAACTTATGAAAAATTCAGTTTATTTATAGAATTCTTCAGACAAAAGTTTATAGACCCAACTGTTTTCCCTGGGCCTAAAAGAAACTTATTATTTTCTCTGCAGAAATAATTTCCTTGGATGGCTGAAGAAATAAAATCAAGGGAGAGAAAAATTATTCAGAAGTCTCTTATTTTGGAGGGACTGTAGAGATCACTCAATCCAAAAACCTTAGAGATAGAGTGACTGAGTCACCAGGAGTCGAGAAGTTCTTTGCTTTTGTGTAAGTACAATAGCGTGGGGGTAGTGAAGAAACTTTATTAGTATTGCTAGACACTGGTGCCTATTGTACTGCCATACCTAGTTAGCAATTGTTAACTTCTTGGGCTTTAATTGAAGTTTCTATTGTTGAACACCATGCAAGTATTTTGAGGCCTCAGATACCTATTTTGTTTTGTGTTATATCAGATCTTCATCCCAATAGGATAGGAAGTACACAGAGACTTTTCTTAGTAAGTAGAAATGGAAATATTCTTGGTCCTTGGAAGTATTCAAGAAATGCAACAGGGGAAATCATTGAGGGTGCCAACTACATAAATGAACACACAGCTGCTTGCTATTCTTTGAATCCCACTCTAAATCTTCCTGAGGAATTACCTAACATTCTGGCTAAATGGGCCCCTCCCAGTGATCAGTTATTTGAGGGTTGTAAAAATGCAACATAGCTGACAGATAACTCAAGAGAGGAAGGTTAACAATATGGAAAGCATTTGTACTGTGACTGGTTGATAATAATATGGTATATATTTTTTAAACATATATCAGGAAATAGCTAATGAACCAGCAATATATATAGAAAATGACACATAGGTAACTGGGAAGTAAAAGTAATCTCAGTGGGTGCTATGTTATGGAAAATGTTGTGGATTTAGCAAGTGGGAATCAAAGTGGGCCATATTGATGCCCACCAAGAGAATGCCATCAAAATTCAGAAAGGGACTACAACAAACCAGTAGATACTCCTGATGGTCCCTGAAAAGTCATCCCTTGCACACATGAATGAGTTGGCATGGGAGGGGTACCAAGAAATACACAGACTGGCAGAGAACTATGTATCCTACTGTCTCAGAATCTTACAGTATTTACTTGTTTGTCAACAGGAATATTAAAGACTAAAAGAAGCCATGGCTGCGTGTTGAGTAGATCTAGGAAGGCCCATAGTTTATAGATTACATTGGCTCTTTACCCATAATGCCGGATGGATACCAAAGGGCCTTAACCAGTGTAGACACTTATTCTGAATTTAGATTTACATATCTATTAACTTAAAAAAATATACTTCTAACACTGTAATGCCTAGAGCAGGAAACCTTTCAGTTTGGACCTTCTGCTTATATAGCATTTGACCAAGGAACTCATTTTATTGCAGGTGCAGTGGAACAATACACTGAGAAACATTGCATCTTACCTTCTACAAAATGGTAGAGAATTAAACATTTGAATGTACAATTGGAACAGCTGCTTACTACCTTGCAAAATTGAACAAATATGTATTAAAACTTAATATATGTGAACATAAAGGAGGTTCATGATTGGACGTATCATTCAGACATTGTGCAGAAAATAGAGAAGAGGGAATGAGGGATGGTACAGGCACATAGCATTAATTTCTCTCCCACTTCTAATACTTTTTTTCCTTCCTGTCCCTGATTCTATTGTGTGGATCTTCGATTGCATTTATGAATTCCAGAAGAAGAAACGATTTTTAATATTTAACATTTTTTAACATTTAATCATAAGGTATGATTCATAACAATATCTCTAAAGGAAAATGAAGTAAAAAATTAATAAAGTAAAAAAAAACTCTTCAAGAGAAAATTAGACATGCAAGGACTATTGAATATACTATGATTAACGTCTCCAAAGTGAAAGACAATGAATGGACTAGAACAAATACTAATAATTATAAAAGAAATCATGAAATAAGGTGATACTTAAATCTATGTAATGAAACACTTCAATACTATATGTGAATTCCAACTGAGAATGATCAACACCAACAAATTAATGAATGTCAAAGATCTTTAAAAAGGGATTTGGAAACCAGGAAAGAATTAAATTACTTATAAGGGAAAAAAAGCAAATGGGTACAAAACTTCTTGAACATAATATTTCATAATAGAGCAACTTACTGAACATATTTGAGGAAGCAAGGATTTTATATCCATCCAAAATATAGGTCACAGACAATTACGAACATGAGAATAATTGATTAGTGTTGTCCCATGAACTATTTACGAATAATCTTCTAGATAATTATTTTAGTCATCTGAGAAATTATAAGAGAACTTTTACTATTAGGTATAGTGATAAGCATAAAGTATATTAAACTGTATGACCAAGCTAAATGTTTAGCTTGGCTGATGCAAAAATTACAAATATATATGCTTTGGCATCATAGATATAATAGAACTATCATAAATTGGCAGATAAGAGAGAAATGAAATGTTTACTAATTGTTTTATAGGTATTAAAAAGTAAAATAATATGATCTTAATCAGATAGTTGGGGCATAGGGAGAAAAAGGGAAGAAGATTTTATTAGCTTAATTATTGTTGATAGTAGGAATCATAAAATAGTGTGTGAAAAAGAGAAGACCTAAAATATTATATACGATTATTGTTAGCAGTATAAAGCCAATTGTCAAAACAAAAAATAAAAATTTATCTACATAACAAAAGATATGACAAAATAAAAAGAAATACACCACATTATGTAGGCTTTCAATAAAATAAATAATGTGACAGAATTGAGAACAAATGTTTGGTCATATCAGTAAGTATAAGTGACTGTAATTCAGGCATTTTTTAAAATTTTTTATATATTTTCTTTTTGAAATTTATTGTCAGATTGGTTTGCATACAACACCCAGTGCTCATCCCAAAAGGTGCCCTCCTCAATACCCATCACCCACCCTCCCCTCCCTCCCACCCCCCATCAACCCTCAGTTTGTTCTCAGTTTTTAAGGGTCTCTTATGCTTTGGCTCTCTCCCACACTAACCTCTTTTTTTTTTCCTTCCCCTCCCCCATGGGTTTCTGTTAAGTTTCTCAGGATCCACGTAAGAGTGAACACATATGGTATCTGTCTTTCTCTGTATGACTTATTTCACTTAGCATAACACTCTCCAGTTCCATCCACGTTGCTACAAAGGGCCATATTGCATTCTTTCTCATTGCCACGTAGTACTCCATTGTGTATATAAACCACAATTTCTTTATTGATTCATCAGTTGATGGACATTTAGGCTCTTTCCATAATTTGGCTATTGTTGAGAGTGCTGCTATAAACATTGGGGTACAAGTGCCCCTATGCATCAGTACTCCTGTATCCCTTGCTAAATTCCTTGCTAAATTTCCTTGCTAAGTTCTTGCTAAATTCCTAGCAGTGCTATTGCTGGGTCATAGGGTAGGTCTATTTTTAATTTTCTGAGGAACCTCCACACTCTTTTCCAGAGTGGCTGCACCAGTTTGCATTCCCACCAACAGCGCAAGAGGGTTCCCGTTTCTCCACATCCTCTCCAGCATCTATAGTCTCCTGATTTGTTCATTTTGGCCACTCTGACTGGCGTGAGGTGATATCTGAGTGTGGTTTTGATTTGTATTTCCCTGATAAGGAGCGACGTTGAACATCTTTTCATGTGCCTGTTGGCCATCCGGATGTCTTCTTTAGAGAAGTGTCTATTCATGTTTTCTGCCCATTTCTTCACTGGACTATTTGTTTTTTGGGTGTGGAGTTTGGTGAGCTCTTTATAGATTTTGGATACTAGCCCTTTGTCTGATATGTCATTTGCAAATATCTTTTCCCATTCCGTTGGTTGCCTTTTCGTTTTGTTGGTTGTTTCCTTTGCAGTGCACAAGCTTTTTATCTTCATGAGGTCCCAGTAGTTCATTTTTCTTTTAATTCCCTTGCCTTTGGGGATGTGTCAAGTAAGAAATTGCTACGGCTGAGGTCAGAGAGGCCTTTTTCTGCTTTCTCCTCTAGGGTTTTGACGGTTTCCTGTCTCACATTCAGGTCCTTTATCCATTTTGAGTTTATTTTTGTGAATGGTGTGAGAAAGTGGTCTAGTTTCAATCTTCTGCATGTTGCTGTCCAGTTCTCCCAGCACCATTTGTTAAAGAGACTGTCTTTTTTCCATTGGATGTTCTTTCTTGCTTTGTCAAAGATTAGTTGGCCATACGTTTGTGGGTCTAGTTCTGGGGTATCTATTCTATTCCATTGGGCTATGTGTCTGTTTTTGTGCCAATACCATGCTGTCTTGATGATGACAGCTTTG
Source organism: Panthera uncia (assembly GCF_023721935.1). Classification (NCBI taxonomy): domain Eukaryota; kingdom Metazoa; phylum Chordata; class Mammalia; order Carnivora; family Felidae; genus Panthera; species Panthera uncia. The sequence continues at coordinate 84,800,678 of NC_064811.1, forward strand.
TAGTAGAGGCTAAAGTCTGGGATTGTGATGCCTCCTGCTTTGGTCTTCTTCTTCAAAATTACTTTGGCTATTCGGGGCCTTTGTGGTTCCATATGAATTTTAAGACTGCTTGTTCTAGCTTTGAGAAGAATGCTGGTGCAATTTTGATTGGGATTGCATTGAATGTGTAGATAGCTTTGGGCAGTATTGACATTTTGACAATATTTATTCTTCCAATCCATGAGCACGGAATGTTTTTCCATTTCTTTATATCTTCTTCAATTTCCTTCATAAGCTTTCTATAGTTTTCAGCATACAGACCTTTTACATCTTTGGTTAGATTTATTCCTAGGTATTTTATGCTTCTCGGTGCAATTGTGAATGGGATCAGTTTCTTTATTTGTCTTTCTGTTGCTTCATTATTAGTGTATAAGAATGCAACTGATTTCTGTACATTGATTTTGTATCCTGCAACTTTGCTGAATTCATGTATCAGTTCTAGCAGACTTTTGGTGGAGTCCATCGGATTTTCCATGTATAATATCATGTCATCTGCAAAAAGTGAAAGCTTGACTTCATCTTTGCCAATTTTGATGCCTTTGATTTCCTTTTGTTGTCTGATTGCTGATGCTAGAACTTCCAACACTATGTTAAACAACAGCGGTGAGAATGGACATCCCTGTGGTGTTCCTGATCTCAGGGAAAAAGCTCTCAGTTTTCCCCCATTGAGGATGATATTAGCTGTGGGCTTTTCATAAATGACTTTTATGATGTTTAAGTATGTTCCTTCTATCCCGACTTTCTCGAGGGTTTTTATTAAGAAAGTTACTGAATTTTGTCAAATGCCTTTTCTGCATCGATTGACAGGATCATATGGTTCTTATCTTTTCTTTTATTAATGTGATGTATCACGTTGATTGATTTGTGAATGTTGAACCAGCCCTGCATCCCAGGAATGAATCCCACTTGATCATGGTGAATAATTCTTATTATATGCTGTTTAATTCGATTTGCTAGTATCTTATTGAGAATTTTTGCATCCATAGTCATCAGGGATCTTGGCCTGTAGTTCTCTTTTTTTACTGGGTCTCTGTCTGGTTTAGGAATCAAAGTAATACTGGCTTCATAGAATGAGTCTGGAAGTTTTCCTTCCCTTTCTATTTTTTGGAATAGCTTGAGAAGGATAGGTATTATCTCTGCTTTAAACATCTGGTAGAACTCCCCTGGGAAGCCATGTGGTCCTGGACTCTTATTTGTTGGGAAATTTTTGATAACTGATTCAATTTCTTTGCTGATTATGGGTCTGTTCAAGCTTTCTATTTCCTCCAGTTTGAGTTTTGGAAGTGTGTGGGTGTTTAGGAATTTGTCCATTTCTTCTAGGTTGTCCAGTTTGTTGGTATATAATTTTTCATAGTATTCCCTGATAATTGCTTGTATCTCTGAGGGATTGGTTGTAATAATTCCGTTTTCATTCATGATTTTATCTATTTGGGTCATCTCCCTTTTCTTTTTGAGAAGCCTGGCTAGAGGTTTATCAATTTTGTTTATCTTTTCAAAGAACCAACTCTTGGTTTCGTTGATCTGCTCTACAGTTTTTTTAGATTCTATATTGTTTATTTCTGCTCTGATCTTTATGATTTCTCTTCTTCTGCTGGGTTTAGGCTGTCTTTGCTGTTCTGCTTCTATTTCCTTTAGGTGTGCTGTTAGATTTTGTATTTGGGATTTTTCTTGTTTCTTGAGATAGGCCTGGATTGCAATGTATTTTCCTCTCAGGACTGCCTTTGCTGCATCTCAAAGCGTTTGGATTGTTGTATTTTCATTTTCATTTGTTTCCATATATTTTTTAATTTCTTCTCTAATTGCCTGGTTGACCCACTCATTCGTTAGTAGGGTGTTCTTTAACCTCCATGCTTTTGGAGGTTTTCCAGACTTTTTCCTGTGGTTGATTTCAAGCTTCATAGCATTGTGGTCTGAAAGTATGCATGGTATGATCTCAATTCTTGTATACTTATGAAGGACTGTTTTGTGACCCAGTATGTGATCTATCTTGGAGAATGTTCCACGTGCACTCGAGAAGAAAGTATATTCTGTTGCTTTGGGATGCAGAGTTCTAAATATATCTGTCAAGTCCATCTGATCCAATGTATAATTCAGGGCCCTTGTTTCTTTATTGACTGTGTGTCTAGATGATCTATCCATTTCTGTAAGTGGAGTGTTAAAGTCCCCTGCAATGACCACATTCTTATCAATAAGGTTGCTTATATTTGTAATTGTTTTACATTTTGGGGGCTCCCGTATTCGGCACATAGATGTTTATAATTGTTAGCTCTTCCTGATGGATAGACCCTGTAATTATTATATAATGCCCTTCTTCATCTCTTATTACAGCCTTTAATTTAAAGTCTAGTTTGTCTGATATAAGTACGGCTACTCCAGCTTTCTTTTGGCTTCCAGTAGCATGATAAATAGTTCTCCATCCCCTCACTTTCAATCTGAAGGTGTCAGGCATTAAAATAATAAAGATATTCAGATTGTCTAACAAGGCAAAAGCCATGAAGTAAACAAGACACATAAAAAATTAATGGTAAAAACTAAAAGCAAGTGTCCTAATTTTATCAGACAAAATAATTATCTGGACAAAAAAAATAATGAATGAAACAAGAAAGTTGTTTTAATGCTAAAGTTCTAGAATATGGGTCTTTTTTTCTTTAACTGTGTTTTTATTTTTTTTAAGTTTTTATTTAAATTCCAGTTAGTTAACATGCAGTTAGAGAAAGGCATGTCAGTCAGAGAAAGACAAATACTGTATGATATCATTATATGTGGAATTTAAGAAACAAAATAAATGATCAGAGGATGAGAAAAAGAGAGAGACAAGCCAAGAAACAGATTCTTAACTATAGAGAACAAACTTATGGGTACCAGAAGGGAGGTGGGTGCAGAGTTGGGTTAAATAGGTAATAGGGATTCAGGAGGGCACTTGTGAGGAGCACTCGGTGTCCTATGTAAGTGTTGAATCACTAAATTGTACACCTGAAATTAATATTAACTGTATGCTGCTATAAACATCAGGGTGCATGTGTCCCTTCGAATTAGCATTTTTATATTCTTTGGATAAATACATAGAAGTACAATTTCTGGGTCATAGGGTAGTTCTATTTTTAACCTTTGAGCAGCCTCCATACTGTTTTCCAGAGCTGCTGTGCCAGTTTGTATTCCCATAACAGTGCAAGAGGGTTCTCCTTTCCTTGCATCCTCACCAAAACGTGTTGTTGATTTTAGCCATTCTGACAGGTGTGAGGTGATATCTCATTGTAGTTTTGATTTGTATTTCCCTGATGATGAGTGATGTTGAGCATCTTTTCAATGTTGGTCATTTGATTTCTCCAACAATTCTGAATAAAAAGAGGTGGTTGAGGGGAGAGGAATGAAAGAACTGATAGAATAAAAGAAACTTCAGAAGCATAACTATGTGCAATGTGTGGACTTGTTGGAATCTTGGTTTCAATAAATTAAGTCATGTTTGAGGCAATTGGTGTGGATATGGGCTGGATATTATTAAAATTATCTAAGTAAATAATTGTTAATTTTGCTATGTGTGATGGTAGCAAGGTTGTGGTATTTTTTAAAAGTCCATACCAGAGATATACTGGTTAAATGACATATGTTTGGGCTTTTCTATAAATATAAATATTTAATACACATAGTATTTATTCTCAATAATAGAAAAATGAACAATCTCATTTTGGCAAGGTTAGGGAACAACATGAACTCATTTTTTATAAATACTGCAATAGTGTCTCTTTTCGAAACAGAAAAATGTACATTTTTTAGGTAAATTTCAAAGGAGTAGTCTGCTTATTCCTCCCAAATAAAGTATTTTAAATATTATTTCATTATGCTGTGCCAAAGGGAAAGAGACGTAGATAGTGTCAATACTTTCTAAAAGATAGCTCCATTGTCATTTCTGTTTCACACACAGACCCTTATGATACAAGGGAAAGGTGAGCAAGCAATTGATTCTAAAAATATGAGAATTAATTTGACCTCATAAGGGAATGGTTTATTATAAAAACTCATTATTTTGTAACTCTAGATATTTTTATACAATTGGTCATTAAATAAGTTTTGCAGGAGAATTTTTTTATGTCATATGTTCATTTTTTAAAAAATCTACAAACAACTTATTGAGAACTACTATTAGCCAGACACTCTTTCAGGTATTGAAATGTAATAATAAAAAATAAACAAGCTTATGATATTTTAGTTATTAAATTTAATGAGGATACAACAAAATGAATAAACAAATATATTCTATAGTATCTATAATACTAGGTAATTACATTATTATAATGCCATCTAATACACAGAAATGAAGGATGTTTACTTTTAGCATTAGTCTATTTTCTAATAAATGTATGTCGTCACAGCAAGAGTAACATTGTATGTACGTATGTGTGAGGGTGTTTGGTAAACAACCTTTGTACACTTAAGATGAGAGTTTGAGACATTATATCTGTATATATACCTTCTCTTGAATGTTTCGGTTTCTATCCTGAACTTCACCATTTTCTCTTTCTTTACCTTTCCTTTTCCTCATTTCCCCCTTTTTATCCTATCTCCTTTCCCTTCCCATCATTTAATTTATCCTCCATCAGTTCATCAAATGGACATTTCAGATCTCTCCTACTTCCTTGTCTTTAATTGTATGTTGCAGGAGAATTTTTGTTATTGTGGAGAATGAAAATTTTGTTAAACGCAGTCATCATCACTCTGAGTTTGTACCAAAGGTGGCACACATTTAGAGAATGAGATACCTAGAGTGCCTTGAATACTATGATAACAAAAAAATGTTTGATTAATAATAGCCATTTTGACAGAAGTCCTAAAATATGAGATTATTTCAGAATTCAACAGACCACATCTTACATATGAGAAACTTTTGTCTATCCTGCAATTGCCAATGATAACATTTATGGAATGGCAACAGGGATAACATGGCTTAAAATAATTTGTCTTTCATATGTGACTAGGTCTATGCAGACAGATATCCATTAATATTAGTGTATTTTGCTTTATATGCTTCATATTAAGCATATCCATGATAGAATAAAATTATTTTTTCTCTTCCATGAGGTAATTTCTTGTTATGGTCAATGCACATACACAAAACTATATGTATTTACATTTTAAATATATGTAAATATTGGAACGCCTGGGTGGCTCAGTCGGTTAAGCCTCTGACTCAGTTTCAGCTCAGGTCATCGTCTCGAGGTTCCTGGGTTCAGGCCCCACATCAGGCTCTGCGCTGACAGCGTGGGGCCTGCCTTGGGATTCCCTCTCTGCCCCTTCTCTTATCTCTCTGTCTTTAAAATAAATAAACTTAAAAAAATTAAATATATGTAAATATTATACAGCTATAGAATTATATAAGATAAATTATTACATATAATACTGTATATAATTGTGATATATATATGTAATATATATATAGTATTTATTATGTGTGTCATAATATGTAGTAATATTGCTTGTTCATGTATCTGTCATCATTTTTACATCATCTAGGGAGCTATGGATGAACTGTATGGCTGTGAAACTGGGGCAAGAAATCTGATTCAATCTTTTTCCACACTCTCTCCTATACTCTCCCCTCTTTAGCATTGCCCCAACTTCTTTAATGAAATAGTTTAGTAGTTTGGATCTTTAACTTTATTTTTAATATCCCCTGATGTATACAGCTCTCTTTTTTAAGAAAATTATCAACTTTGATACATATTTGTTTATCTTTGAATATTTTTATCTAGTTTTATATATATTACAAAATTCATTTGTCACCACTATTTTTTCTTATTCTTCCTCTATCTTTAAATTTCATGGGTTGTATTCCTCTTTCATGGAAGTCTGTAGATACTATTCTATTATTTTTCAGCTGCTAGTATTATAAATGAAGAGTTTCTATATAAATTTGATTTGGGGAGTTAATGTTTGCAGACAGGGTTTTTATATTTGTGTGTAAACTTGTATGATTTTTTTTTTATTCTTAGATTTCAGACTTTTTAAAATTCAGAAATGACGTGACTAGTTGTGAGCTTTTTCATGAGTTCAGCCTGAGTCATTTCAATCTTTAAGCCTGTATGTTTCTCTTCATCTTGAGGACATTTTCTTGTATTCTTGGCTTGATTTCCATCCCTCTGCATCTGTGCCGTTTTAAAACTAGTTTGTACTTTCGGTACTATTAATATATTCTCTAATCTCCTCATCTTTTTCTTTATTGTGTCTATTGTTTTTATAATTTTGCTCTGTGAATTACATATTTTTTAACTTGATTTTCCAAGCCATTAACTTAAATACGACTGTTTCCGTCTCCTCATTCAATTCATTTACTGACTTGTTTAGCTGGTAAATCACTTTTTTGTTTTGTTTTGTTTTGTTTTGTTTTGGGATTCAAAAAGACTTTTTCAAGCCACAGCAAAATTTTCTCAATTCCTGTCAGCATCATCATCATCATCATCATTTTTAAGGTCAGGTTTCTGTCTCTTCCATCAGCTCTACTTTGCTGAATATTCTTCTGTCTCATTTTTCTCTTCCTTGGCAACTGGCCAAGGCACTAGGCAAAAGCTTACTTCCTTCTACTTTGCCATTGTGAGAAGCAAGGATGACAGAGTAGCTCCTTCCGATTCTTAATTGCTTTCTTGGGGCCAGAAAAACTAAACGTGGTTGAACCACCTGATATTATTCTATTCTCAAGGCACCTGCAGATCTTTAGGAATAAATTCATGTCCAGACAGTGAACTGTGGCTTTGCAATACAGTGTCTTTCCCAAAGTGGTCTCTAAACACACCCCTCTCCCACAGGTGAATAGTGCACCTGTTCTCAGTAGAGACACTAACAGACCTGAATCAAATACACTGAAAGCCTCAGAAACCATTTGGCTCAAGAGAGAAAGATAGAATGGGGAGGAAGCAAGGAGGGAAGAAGCCCTGCCCTGCTAGTTTAGTTTTGTTCTCAGAATCCCTTTATATCTACTTCAATAGTGTCATCATATGAAAGTAAATATAAATTCAAGAATATGCTTATAATCTTCCTGAGGACAGAGCTTATATGCTTATAACCTTCCTGACCTTTTAAAAAAATCCCTTCAGTAGAAGATACACAACATACAATGTTAAGAGCTAAATAAAGATTGCAGAGGTTAGCATTTCAAAATTGTATTTATGAACATCATTCTATGTTCCATCATTTCAAAAAACTATTTATTAAGCCTCTACTACCTGAATTTGAAACAAATTTTTCCTCATACCATGTATATCCTTTTAACTTTTGCCTTTTTTCCTATGAGACGTTAACAATTTCAAAGAAATGTGTACATATAAACAACTATTTATACATAGTTTTGTATTATGATTTTCTATTTCAAAGATAACAGAAAAATACATGAAAAATTATATTTTAAACGCATTTTTGCATGTTTAAATTAACATAATAATGTGAATACAAAGAAGCAGTCTTCAGTATTTTCCTAGGAAAGTGAACCAAATATATAAAAACCTTTTACTAATTTGAATGAGTTTTTAAAAATCTGACGTTTCTTTAAAGATTTTTTGATTCATAGAATTGAAACTAAATAGTATTTTGAACAAAATCATATTTCCACTAACTTACTAGAATAGCTCAACGGAAGGGAGTCATTTGTCAAGTAGTGAAGAAAAGAAATGGCAATAAATGCTCTTAAAGCTAAGGGTCTATGATCTCAGAATACATGTCTTCCTTGGCATTGGTTATAGGCAACTTTATCTCCCTGCTTTCTACAATATTTTTTTTAAATGTTGTGTGATGGCTCCTATTATAGTTAGTGTCCACCAAAGGGTAAGTACATAGTTTGCTTATAGTGGAGAGGCATTTTCTCATTAGTTTTCAGAAGCACACCACACAAAAGTTATACAACACAAAACATACCACAAACACCAAGCTAGCAAGAAGAAAGAAACTTGTGGTGATGCCATGTGAACATCCTCTATTTCTATAAGGACTCACAGTATTTGGTACAATTCTTTGTGGAAACATAAGTATAGCTCTACAGATTATATATAACTGGCTAGGATCTGGTTTTGGATATTGTATGTAGTTACAACTGTTCTTAGGGGATTTGGAGTAAAATGGAGATTTTCTCTTTGTGTATATGAATGTCTAAGGTTGAAGAAGTAAGAGAGAAACCTATTCAGAATTTGGATGTGACTTTATTCTTAACTGCTCTGAAGTATTTGTTTTCTCACTGTATTGTGAATCATTGCAGGGATGCCACGGAGAGTTTCTCTGAAGCCTCAGAGGGGATTAATGGGAGAAAGTGAATGGAAGTCTTATTTTCTCTCTTCAATAAGATTAGATTTTATTTTTAAATATTTTATATAAAACTTCTACCATTACAAAGTTTAAAAACAATGCTTGAGAGGGTCTGGTAATCTCAAAAGAGAGAGGTCATGACGAACAATTCCTATAAGAGACTATTCAGATTGGGTTGAGTAAATTACAAAATCTGCTGGTCAGAAGTACACATTAATTGTTCTGAATATTCCAGAAAGCTAAATTATTAATTCACATTTTGGAGAGTTGGATGATCTCAAATCGGATCAAATTTATTCTCCCTGGGAAGTGTTTACAAGATAATGCCAATTAACTTTCTTCCAGGAGGGTGTTTAATAGTGTTATTTAGAAGTGCTTCATAGGATTATTACAGAATTGGGCTATTCTTTTTTCCACTAAAAAGTATTTAAATTATTTCTTTTCAAGCATGTAGATAAAAAACAATTGCCAAGAATATAACATCCTCTAGAGTAGAACAGATATGACAGAATTCTCAGATACAGAAAGGCAGAGAACTTCACAGAACAAAAATGATTTCATAAATTGCATTAACACTTGACCATCTTGAGTTGGATAGTTTCCTAGACTAAAGCAAAACTTCAGTAGATTTCAGTAGGAAGAACAAGCAAATAGACAAAAAACAGCATTTAAAAGCTTTACTTTGAACAAGAACATAAACATGCCATGTGAACATGGTCTAACACGGTAGCCACTAGTTATATGTAATGAGTGAACCCTTGAAATATGGTCAGTCCAAATTGAGATGTGCATTAAGCACTTACTATGAAAAAATAGTTAAAATATCTCAATAATTTTACATTGGTTACATATAGGAATGATAAGGACATATTGGTAATGGGTTGTTATCTGTTTCTTTCTAAGACTAGAAAAAGGCTATATAAGAACCCACTGATAATTATTTTATATGCGTATATAAGCAACTGTATATAGCTCAAAACCTAGAATTTGGTTCAGTCATTTTCAACAAATGTTATGCTATTTTTAATCCTCTCCATAAAAGGAGTCTTTCAGATATCAAACTGGGTGAAAGTTATCTGATTATCAGAGTAAACATTTTCAGGCCTAGAATGGACTAAATAATGTAAACAATTTACTCCCAGATTTTGGTTAAATGAGACCATTTTCTATTTATAAGGGATCAAAGTTTTGTGTCACCTGAGTGATATATAACATTTTTGTGTCTCTAGTTATTAAATTAAATTTAATAAGTATTATTGAAAATGATTATGGATATTGCACAGAATTTGTTCTTAAGGGAACTAAAATTAAATACTATGTCAGCAAATGTACAATTAATTCATTTTTACAATACACATTTTTGACACATCTATTCTGTGTGTGTAGCACTATTAGGAAATATAATATTAAAAGACTAAATGTATTATATGTTAAGAGAGGTCACCCTTTGTGACCTTCACAAATTTATTTACTGTGACCTTACTAATTTATTGTCATCGCGGCAGTATTATAAATTAGGTTCTTTTATTATCACTTTTATAGATGAGAAAATTCAGCCAAAGGAGGTTGAGATGACATAACTTACAGCTTTTTAAGTGTGTCAAGAAGGATCCAAACTCAACAGTGTGGATATATATATTTAACCATATATTTAACCTTCTGGATATTGGGAGAAAGAAATTTATGATGGAGCAGATAGCATAAGGGAGCAGGACAACAAAAAAGTATGTATGTATTTAGAGAATATTAACTGGCCTTGCTACAGGTACCTGGTTTGTATTGACTCAGATTCTTTGGTAGCAACAAAACCAACTTTTTCTAACTTAAGATTTTTGGCTTGGTTGTTTTGGAAGGCTATTGGGTTCACACGTTAATGGAAATGCTTGAGATGAGATTGAGAAATGAGAAAAATGAGGCCTTCTCTAAATGTTCCAGATTTTGCTGCCATAATTAATACCCTCCATCAAGTCTTTTATTTTATTCCAATAACTTTGAATCAATATTAATAAAGATTCAAAGTACTGGACTTCGACCATAAACCATTAACGAAATAAACTGTAAGGACTGAAAGAGCTGCAATAAATTTTGAACTTTATAGAGTAGATTTGCTTTTAATAAGTGGTATTAGTAGTGTAATCATGAGACTATATTTTAAAGGCACTGTAAGAGAGAGAAAATACGTGAATATGAAATATATTTGGAACTAGGGTTCTCATAAGGGGGATGGGAGACACAAATATTGAATGATAGAGAGATAGGGAGGACTCAGAATGTTGGATTTGAACTGGTGATGTCACTGTGAACTCTTGACTTAGTTTCCCTACTTGGCTCACTGAAGGAGGCTAGAAACAATGGCAACCCACTTTCAGTATCCACAACTAGAGGTTAAGTCTTGGTTTCTAAATACTATTGTATGCTGAAAGAAGCCAGGAGATATTAGAGAATTAACAGCTTTCAGAACTGGGGCAGGGAAAACAAGATAAAACTGTTTTGTCTTATCATGGTGAAAGCAACGAGGTGCTAAAAAATTGATACAACCATAGCAAAAGGACAGAGAACCAACTTAAAGGGGTATCCAGTGGTCAAATTGGACTAAGTCAGCATTAAAAAAATAATGATAGTAATGCATATAATGTATTGAATACAATGAAATCGTAAGTTCATTTTAATACTAAAAGAAGTGGTGTGGGACAGAAGGCTTTTCTTTACAGAAAAATACCAATTAACACATATGTAAAGAATGACATAGTAAAGGAAATAATCACTTTGAAGTCTCAATATAATATTGATTCAGGGAACCATTATCAATTGATGCTCCAATGCACACAAAAAGGAAAATATATGCATTGTTTAATCTGCTATTCAAATACAGCTATTCTTTTAAAAGCATATTGTTAAAAAAACAATCTTTCTTATTTTCAGACAGTTTTCAATTTCATCATAAAATTGATTCCTTGGGAGCATGACTTCAGGGAGGTGTTATTTAGTGGCTATTCAGTAGTTTTAGGAGAGATGTGATAATGCATGACAATAGCTATAATCAACTTAAGAAAGATCACCACAGAATGATTATTTCCAAATTGCCTAATGAAATATGACAGTGATATTCACTTCTGCATTTATTTCTTTCAAAAGAAATGAGCCTCAGAGCTAAAATTTATAAAAGAGGAAGACAATATTTAGCCATTTTATAGAAAAAGTAGTTATGTTCACATAGGTAATGTGGTCATTAGTCAATTAGGTTTATGTCCCTTTTGTACCATATAAACTCATTAGCTTTTGAGCCAGTAACCAAGCTCACTGAGCATTGAATTAGTAAAAGATGGAAAGCTATAGTTTATTATTTAATAATCATTGTTGTCATGAATGAAATCTTGAGACATTACATTTGGTAGATCAGAAATAAAAATTTTATGCAAGTACTTTTATCATATTCATAGACTCAATTTTTTATTTTTTTGTTTTGTGAGGTTGCAATGAGTGGGGAGGGGCTGATGACAGGCTACTGGAAATCTGGATGAGAAACACTGGGGTTCTGAACTCAGAAAATGGCTGTGGTTGGAAAGTGCTAGAACCTTTGTGTAGGGAACAGTTTGAGAAAACAGAGATGACAACAGTAGCAGTTTTTCCACGATAATTTAGAGGTACAAGTCTTTGATATAATATTCTCATTTATATTTTGATATTTTTATTTATTAGGTGTGTTGAAAGAAAAAACAAATGGAGACCGGCCTTGAAAATACCCTAAGCAATAAAACCAGTTTAGTCATACAACAAAGCTTAATTTAGTTTATTTTGCAAGAGTAACTTGACCTGGGTCATTTCTTGCTTATGCCTCTGGAAGTCATAAGCAAAACTTACACTGCTTCCCAAGGTTGATATGAGGTAACCTGGGCCAATTACTTATTGTTTAAGAAAATTCTAATATTATAACTAATCACTGTGAAGAATAAATGGTTACTGCTGTCTCACTATATATGACAATATACCCCTGAGCCTCATCCTGTGTTTGAGTTGGGAGTGCTCCAGGTTTGCAAACTATCTTTTTGGCACAAGAAACTTTTACTAATTACTATTTCTTTGATTCATTGGTTTTACTTCTTTTATTTCTGAATTTTTCGTAGTTGTATACCTCTGGATAAATCACAATCTCCTTTTGCTTCAATTTCTTAATCTGTATAGACATTACTATTATCTGCCTTTTAGGATTGTTGTATTAAAGAAGATTATATTATTTCACATAGATCTGCTTGACAACATATTTAGGGCTTAACGTTATCTATATTTTTGCTTTAATATGGGGTAAGGGATGAGAAAGGATGTCAAAAAAATCTGTTCTAAATTGAATTTTAGGTTTGGGCACATTTTCTCTTTCAACAAATGATTCCTAAAGTTCATCTGTTCCATTTCTCTCTCAAAAATTTCTATGGCTTTTCTTTCACTTTCTTATTATAATGTAGGGTCAAAAGACATGAAAGTAGATAGGAAGCTCCAGAAGATTCCGTTCTCTTAATAGTGATACTGTCAGTTTATATGAAATTAATATTGTAAGGACTACTGATATTTTTAAAATATAAGTCATAAGCTTGATCCCCAACCAAATTAAGTACTAGTTTATGTAATTTTAATTTTATGCAATTTGGATAGGTTTATGTAATTTTCAGTAATGCGACATGTTGTGATATCAGTTGTCTTAGCTTTGGATATAGGAATGCATAGTGTATGTTCATTCATGATCAGAGGTAATGGTAATCAACTAATAATGATCAATGACATGCACTGAATTATTGGGAAAAAAATGGAGTTTTAGTGCCTAATATTATCTATATATAAGTACAGAGAGATATAAGGAATATACATCATGGCAATAAGTATACTTGGTCTCTGACATGCTAAAATGTAAAACACTGATTATACTAAGAACCTCTCTAGGAAAAAAAGAAATATCTTTAAAACTTAATAATTTACCTCCATTTTCACCCTTAGAGTATAATCAATTATAATGATTTTAAAAATAATATTTTACCTAGAATAACTTTAAATTTAGAGAAAAATTGCAAAGTAGCACAAAGATTTCACATACACCTCATAACCAATTTTCCCTACTGTTAAAATTGTATGTTAGAATGATACATTTGTTAAAACTAATTAACTGATAGTAATGCATTATATAAACTAAAGTACATCTTTTATTCAGGTTTCCTTTGTTTGTCCATAATGTCATTTTGCTATTCCAGAATGCCATCCAGACTATCATAATACATTTAATCATCATATCCTTTAGGCAATTCTAAGCTATGACAGTTTCTCAGACTTCTCATGTTTTTAATGGTCTGGACCATTTTTGAGAGCTTCTGGTCAGCTATTTTATAAAATGTCTTACAGTGTGGGTTCATTGAAGTCTTATCTCCTGATTAGACTGAAGTTACATGGTTTGGGGAGGAAGATCACAGAGATAAAGTATCATTCTCATCATATGGTATCAGAGGTTCATGCTATCAATATGGCTTATCTCTGTTGATGTTGGCCTTGATCACTTGAATGAGGTAGTGTTTGTCAAGTTTAGCCACTTCAAAGTTATTCATTTTCCTTTCTCTTTCCATGCTATATTTTTTGGAAATAAGTCACTGTGTGTAGCCCATGTTTAGAAGTGCAGACTTATGCTCCACCTCCTTGAGGGCAGAGTAGCTACATAAATTATTTGGAGATTTTCTGCAAGGGATATTTTTCTCTTCTCACCCATTTATGTATGTATGTATGTGTGTGTGTGTTTATCTATCTATTTATTTATACCATACAGACTCATGGATATTTATTTTATATTTTGGATTGTTATTTAACACTTTATTTTTATTTTCTTGCTCAAATTATTTCAGCTTTTATGTAGTAGTTTATTTTGGGAGGAGGGGATCTAGAATTTGAGTGCTGAGATAAGTCATGTAGGTACTGTGTGCTTGTGTGACTGATTTCCAATAAAAGCTAAGACATCAACACTCACACGAAATTCCCTGGTTGACAACACTTTTCGTGTATTCTCACATGTCATTTTTGGGAAAATTAAGTGCATTTTTGTGTGACTCCCTGGGTTAGGATATCAGGAAGCATGTGCCTGTTTTCTTCTGGACTTTGCCCCATGTATCATTTCATTTGCTGATTTTAATCTGTATTCTTTCACTGTAATAAACTTCAATCATGAATGAACAGCTTTTCCTGAGTCCTGGGAGTCTTTCTGGTGAACCAGCGAGCCTGAGGGTTGTCATGGGAACTCCATCACAAGCCCTTAAGATACTAATCATAATTATTTTGTATTTCCTTTCTGATAACTCTAACATGTGTGTCATATCCGAGTCTAGTTCAAATGATTGTATTATTTTTTCCCCACTGTGTGTCTTGCCTTTTGGCATACTTTATAATATTTTGTTGAGAACTGTATAGGTTGTATTGGATAATGGGAAATAAAGTAAATCAGCCTTTAGTACAAGGATTTATGTTCATCTGTCTTGGTGTTGGATTGTATTTAATTTTTTTTTGCAGTTACAGGTACCAGAGGGTTCAAATTCTTCTAATGTCCTTGTTTTTGTCTTCTATCCTGTCCTAGAGCCTTCCCTATTATTGTTCCTCAGAGAGAGTCTGTGCTTTGGAGCTCTTTCAGTTGTTATATTAAAGCCTTTTTGTTATGTTGGTAAGATGTTGGGGAGGGGAAATTTTCTATAATCTTTTGATTAAACCTCAGTCATTTTTGTAAGTTTATTTTTTATTTTTTATTTTGAGAGAGAGAGAGAGACAGAGACAGAGAGAGAGAATCCCAAGCAGTCTCCATGCTGAAAGTGCCCACACAGCTTGATTTTGGTGAGATCATGACCTGAGCAGAAATCAAGAGCCTGATGCTTAGCCAACTGATTCACCCATGTGTAATCTTTTAGTGGGGTTTTGACTTGGACTGTGTCCTTCAAAAGTGTTCCTGACCTTCCTCCAGTTTATAGCTTTTTGTTCCCTTAAATTTTCCATTCCCTGTCTGCAGTATTGCTAATTTAAATCCTTAAAGCCCCATTCCCTTGTTGATCATAGTTTCTTCCCCATAAGTGAGAAAAGAAGGTAGGAGGGGCACAGTGGACAGGAATTCCTCTCACCCAGCTGAGACAGGGTTTCAAAATTTTGCTTAGGCAGTTTTTTTTTCCCCCTGGAAAGTAAGCTTTGGGAGTCTCTCACAATGGTTACTCTTCCCCTTATCCTGCCAAAGTCACAAGGGGAACTTTCCTGGATCCTTACAGTGAGTACCTGGTAGAATTCTCAGAAGGAAAGCCTATGAAAGTGTGAGTTCCTGTAAGACTGTAGTCCTACTTTCGTGCTAGTCTATTCTCTGTCTCAAAATCACCATGTTTCTTCAACTTAATGGCTCTATATGCTTCTGCTCCAGGTAAGCAAATCTTGGTTGCCATACTTTCTGAATATACCTCTTTCTCCAGATTTTTGGGGTGGCATCTGCCCTGTGACCTCAATTCTCTGATGGGTCCAAACAAAGTCACCAATTTTCAGTTTATCCAACTTGTTTTCATTGCAAGGATGAGAGTGAAGACTTCCAAGATCTTTAGATGTCAGAGTTGAAACTAGAAGTCTTCTAGTGAATTTCTAGAACATATATTTATTCTATGATTTGTATGTCATCAAAGTAATGATTCTTGATATGTATTGTTTTATACATATATGTGTATTTCACAGTCTACTCAGTACAACATTGTGTATTAAAATGATTAAGTACAATTAGAATAGACTACATTTCATATAGGAACATTAAAAATCAAGACAGGTCTACTAGAAAAGTTGAAACAAAAATAGAAAAGGGGCAGTGTTTTCAACACGTTGTTGTATTTGCCAGTCAAGGAAGAGAATGAGACATGGTTGCTTAGTGAGAAATATAGTTTACAGATGTACATAGGTGGTCTAGAGGGAGCAAATGGGGTTCTATTATTTGGATAGCATCATGACAGGACTGCACCAGGTGGAAGAGTGTAAGGTGTCATTGCACAAAGAGCTAGAGGGTTAAGAGCAAAGCAGGACTGACCATATAAACAAAGATTATAATGGTCAAGAAAGAACTATATCAAGTATTGGTAGATGAAATGCAGTTGCTGAAGAACCAGTATTTCAAAAAAGCCTATTGGCTAAGCCATATTATTTGTGGCTCAGTGCGCCTCATAATCCTTAGATGTGTTCACCAAACAGACATAACCATTCAATATAAGAAACAGCAATTTATGATGTAATGCATCTTTAAGATTTGAAATAATTTCAGTTGTCTTATTTTTATATTTTAAATTTAGTACTATTAATCTACTTAACCTTTTCATTACTAATTAACATTATGCTTGGACACTAGACTTAGTGTATTCAGAATTGCTACTTAGATAGCAGTTTTCTTTATTGTAAATTACTTTTTAAGTAAATCAATCGTTTCTTGTTTTTCAGAGAAAGAATGCTATATCTAGCAACTGATATCCTGAAAATATTTTTTTGTAAAACAAATCATTTGTTTTGAATCAGGTAGGCTGGCAGGAGTTTTTATTCCTTAGGTTCTAAGTGTTCTAAGTTATTTAAAGATAACCAAAAAATGTTGCTCAAAAGATGTTTAACATTAAAATGGAAAAATTCATTTATGAACTCTTTCAATGAGTAGTCTATAATTTCCACCATTCTTTCTTTAACCTGAGATTTTGTGACTACTTATAATTCTGTTCCTTTTCATATGTTAAGCAAAATTGTGTGCTAGCTGTATTAGGGAAAATAGTTATTATTTTACTATTTTCTAGCCTATTTTAGAAGATCTTACTCATATTTATCATTGTCAAGATATCAAAGCTTTCTTCTTTCATTTATTTAAAAAATTTTTTTTTACTCTTTATTTATTTTTGAGAGGGGGAGACAGAGCACGAACAGGGGGAGGGACAGAGAAAGGGAGACACAAAATCTGAAGCAGGATCCAGGCTCTAAGTTGTCAGCACAGAGCCTGATGCGGGGCTCAAACCTACAAACTGTGAGATCATGACCTGAGCCAAAGTCGGAAGCTTAACTGACTGAGCCACTCAGGTGCCCTGAAACTTACTTCTTTTAAATACTAGTTCTAACAAGAAATTGGCAAACTATAATTGGTTCTAAGCGGAAAATGGAGACCAGATGGACATCAATATGTTCTTTTTTCTCCAAGTATATAGGGATTGTTAAAATATAGTACATATCTTTCAAGGCCCAATTCAGGGCCAGTCTCTTCCATAAAGTTTTTTGTTGCTAGAGTTGCTTTCACTGATATCTGCAATTCCTGAACTTCATTCATGCTTATAGTATATTCTCCAAAATTTGACAATTAATTTGTTTGCTTTTAATATAATTTTTACTTATCTTTCATTGTAATGCTATATCTTTGTAGCAGATTATATTTTACAAAGATGGCTACACTAATATTTCCTATCCTATATGTTCCTTGAAAATGTTATCTTGACACTTTGTCCCCTACCCTTGAATTCTGGGTAGGCTTGTGAGTCAATTGTAACCAATAGAACCCAGTAGAAGAAATGCATCATGACTACAAGGCTATGTCAGAAAAATTAATGAACTGATCACTGGGATATTTGCTTTTGGAGCTCTGAAGTGCTATTTAAGAAGTTTGATTACTCTGAGGCAATCATATTGGGAGGAAGTACAGGCCTTATGAAGAGGTTATATGGAAGTCTCAGCTGTGGTCCCACCAAACAGCCATTTTCAGTTACTAGATACATGTGTAAATAAACCTGTAGTTGACTCCAATCCTAGGCTGTGGGACAATGATCACTGTCAATCATTCAGTCTTCTCAGCAGAAACGAACCATATTTGCTCGGCTCCATCCAAATTCCCCATCAACAGAATCCATGAGAATAAAAAATAATTATTTTAATCAATTAAATCTTGAGGTATTTTGTTATGTAGAAGTAATAAGCTTAATCATTTTACATTGAATGATAAGCTTTGGAGGGAAGCAGCTATGTATTGCAATTCATCTGTCCCTGTGGAGTTCTCTGGAACAAATAGGGAAGGAAGTTTCCTCCATCTATGACACAGCCCTTCTTTCACTAAAGAGGAATTTTTACAGATTGTCCAGCTTTGAGGGCTCTGATTGGACCATGATGGTGAGTTGGCAGAGCTGCTGGATTAGGTTGTGCACAAAGGTACAGAGCTCTCCTCCTCCATTTTATGGTAAAGAGCCCATACTGCTTCCACACAGGAAAACATCTGGTCTTCTTACTTACCTTCTACTCTCTTCTTCAAAGTTACTAACCAGATTCTGGTAAATTTCAAAGATTCAGGTCAAAGCCTTGAAGGGAGAAAAGTTCCTTAAGTTCTCTACGTAAATCAGTACTCTAGCCCATCTCTATATTATTCCTAAGATTAGGATTTGATACTCAGATCCAACTGTATTAGATGGTAGTTTGTTTTGTTTCATCACTTCCTATCCGGTGTTTTCGACTATCTTGAAACCTTCCCTCTCTTGATGGCAGGGGTATAAGTGCTGAAGTCTAACTGGTCTTCATTGATTCAGTAGTCAAATACCACTTGCTAATTCTAATTTCTAAGAGTAGACAGAGATGATCCGTGAACTTCTAATTGGAAAAATCACAAAATACTGGTGAATTAGTTGATCATTAACAACCAAAATCTATTACTTAAAAAATATTGGTAATAATAATAATAATAATAATATCAGCTAGAATTTATTGAGAACTTTCTATGCCAACCTCTTTCTAAACCCTTTTCATATATTCTTTTAATAGCTCTATCCGACTTGTGGGGTAAATATTAGATAATATTTTAGATCGCATATTTTTACTTTGGACATGAAGAAACTAAGGGACAATAATTTTTTTCTAGGTCACATAGCTAGTGAGCCGTAGCACAAGAATAAACCCAGGCTATCTGACTGGATGGACTTCTTCAACCTACATGTTTTTGAAACTTGGGAAGATTTGCTTTTTTTCTTGCTATTGTTCAAAGATTATTTACATCTCCAAGCACATGCATGCTGACTAGAGTCTTATTTAGAAGACTACATCTGAGAGTAAGAAAATATTTTCATGTATGAAATACTTTAATTATTGAAAGCTCACATTTAAAATTTTCAATATAGGGGTGCCAGGGTGGCTCAGTCAGTTAAGCAGTGGACTTCACTCATGTCATGATCTCACAGCTCATGAGTTCAAGCTCTGTATAGGGCTCTCTGCTGTCAGCACAGTTAATATGAAGTTAATATGAAGTTATTGGCATAATAAGTCTCTTTATACAGACACTGAATACAATTTGAATAACTATTATGTTCTGACAGTGGTAGTCCTCCTAATCTCAGACTTTTTGGTTGTCAAAACAAACACAAGTTTTTATTGTTCCCAGAAGAGTGAACATTTTCAAAAGTTAATGATGAAGAAATCAGTTTTGTTCAACTGTATCAATCCAGTGTTAGTCTCACAATGTGCTGATTCATTAAAGCCTTGAGCTCATTCAGCTGGCTTTCCTTAGCTGTCTCCGGTGTGATGCGGTGGAGATACAGTGGTAAATGAGGCGTGGCAGTGTCTACTCTTGAAACCGGGAAGACAATCCAGTGGATAATCACAACTTCGAGGATGATCACAGTGTCAGTTTGAGTGGGAGCGTAGTGTATGTCTTCCACAGAGCAGGTAAAACAAATCCCATGACATCACAACTCTTGGCAAGGGTTCAAGGCAAATTTTTCTCTAAGAATTTTAAACAAAACACAAGATATTTTTAACTTTAGGTTATTTAAATACTACAACGCAATATCAGAAACACACATAAGAGGTAAATTGACGTTATCATATACAGTTAGCATAGCATTATTATGCATAAAGGGATAAATTACTTCTAAAAAATACTTCATGAGCTTAATAAAACATTTCATAATTGGCTTTTATAAGCATTTCCCCCCATTATAAAGTTTTTTTTCTACAAGGAAAGTTTCTATTTATATTTCACTGAAGAGTTTTGCTTTGGCTTAATATGATGAAATTCATAAATTAACTTCATAACATTTTATATCTGATAAATTGGGAAGAACGGTTGTGTGGGAGAAGATAGGTACATAGATTTAGTTCCTAATTTATTTTTAAAGCTACCATTGTTCTAAAAATTGCTTCATGATATATTAACATTCCTTGACATTTGTGGGAAAAATGGTTTCATGATAATGGAAGTCACTAATAGCTGCTTATTCAATATCCAATATGCCTACATTCTTTACTAAGAGAAGCTCAGTTTTTATTGTAACAATATGATTGGTCAAAGTCATTAGTTCAGCCTCCCTTAGGCTAAGTATAAGTTGTCAGTTCTGGTCAATGAAACTTCGGAAGAAATTTTCTGGTGTTTCTGAAAAAGTTTTGGCATTTCCTTTTTCAGATGAGAGGCTGAGGGCTGACAGCCATCATGGTAATATGAGGTGATTTTGAGAGTGGTAGGGGAGAAGTTAGAACAAATTTAGGACACTGATGCTTTATGGACTGACGTAAGCCACTGTATATAGGACTTCTTATTTGAAAAAAAAACATTGGTTAAAGTCTCTGTAGTTGAGTCTTTTAAATGCAGCTGAATTTGTGCAATGACCAAATAAGCAAAGAGTTTTGTTACTACAAAATCTGTTAAGTTCTGGTAGTTCTCAAAAAGGTTTTTGGCCAAAGAATCCTTTCTTCAAAGAATAGTTATTAATATATCAGAAACAATGAAACCAACATGACAAATCATGACATTGTTGATCTTGTTTGATTCACATTCCCATGTTCTTCCTACCTTACTATATTCCTCCCAGAAAAATCATGATATAATAATACACAGCACTTTCATTACTTTTGTTTTATGTGTGCTTAAAACACGTTACTAAAGGTTAACTAAATGAAAAATCTAACTTAAATAAGATGCGTTTAAAAAATAAGCTACTGGGGCGCCTGGGTGGCGCAGTCGGTTAAGCGTCCGACTTCAGCCAGGTCACGATCTCGCGGTCCGTGAGTTCGAGCCCCGCGTCAGACTCTGGGCTGATGGCTTGGAGCCTGGAGCCTGTTTCCGATTCTGTGTCTCCCTCTCTCTCTGCCCCTCCCCCGTTCATGCTCTGTCTCTCTCTGTCCCAAAAATAAATAAAAAACGTTGAAAAAAAAATTAAAAAAAAATAAATAAAAAATAAGCTACTGAGACTATATGGTTTTAGTATAGTTCTCAAGAAAGAACTTTACTGCTATTTAACTCAAGGAGGAATCATACAAAGGAGATATTTTTCTTGTTACTAATAAGAGGTGTGTTAAGTAATTAATTAAAAAAATATATAAACTGCTGCTTATTATACACAGACACATGCAGACACACACACAGACACACATACACACACACACACACACACACACACACACACCCCTGTGTGTTGTACCTGGATTAATGGAGACTAAAATGCCTATTTTAGATGCATTCAGAGGAGCAAAGAAGGAAAATTAACTTTTGGTGAGGTTCCCCTTGGAGATGTAAAACTGGAGCTGAGGTTTGAAAATAGCTAGAATTTACCTGGATAGGGAATGAAGAAAAGTTACTCCCAGCAGAATGAACGTGAAGAGTGCAAAAGCACCGAGGTGCCAGAGTGCTGTTGGCGAATAGATTGGGTGTGAGTTGGAAAGCAGTTTGATCTGAGACTAATTATGTAGACTAGAGTCAGATCTATGAAGTGCTTTGTGTCTCATGCTAAGAATTTAGACCTTTATCCTAAAAGCATTGAGGAATCATCGGGAGGAACTTTAGAGGTAGAGTGATACTGCTAGATACAGGTTTTTAAAATAATTTTAGGAAGCTAATATTTATAGCAGAGGTAAATAAGCTGGATGGTAGGGAGTGGTAGGAGGGAGATAGAAGGAAAAATATTGGTTAGTGCATTTCCTTTAAATCATTTAGTTAACATACAAAAATAAGTTTACCAGTTAATTTGAATTCTACAAACCTAAGTGAACAGTAAGACCACAAAAAGAAGAAGATAAGAAAAAAAAATTATAGTCCATATGAAATGTAATGGTACACTTAAATGTAAGCTCTTGAATTCTTTAAAACAGGTAAAAAAAAAAGTCTACGATCTGAATTTGTAGTTTCATCTGTGAATATTTTCTGTTTTCTTCCTCAAGTATCCTTGCGATGAAGAGGGGGTGTTAAAATATTTACCTGCAGTTATATGTCTCTGTATCCATGATGTGATTGTGCTGTGTTTGAAGTCTGTGATATGGCACATGGTGGCTGAATTATGATTATTCAGTTGCTTTTTTCCCCAAAGTTGCAAAGGCTTTCCACTAGGTTAATACGACTATATCTATGCCATTATTTCAATATTTTTACTTGTATGAGCAGTTGCCAAATGAGCAATGGGACATCATTAATTCTATACTCTCAGGGCCTTATTTATGCGAGTAGATACTAGTTAAAAACTCAGAAAAACAGGCTGCATTAGTTTACATTAAACAGTAAGTAATAGAACACTGCTTCTTATATATCACAAGATAATATTGTGGTTTCTCTATGAGCAGGTTATCAATTCAGAGGCCAAGTATAATATTGATATAAGTAAAGTAGAACACAGCAGAGAAAAGAATTACACAGAATATTCAGCCCGAATTGTTTAGAGTTTTGCCAGTGCTTTCTGCAATGGGGAAGTAACATTTATTTTGATGAATATAATACCACCAGCTACGGGTACTTTTGCAATCAAGTACTTGGAAGATAAGAATCAAACAGAAGCATATGTTGTCAAAATAAAAAAAAAGAGACATATTCTCAGTTTCTCTGGTTTCTGCAATATTGTATTTATTGCATTATAGCTAAGTGCTAGCTACTGGAGGGAGCAGTATCATCGTTGTTAAAACGTTGGTCCAGATGTCTTCTGACTGGGACTGTATTAGTAGTAGGGAAGGCTGTTAGATACAATTGAAAAATTGATACACTGTGTTTTCTAGCCTCACTGGTCATCTCAGTAAACAAAGTGGTCTTCATCTTCATAATCTTTTTTAATACATTGTTTGTGATAAATTTACTCATTTATTTAACAAAATTTATCAAGATCATTTTATGTACCTGAAAGTAATTGTGATATATATTATATTGGTCTCATTCCCTGAGGAACTCAGAGTACAGTGGACAGAATGAACAGCAAATCGACATTACATTTTATTGTGTGAGAAGTGCTGTATTTGGGATATAGAGAAGACTCTTTGGAGACATTAAAGAAGGGAATTTTATGCAGGTTTGGAAGAGGAAATCCTTCCTAAAGCATTCGACATTGGCAAGATCAATCGAACTAACTTGGAGATGAGTTAGTGGTGAAGGTGTTCAGGGAGAGAAAATACCATGTATAAAATCATAGACCAATGAAATGGACTGGTTTCTCTGAGAAGGGTTGAAGCTAGAAAAATGTAGGAATGAATCCGATCACCATATGTCCTGTGTGCTAAACGAAGGAGTTCAGATCAACAG
Source organism: Panthera uncia (assembly GCF_023721935.1). NCBI lineage: Eukaryota > Metazoa > Chordata > Mammalia > Carnivora > Felidae > Panthera > Panthera uncia. The sequence goes on from NC_064811.1 coordinate 84,824,523, forward strand.
AGTATCATTGAAGGCTTTTAAGAAACCATGTAATGATAAAACCCCAGTGGCTGAGGGGAGAATGGCTGGGAAAGAATGGGCCTGAAGAAAGGCCCCTGCTTAACAGACTAGTGCAGTGACTCATGTGCAAAGCTTTAAGGAACTGGAAGAAAATCCTTAGCTCTTAATTTTCTTGGGGCATGAGCTCTCCTTCAAGAGTCTGATGAATGCTATGCACTCTGGCATTGCATACTCACATTTATTTGTGATAAGATAGAAAATACTATTCCACAGACTGCAGAGGTTGCTCTTAGGAGAAAAAATAAAAAGTCAGTAATGAGACCACACTGCACTTCTCTGGAGATTTCAGGCTTCCGAGTGATGTGTATAATGCAGTGTAGGAAGATTATGGATAGTAAGCAGCATGGGAATGGCAGAAAGACATGGCTAAAAGGGAGTATTTGGAAAATAAATTAATTCTCTCAAAATAAATTTAAGAACTGAATTCAACAGAGGAAGTACCTGGGGCGCCCGGGGTGGCTCAGTCAGTTGAGGGTCCAACTTTTGATTTCGGGTCAGGTCATGCCAGGGTCATAGGATCGAGCCCTGTGTTGGGCTCTGTGCTGAGTGTGGAGTCTGCTTGGGATTCTCTTTTTCTCTCCCTCTGCCTGCTTTCCTGCTGGCATGCTCTCTCTTTCTCAAATAAAAAGAAAAAAATAGAGGAAATAACAGAGGGTTTTAAATTACTACCTTACCCCAGAAAACAAAATAAATAAATGGATCAATTTCCAATGACTTCAGAAAAATTTTAAATGTAAAGAAAATTGTCAAATAAATATCCATCCTTCTCTCTCCCCCCCAAAATGCGTATGCCTAGAAATCTTCACGAGGGATTTCTATGAAACTGTTAAGAACTGATAACTATAATGTGAATGCAATAGAGTATAGAAAAAGAAAAAAAATCTTCCACATTATTATCATATAGGAAACATCATAGTCATAAAAAAGACTGACAAAAATAGTTCAAAAAATTTTAGATAAGTCTCAATATGAATATTGATACAAAAATCCTAAAAATATATCTTGGCAACATAATCCAGTGTAATATAACTTGAGCAAGTGGGATTTATTCCAGAAATGGAAACACACTTCCATAACTCATAATATAAACATACCTAAAGAGAAAAATCATACAATCTCATACAATCATGTCCATATACACCAAAGGGCATTTGACTGAACATAGATTTTTCGATAAATTCTCTTAAGAAAATATTTCTTTTGGGGCATGTGGGTGACTCAGTGGGTTAAGTGTCCTACTCTTAATTTTGGTTCCGGTCATGATCTCATGGTTCATGGGCTCGAGCCCAGTGTTGGGTTCTGTGCTATTGACATGGAGCCTGCTTGGGATTCTCTGTCTCCCTATCTCTCTACCCCTCCCCTGCTCTCTCACGCTTTATCAAAAATAAATAAATAAACATTGAAAAATTTTTTAAAGAAAATATTTCTTTTACTATATAAACTTTATGTACATCTAATCTTAAATGCCAACATTATGCTTAATATGAAAAATATACATCGTGTTAAAGTTAGAAAAAGACAAAGGTGTTCATGGTCACACTATTATATTTTTCTGGATTTTAACAATCATTTTAACTCCCAAAATTTCTAATATATTTAACAGCTTTTAGCACTGTTGATGCATAAAGAAAATCAGTTTTATAGGAATTAATATTCCCTGAGGAATGATGTTTGTTTGTTTATTTATTTATTTTTATTCAGTCAGTCATCAGTCATTTTATTTATTCTGAGGATATAATGTCCCTGCCAATGCGGCTTGTAAAAATTAAAATGGCAAGCATTCACATAGTGCATACTATGTGTCAAGAATTTCTTAGAGCACTTTACATGTATTAAGTCACTTAATATTCACAATGACCCTGAGTGAGACAAAAGTCAGATACAGAAGAATGGAGTCATTTGCCCAAGGTCATGTAAGTAGCATGTTGCAGAAGCAGGATTCAGCATGGAATCCACTGCTGTGTGTCTGGCCCCCATATAGCAATAGATTTATATTTACTTCTGATGAGATTAGTCAGTCACTTGATCTTAAAATTAGGGTATTCATCCTATTAACTTTTCTCTCCAGTGTATTTAGCTTTCTCTGGAATTCTCTTTAAAATTACATGTTCATTTTGTACATACCCTCAGCTTCTGGCTTTTAAAAACACTTTCAAGATGAGCAAAATCCTGATATGTCCACAATGAGATGTTATTTTTCTTCTAAATTGGAAAAAGTAGCTTTCCTGTTTGGTTAAATTCTTAGATGTCCCACTTTCTTTCCTAGTTAAAAACATGCTTTTAAGTAGAAATTCAACAGGTATATAATCAAGATTATTATGAATGGTAATTGAATTAATGTATATAATATCCTATATTTAACATTATATATGACATATAATATGTATACTATTACAGGTATAATATGTAATGCTACACATATGTAATATCATTACATATATGTATACATGAAATAGATATATTATTGCATAAATGTCAATATAGTGACACATTCATATTATATATCTAATTATGTAAAACATAAGTATTTTATATAAATATATATACTATTACATATGTGCATATTGTATATCTACACAAAATTATATATCATATATATAATTATAGTTGCTATGTTGACATATATATATGTGATAGTGCATGTATATATGTCACACATATTACTTACATATATAATAGCATATATATATATATATATATACATGTATATATACATAGTTTTTAAATACATATTTGTTGCTATGTTGACCCAGCAGTTTTCTCTCTGAAAGCATGTAGCTTTGATATATGCACTAATTATTTCAACAAATTAGGTACACTAGAGTAATAGTAAAATTATTTTGGAAAAACAACTTGCTAAACATGATCTGTATATATCAATAAAAATACAACCTTAGTTGCATACCAGATTCATCTGTGGAGGCTCAATCCAAACCTACTAAATAAACATTTCTTGGATAAAGCTCAGATATGTATCACAGATGGTTCGGATGTATAAAGAGAAATGAGTTCATTCAATGTGGTGCCAGAGAGCATACCTTTTGGAGTGACATGGCTGTAGGTTCTGAGACAGGGCTCCTCCATTTACCAAGTAAAAGCTTCTCTGGGCTCGGCCCTTAACTATTTGTCAGTACGATACCTTTAGAATCATATTCCAGTAGGGATAAAATTCATTTTTTGATTTAACTAATACAACTCTTATTATTATGTAAGGCACTATTCTAGACACCTTGGGTACAGTGGTTTAAAACAAAGTCTCTGCCTCAGTTTGAAAAAGCTAAATCAAGTAATATTAAAGTCCAGTTATAAGATATTCAGTAAAGAAAAGGAATACAGGGTAAAGCGATAGAGGCTTATCTTTCTGAGAAGATGCTATTTGGCAAAAATCAAGTAAAGCAAGCCAATGGGGAGACTAGGTGGCTCAGTCGGTTAAGCATCTGACTTCGGCTTAGTTCATGATCTGACGTTTGTGGTTTTGAGCCTGGCGTCAAGCTCTTGGCTGACAGCTCAGAGCTGGAGCCTGCTTCAGATTCTTGTCTCCCTCTCTCTCTACCCCTCCCCTGCTCATGCTCTGTCTCTGTCTCTCTCAAAAATAAATAAACATTAAAAAGAAAGAAAGAAAGAAAGAAAGAAAGAAAGAAAGAAGAAAAGAAGGAAAGAAAGAAAGAAAGAAGAAAGAAAGAAAGAAAGAAAGCAAGCAAGCCAGTGAATCATGGACATATGTGGAGGAAGAGCATTCTAGGATGAAGGAACTGGCAAAGACCCCTGAGTCAGGGACACACTTGAGAGTTTCTAAAGCATCTCAACTTGTCCAGTCTGGCTGAAGTGGAGTGATGTATATGATAAGAGAGATGACTGATGCTGGAGATACAGTCAGATGCCAGATCACAGAGATTCTGTAGGTCTTTTATTCTAAGGCACTTTTAAATGATTGGATAGTTTTCAGCAGGTAAGCAATTGATCTGAACTTAGTATGACTTGCATTTTATCTGGATTATAGGAGTCACAGTGAAAAGAAAGAACCCATAACTATGACTATAGTTTAGGCAAGAATTATCGGTGGTTTGGACTATGAGTAGTGGAGGTGGAGACACTGTGAAGTCATCAGATTTCAGATATATTTAAAAAAATAATGTCAGCAAAATGGATGTGAAAGCTCATTGTACTGTTTCTGACCCAGATTCCTTTTTGCATTTCTTTTCCACTATTGTTTTAACATTTTTGTATATTTCAAAAGAAAAATCTGAGATCTCCCACATCAACCCTGTCCTCAAACAGTTTAGGAAAGAAAATTTTGTTCAGTATTTAATAGATTTTTCATATTTCAAGTTAAATAACAGACCTTTAATGAAATATTTAAAAATTCAAAACATTAATCATGTCAACAGAAACATCAACATATTTAGCAATAAATATACATTAAACACCAGCAACTTTCATCTGCTAGACCATGAAATTTAGTAGCTCTGGCTTCTTGTTTTCTCTGTTCATCATGATGAAATCACCACTCCTGCTAAGTTGTTGACACAAGGGGAGAATTTCAAATGTACTTCCTCCATAATGGGCGGTTGGGAAATAAAACCAACATCAGTAGTTTTATTGGAAGCCAAACAAATTCTTTAATAAATTTTTTTAAAGGTATAGCTATTATATTTTATCATGTCAAATTTTGTTACAAAGTTTCTGGAATCTTTGTTCTGAAATTCTCCTCCCGAAGATTTACTTTGGTTGTTCTATTTCAAGAATTTGCTAACATTGCAAATTACAATAAAGTTTTCTTACATGTCTCTACATGTATACACATATTTTGTGCGCATCTCTATCTAGCTTCAAACACTTGCTTTGTGTTATTCTCTTCATAATTTATTTTGCTTAAATTGAAAACTTACTTTCACAGACATTTCATACTTATTTTCAGCCATTAGAGATCATATTGAGATGAACATATTTGTAAAAAACTCTTAATCTTTTTCTCTGTTTTTACTTTAGTTTAAAAGTTCTGAGCACGTTTGTGGATCTTGCTATATATTTTTAAATTACTTTCCAGAAAATTTCCATGAATTTATTGATCTACCAGCCATGTGTGAAAATGCCTGCTTCACTTTATTCTCAACTATAGAACTCATTAAATGTAAGTCACTATTCTTTAAGACCTCATGAGACTGTTAGTAGGTTACACAAAATATTAAATATCTTTATCAGCTCTTTGAAAATATATCAGGGACATGGTGGGAAGCAGTAAAAATTCATGTAAATTGCATAGATATTCTCATTCTTTCCCTACTTAATAAATTTGAAGTCAATGTCAATGTGACTGAGTAAATCAAACTTACAATGCTTCTAACTTCTAACGAATTAAATTGGTGTTTGGTGCTTGTGAGAAATAAACCCGCTGACCCAATCAAAGGAAGGACACAGAGACTCAGAGCACAGTGAAGTGAGGCTTTAATCAATGTTCTTGGAAGAGCCAGTGTCTGATGGACAGGCACACTCTGAGCCAGCGGTGACAGCAGGCTATTTATCTCTTAGCATGCAAGTCCCTCCCCTGATGCCTCATTGGCTGAGTACTATAGAGGAAGTCTAGTATTCCCATGTAAGGCAAAAAGTAGTGTGATTGGAACAAATGTACATTCCTTGAGGTTACACAGAGACTTCAGTTCTTTGATGCAAAGCCAGTGAAAAGTAAGCCCCCACCCCCAAAAGGAAGGTGCGGGGGGTGGGGAGGGAGAAGAAACAGGAAGGGAAGTATCTAAGGGTTTGGGACTTTGTTGTGAAGGGGTCGGTTCCTACATATTTCCATAGGTTGTAAACTTATTGTTGACTACACAGCACAGCTTTTATTTGGCATTTCTAAAAATGAATCATCTCCCTTCTCACAGTCTTTAAAATAATTCATTTAAGAATCACTATTAGGGGGCGCCTGGGTGGCTCAGTCGGTTAAGCGTCCGGCTTCGGCTCAGGTCATGATCTCACGGTTCATGGGTTCGAGCCCCGCGTCAGGCTCTGTGCTGACAGCTCAGAGCCTGGAGCCTGTTTCAGATTCTGTGTCTCCTTCTCTCTGTGACCCTCCCCCGTTCATGCTCTGTCTCTCTCTGTCTCAAAAATAAATAAACATTAAAAAAAAAAAAAACTTTTAAAAATCACTATTAGGAAAGAGAAGGGTCAGTTTATTATTTCTACTGCTACTACAAGAAAAGATCTTGGTAATGATTTGTAATAATAAATAGGCTGAAAAAAAATAGAATGTGGAAAATGTTTCATGATAAATTAACATATCAATATGCAGAATGTGAGGGCAGTTAGAAGTTAACAAAAAACAGTTAAGGTAACTGTTTAAACATCTCTGTGATGTTGTAGTAGCAAATAAACTAGCTCCCTGGATTGAGTAAAGTTGCCAGATATCTTCTCAGCTCAGAAAATGATTTGTTCTGAGATTTTAAGAAAAGAGAAAAGTCTCCTAAGGCCTCAACCTCCTCCTCTTGGAAGATATCTGAATTTATGTCAGCTCGAAAGTAGTGTGATCATACAATTCTTACAACTTGTACAATTCTAAGCATCCTTGTATGTTGAACTGTATGTATTAGAACTTTGTTAGTATTCTTTGAAAGACATATATGACATGGATTTGCTGGGTCAAAGTGAATACATGATTTTTACGAATATGTAAAGTCAAATTTCTGTATAGAAAGGCTACTTTCTTATACTCTCAACAATAGTTCATTGGAGTACCTATTGTTCCTGTCAAACACTGGGTATGATTGAATTTTTACTGGGTGAATAATGTTATCTTTGTTGTTTTTAATTTGTTTCTTTCTGACAGATAGGAAAGTTGAACTTATTTTTTATTGGCCATTTATATTTCTTCTACTGTTACCTGGCTCATAACCATTATGCATTTACCTATTTAGACATTTACCTCTTAATTTATATTTACAGGAGCTTTTCATAGATTATACATACTAATTTATGCTGCGGGGTGCCTGGGTGGCTCAGTCGGTTGGGCATCCAACTTTGGCTGAGGTCATGATCTCACTGCTCGTGAGTTCGAGCCCTGCATTGGGCTCTGTGCTGACAGCTCAGAGCCTGGAGCCTGCTTCAGATACTGTGTCTCCCCCTCTCTCTGCCCCTCCCATGCTCATTCTCTGTCTCTCAATAACAAATAAAATGTAAAAAAAAAATTATGTTGCAAGTGCTCCTTTGTCCACTAACTTTGTGTTGTCTTTGTCATAAAGTTTAATATTTAGGTAGTCAAATTTGACAATTTCTCTTTTACTCTAGGAAGAAATTTTTTCTTTACGGTATTTTCCCTGAATACTTTTATAACCCTTTGTGTGTGTGTGTGTGTGTGTGTGTGTGTGTGTGTTTAATGTGCATTTGTAGTTTATCTAGACTGTAATAAAATCTTGAGATAGAAATCTAATATTGTTTTCCTAAGTGGATAGCCATTTGTGAAATAGTCTCAATTTTCACCCACGTAAAAATAAATGCCCATTTACTTTCTATTAAATTCTCACATTAACAGAAATCAGTATGTGTGCTCACCATTCTGATCCATTGATCTCGAAAGTACAAATATATGTTTTTATTAACCTGGGCGTTCTTTCGCTGCCCTATTATTTTTAATTTTATAAATTAGCTGTTGTTGAATTTTTTTTCCTAAAGTAACCTTATAATTAATTTTCAAGTTCCATAAAGAATCCCTTAACATTTTATTTGGAATTACTTTGAATTCTTAGATTGTTCTTATAATATCAAATTTGTCCATAGAGAAACATGAGAAATCTCTACACTTATTTGTGGCTTGTTTTTTTACGTCTTAAAAGATTTTTAAAAAATATTTATTTATTTTTGAGAGAGACAGAATGCGAGTGGGTTAGGGGCAGAGAGAGAGGGAGACAGAGAAGAGAAGCAGGCTTCAGGCTCTGAGCTGTCAGCACAGAGCCCGATGTGGGGCTCAAACTCACGAGCTGTGAGATCATGACCTGAGCCGAAGTTGGACGCTCAACCGACTGAGCTACCCAGGCACCCCTTATTTTTTTACATCTTTAAATGAAGCTTTATAGCTTTTCTGAAGGGGGGGAAGTTATCTGATCTTATCAGTTTTTAAGTTTATTACTTGCATTTCTGTAATTTTATCTTTATGGATTAGGAAAGGCAAAGGGAAAGCTTTCTTTTTTAGTTGTCTTGCTTGGTTAGAAAGCCTATTCAATTTTTCATCTGTTGAAAAATGGAATAAAAATATTCACCCTCATATGATTTTTTATCGATTGAGATGATATATGAAAAGAATTTTACTTACATGAAGAATTAGGTAAATTACGGTGATGTTACTATGAGAGTTTTAAAGATAAGGACTAGGCCTATTGAAATGTTTTATGTTTAATAATATATATATTTAATATATACTACATATAAATATATAATATACTACATATAAATATATAATATATATATATATAAAATTTTAATTTTGAATGTTCAAACTATATTTGGACAGGTTCTATTTAACTATTAACTATTTCTCTCCTCATTTCCCATATTAATAATACTCAAGTAATAATGCCCAAGAGTCTAAACATTATAAATACTATGTTAATCCTGAAAATAAACAGTGTCAACTTACACTATTTGCTTGTCAGGTAAGTCAGTTTTAACAGGTTAGGAAACATGGCTTCAATTAACATAAAGTCCCAAACAATAGTTCCTGTTATATTTTGTCACATGAAAGAAATTTAGAGCAAGATCCTTGTCGATGTTGATCTTTCTGCAGCATAATTCCATAAGAATGATGTGATTTGAAGTGATGTTCTGGGGCCAATGGCCAAGAAATAATTTTTAAGATGTTTTCAGTGCAAAAAAAAAAAAAAGGTGTTTTTATTACAGCAATGTGCAGAACCCATGGGCAGAAAGATCTGCACTGGAGTTGTGAGGAGTAACTGGTTATATAAGATTTTCTATCCTATAGAGGGATGGGTGATAGTAGGATTCCAGGAAATTAAGTCTATAGGTTTCTGGAGGTCTGGATATTGAGGATTCCTTTTTTCTTGCAAATCATTAAGACAGTTACAAACTGATGAAGATTCGTGTCCTGTAAGTATGAGATCTCTATCAGCTAGCCATTGTTTTTTCCCCTTTGTTTTTGGGCAGCCAAGAGTGCCAGCGGAATGGCCACACATATCCCACCTAGGGGTTGCAGGGTATTAGCTAGTGCTTTGCCCTAGCTTGTCTTTTGTTCTCTCATCAGGAAGACCTAGGTCATCTCCATCTTTATGTTCTGCCATTACTGACTGTGTGATGATCTCTACTGTTCTCATTCAAGGCAAAAAAATGACACCCCCATGCCCAAGTAAAGACGATCCTAGCAGTATCCATATACTTTTATTGGGAAAATAACAGCTTTCCCCTGGAATCCTTCCTGTGCAAAGTGATGCCACATAGACAACCCTAGATTTGAAAGAAGACCAAGAAATGGGTTTTACCTTTGCTAGCCTTTGGTAGACGCAGATAAGAATACAGAGGTTTAAGGGGTTTCAAAATATGTTTTTAGATCAACCACTCTACATTTCCAACTTAATAAATTTGAGAGGAAATGAGTGAAAAAAAATAAGATGTTCATTGACTTATGATTTATTATCACAAATGACCTTTATTTTCATTATTTTAAATGTACCTGTATTTTTAGTAGGTCAAATGACTACACACAGAGAGCTTTATGACATTTTTCAAAGAATCACAGATGAATAAAAACTTTTTCAAATGTAGCAGCAACATGGGCCATCAGGAATCACATATTAGTACACAATTTCCACAATTTGTTCTTCTCTCAGCTATGATTCATCATTGAAGCTGGGAAATATTTTTATCTATTAAGAGTAAACCGACTTATCTGAAGGATGAAATAGAAAGCACATACATAAATATATTTTAATGGATAGTTATGAGACTATTCTAATCTTGAGTAATAACCAAATTAAGGGAAACTGTACCAATATCAGTGTCTATATTTGACAGGCAGTATTTTAGGCATAGTGGACAACATCTTTAGCAGTAGAGATAGAGTCCCTGCTCCCCCATAGCTTACTGTTCAGTAAATTAAATAGAAGAGTCGCTCTGTTTTAGAAATTTATATGCATAATATATAACCAAGGCCAAATTATAATGTAGGCATTATTAATCCCACCTTTTGTTTAAAGGAAAGAAAATGAGGCTTAGGAGAAAAAGTGACTTAGGCAACGACTTAGAGTTCAGAAAAGGTAAAATATTAGTTGAATAAGTCTGAACACAAATCTCTTACATTCCCTGACACCACCATCCAGTGCTAAGTTTATATTACACTGAGGTTTAATTATTTATATTTTACCCCATTATAGTGTTTACATCTATCAAAATGCTTCATGTATCAGCCAAATGTTCTACATCTATCAAAATGCTTCATGTATCAGCCAAATGTTCTAAGTCTTAGCTCTTAAGTTCTCTGGATCTTGATTTTGTCATTTATAAGGCAGATAATAATGTCTCACAAAATTGCTGTAAGATTTCTCTCTATCTCAAAACCTTATAAGGGACACTTTTTTTGATCCAACAATTGCAGTTTCAGTTTATCCTGAGTAGCTTATCAGAAATTCCATAAAATAATTAACATATGAGACTGTTGTAACAATATTTATATTTATGATATACTTAATTATATTTATAATTTAATTAATTATATTTATAATTTAATAATTACTATTTATGATAATAGTGTTCTGAACTAGACTTAAATAGGTTATGGTTCACCCATACAGACTACTAATATGCAACCATTAGGTGAAATTATCTTAACAAATACTTACTAATAAGAGAATTTTTCAAATCTACTATTAAATGAAAAAACACTACTGATTCAACTATCTAGGCACTATAGGGATCATGACCGTACTTGTGTAAGTTAAGAACTTTATCAAGAAAACATGTAATGTCAGGAACCTGTATTAATTTCATGTTGCTGCTGTAACAAACTCCACAGAGTGGCTGAAAGCATTATAACTTTAATCGTGGTGCAGAACCAACCTTACGTTTCTGGAAAAAAAATCTCACTTTTTGTATGTTGCTGGATTTAATTTGCTGGTATTCTGTTGAGTATTTTTTGTGTCTATATTCATAAGAGATATTGTTCTGTAGTTTTCTAATTTATATTTTTTGTCTGGTTTGACTTCAGGGTAATACAGGCCTCAGTATGAGTTGGTAAGTATATTCTGTTTTCATATTTCCTGAAAGATTTTTTTCAGTAATTGACATTAATTCCTAATTAAATATTTGGTAGAATTTAACAGTGAAACCATTTGGGTTTGGACTCAACTCTATGAGATTTTTTTTTTAAATTTTTAGAGAGAAAAAGAGTGTGTGGGTGGGGGAGAGGAGAAGGATGAGGAGGAGGGGGAAGGGAGAGAGAGAGAGAGAGAGGATCTTGAGCAGGCTTCATGCTCAGTGTGGCAGTGTGGGGCCAGACCTGGGGCTTGATTCAAGGATCCTGGGATCTTGACCTGAGCTGAAATCAAGAGTCGGGCACTTAAACTACTGAGCCATCCAGGCATCCCAGAGATGGTTTTAAATTAGTAATTCAGTCTCTTTATTTGTATAGTTCTGGTCAGATCTTTCAGTTGTTTTTTTGAGTCAGTGTCAGTACTTCATTTCTTTTTAGAAATTTTCTAATTCATCTAGGTTATCTAATTTTATTGGGATATAGTTGTTCAATCTTCCGTTATAATCTTTTCTATTTCTGTAAGGTGGTATTAATGCCTCTTCTTTCATTTTTTGTTTTTATTTGAGTCTTCTCTCTTTCTTCTCGGTCAGTCTACTAAAGGACTGTCAATTTTGTTGATCTTTTCACATAACTAACTTTTGGGTTCATTGATTTTTTTTATTGTTTCTCTACTCCCTTTTGCATTAATTTCTCCTTTTATCTGTAAGATTATATTTAAATGGATTTCTTCTGGATTGGATTATACTTTTTAATTCATTGGATTACACATTTTACTTAATTCTGACAATCTCTGATTTTCTTTTTTTTTTTTTTTAATTTTTTTTTTTAACGTTTATTTATTTTTCAGACAGAGAGAGACACAGCAGGAACGGGGGAGGGGCAGAGAGAGAGGGAAACACAGAATCGGAAGCAGGCTCCAGGCTCTGAGCCATCAGCCCAGAGCCCGACGCGGGGCTCGAACCCGCGGACCACGAGATCGTGACCTGAGCCGAAGTCTGACGTTTAACCGACTGAGCCATCCAGGCGCCCCTAATCTCTGATTTTCAATTAGAGTGTTTAATTACCTTTAAAGTATTCATCTTGTTATCATCTTGCTATTTGTTTCCTATTTTTCCCATATGTTTTTAGATTATCAGCTAAACGTTTTGTGTGTGTGTGATTTTGGTTGCTGTAGAGTTCAGTATAGATTTTTATAGTTTAGCAGTTTAGAGTTTATAACATACATTTTTAATTTATTACATGAATCATCAAGTAATATACAATTTCACATCTATTATCAGAAACAAAGCATTTTTTTTTACTTCTCTACTGCAGATCTTTGTGCTGTTATTGTCATACATTTTACTTAAATATATATTAGAAACACCACAACCTTCTGCTTTGTTTTAATCAGTCAATATTTTTATGTGTTCTTATTCTGTTGCTATTGCCATACAGTTTATTCCATTGTGCAGATCCACACTTACGTATGGTGCCATATTATTTCTCCCTGTAGGACTTTCTTTAATATTTCTGGCAGGGTGAGTCTACTGGTGATGAATTCTTCCAGCTTAGCCTTTCTTTTGGAAATATATTTTTGCTGTATGTATACTTCTAGGTTGACAGATTTTTTTCCAGTGTTTTAAGTATGTTGCCATATTATTCTTGTTTGACTCTTATTTTATGAGAATTGTACCTTATCTGTGTTGAGAATTGTACCTTATCTGTGATGCTCCTTACAATATGTCTGTGTTTTCTGGAGCTGTTTTAAATAGTTTTTTTTTTTTTTTTTTTTTCTATGCCTGATGGAAACCTTGGAGTTTCCCAACACATTTCTTGTAATTCAAGTTCATTAAACTTCTTGGATTGATAGGATTATAGTTTCATTAATTTAGTAAGTTTTGACCATTATTTCTAAAGATATTTGTTTCTGTCTTCTGTTTTCTCTGTTTTAGGGATTACAAATACATTTATGTTAAGCCTCTAGAAGTTGTTCATTTTTTAGGAGTTTTGTTTCTCTGTATGTCATATTGATACTTTTTTTATTGCTGTGTCTTCAAGTTCACTATTTTTTTTGCAATATCTATTCTGTCATCAATCTTATCCAGTATATTTTTCATTATAGTTTTCATCTCCACTAATTTAGTTTGGACTTAAAAAATATTTTCCAAGTATCTATTTAAAATGTTCAATCATTTTTCTGGCTTTTTAAGTATATAGAATGCAATTATAATAACTTTTTAAATGTTCTTGTCTGCTACTTCTAAAATTACAGTTAGTTATGAATTTGTTGGATTGATTGATTGTTTTCATTTTGGGTCATATTTTCTTGCTATTTAAAATGTCTGATAATTTTTTATTGGATATTAACATTGTGAACTTTACCTTTTGGTTGGTGGATAATTTTGCATTCCTACAGTTTTTGAACATTTTGGGGGAAGAAATTAGAAATAATTTGTTCTTTTTAGTAATGATTTAGTTACTTGGTATGGTAGACCAAAGCTATTTTTAATCTGGGATGAATTGTTCTGCACAACTGAGGCAAGAAACTTCTGTAAGTATTCTGTTCAAAGCCAACTGTGGCTTGTGGGAGAAGACACTATTCCTAACTCTTCATGAGTGCTGGGTACACTCCCCTCTCATGATTTTGGGTGTTTTCCCCCCTGGGATTAGTCTCTTGCATGCATATTCTGATCAGAAATATGCAGAAGATATGCACATATTGGCAGTTTCCTCTCAGTGAAACTCCTTTCATTGATTTTAACAGACTCTCATCTCTATCTCCTCTAGTCAGGGAGACCTCTTGGGTGCACCTCACTTCCTCCTCTCTAATTTCTGCCAGCAAATTCTCCCAAGGCAGGAACCTGGTACAACTGTAGGACTCATCTTGTTTATTTCTTAAATTTCTGGGATATTTCCCCTGATGCCCAGTGTCTTGAAAACCATTGTTTCATGTATTTTTGCTTGTTTGTTTCAAATGGAAATCTACAACCAGCCCCTTAGTCTTTCATAGCTGATGTGGATATCTCCTTATCTACTAAAATTTTTATCTAAGACTCTAATTTTCATCTCTAGAAGTTTGACTCAGGTCTTCAGGTTTTGTCTTGTTTTAGGTCTCTACTTATTATATTAAAATTGTCCCCTAGGTTCTGAATATATGGAATCCATTTCCAATTGTTTTATTGTCCTTGCATGCTAATACCTTCACCCGAGTAATCTCTAGGTCAGATTTCCTCATTATGGGTTGTATTTTCCTTCTTTGCATGCCTGGTAATTTCTTATTGGATACTACACATTCTTTACTTTGTTGGGTGATGGATATTTTTAATTTCTATAAATGTTGTTGAGCTTTATTCTGGGACATCGCATGTTACCTGGAAACAGTTTGATATTTTAAGTCTTCCTTTTGAGTTTTGTTGGACAGGACTAATGGTATATTTATTCTAGGGGTAATTTTTTTTTCACTACTTAAGGAAGATGTTTTTAGTACTCTAAACCATATCTCAGAAATCATGAATTATTTTCTACTCCGGTTGTTTGGAATAGGAACTATTCCAGGTTCTGTGTGATTTCCAGGCACTGTTCCTACTAATCCTTTCTAATGTTCTGTCCCCACTCCCTACTGCTCAGCACTGCTTCCTGGCTCTGCATTGTTTTCTCACATGCATGTGCTAATCATTATTCAATTTACCACTTCAGGGTGACCCTCTGAAGATTGCTGGAATTTTATCCCTGTGTACTCTGTTCCTTACTTGTACCTGTAAAGGTATATGTTATATAGATCTATATCTCATTTACAAGATATTTATGTCATCTTTATGTTATATAGTCTTATATGTCATTTAGGAAATACCTACGTCTCTACCCTGGCTTATTGTCTGTATCACTGACATTTGAATACGTGCTATTTCAGAGTACTACATCTTCAGAATCATAAGCATTTTTGGAAAAAGGTACAGGTGTAACAAATGAAGAAGTATGTAAGTATGTAAAATGCTAAATTAATTGTTTCTCTTACTTCTTTATATCTGATTATTTATTTTACAAAAAGCTTAACATTTTATTCTATATAGAGTTAGTCAGAATTTTGAGACTGCAATAACCATAATTTGTATTTTTCATATGAAGACTACTGGAGACAAATGTAGACTGTCCATTTCCTGGAATTTTGCTAGATAAGGTATTGCAGGGGAATTATATGATCTGTCATACTTCATGACCACTCCAGCTGTGTTGCTAATGGACTAAAGGGTGACAAGGATGAAGTCAGAATAAGTAGTCAGATAGCTTTTGCAACAATCTAGGGAAAACACGATGGTGGCTTCAACTAGGGTAGTAGTAGAGAAAGTGTTAAGAAGTAGTCAAATTCTGGACATAACAGGTAGAACAACAAGATTTCTTATCTGAATGCAGGCAAACTTTGATAAGAGTGAAGAATAATCTTAAGTTTTGGGTCAGAACAACCAGTTATCAGATCATCAAGTGATGGGGACCACTGAATGGAATGGATTTTAAAGAAGCTAACTTTAAATTTAGTTAAATTTTAAGAGAATTTCTTTTGAAATGATTTCAGAGATATAAGACTAGCTCATAAGTTATCTTTCAAGTATAGGAGTGAGGTAAAGGAGAAACCATAAGGCTAGAGCTAAAAATCTGAGGGGTTTCAGCATATATAGACAGTGTTTAAGATCTTGGAACTGAATTTGATCAAAGGAATGACTTTAGATAGAGACTTTATCCAAGGATTGCACTCTGAGGCACTCTAAATCAAGAGGTCAAGGAGAAAAGGGAAATTATCAAATGAACTTAGAGGAAATAGTAAAAACAAAAGCACAGAAATTGCAGCTTTCTAGAAAACTGTGTATGTACTGTGTATATAGGAGGAAAAAAATAATTGAAACCAAGTAATATGCTGCTGATTTATCATGTCCAATAAAAAAAATAAAAATAAATATAAGAAAAAAAAGCAACAACAACAAAAGTACTTAATCATTAGATTTAGCAATGTGAAGTGAGGTGATCTTGATGTGTAATTCTATATTAAGAGAGAGATGATAGATTGATAGACTGATCAATAGATGCATAAACAGATCATATATAAATACAGATAGATTTATACATTACATGTAAATAAGTAACTTTATTATAGAAATTTATCCTTATGCAATGGTGGTAGGTAAGTACACGGGGTAGGGAACTGGGAGAAAATGAATGTGAAGTGGAAAGTTCAAACTGGAACCTCCATAGGTAAGTGGAACTCAGTAGGATCGACTAAATCCCTTCATTGCTTCTCATGCTTCTAGCCTCCAACTTGGATGCTATAGGTGTACTATAAGAGAAACTGGAGTTCACAGAGCTAAGCAAGTCCTTGGAATCAGAAACTGAGGGAAGATTCAGCAGGAGCTGGAGTTGCAGCAAGAAAGCTCACCAAGTGAACCAGCAAGTAATCAACAACTTGGACAAGTTACAAAGTGCTTCTGCCTTTCTCTGACCTTTATGGTGTATAAAACAAATATGTCTCCTATTTTATTTCCACTTTCCAAATTTGTGTACAATGTTTATTGTAACCCATAACTCGCAACAATGTAGGTAAGTATTTTCAGCTTAATTAATTTGATACGGTATAAATATACCACATTTGATAAGAGTTTCAATGCAATTATATGAAAAAACATAATTAATTTTAAATTTATATGGAAAAGTAGAATTGGTGATGCAATATAGGGAATTTTTTTCAAAGAATTTTAATCTACTAAAGAGAACAAGGAAATGCAGCAATGGTGGCAGGGGAAGTGGGGCAATAAGGAATTTTTTTAACTAAAAAAAAATAATGTTTATTTTTGAGAGAGAGAGAAAGACAGAGTGTGAGTAGGGGAGAGGTGGAGAGAGAGAGAAAAAAAGGGAGAGAGACAGAATCTGAAGCAGGTTCCAGGTTCTGAGCTGTCAACATACAGCCAGATGCAGGGCTTGAGCCCACAAACTGTGAGATCACGACCTAAGCAGAAGTTGGATGCTTAACCGACTGGGCCACCCAGATGCCCCAATAAATAATTTTTTTAAGTATGAATGAAATAGAAGCAGGTTTGTATGTTAATGCACGTGAACAATTAAACAGAAAAATTTAGAGAGACAAGAGGCAGAGGGTAGAGATGCTGGCAAAATGCCTTTGAACTGGGAAGTGGGGGATAAGCTCTACCTCATAAGAGAGAGGTTGGCCTTAAATGGATCTGTAACAGAAGAGAAGCCAAAGTATCTAAGTACAAGTACTTAGATGGGGATAGATGTGAAGGTGGGAGCTCGTAGAAGTTTTCTTCTGATTGTTTCAATTTTCTTACTAAAGTTATAAGACAACCATTGGATAAGAGAGAAGATTGGAGTAGATGTTTTAGTTGTGAGAAGAGAAAAAATGAAATATCATTTCAGAAAAAATGGTAGAATCAGTAGTTTTGAGAAATATATTATCATTGGTAGGCAACATTAAAAGCTTTCTTGAGATTTAAGTTCATGAATTGAAAATGAAAACAGTCAGCATAATTGTGTTGCCCCCTAGTTATGTTCTATTGCACATGGGCAAATGTAAAACCTAGGATCTACCAAATAGGTTTGTAGAAAAAAAACAATGATTCATATTATGGAATATAGGTGAACTTAAATGAGGCACCATACTTTTTGACAGAAACATGTTGTTTTATTATTTTTAATAATGAAAATGTAATGTTTTATATGTAAAGTTCTAAGAAATATAGAGGCATATACAAATAGAAAATGTAAGAGGCTTTGGATTCAAACACCTCTTTATTTGAATTTAAGTTATGCCATTTGCCTTTGTGACCTTAGGAAATATATGGATGCTCCTAAATCATAGGAATAAAAACAGAAATTTGAAGGAAGAGTAGCTTTAAATAAATGAGATAATCTTTGGTCTAGTATCTATGAAAAAAAATCAATACACATTTTACTTTCCTATAGAAAATAGAGAATTTAATGAAAACATTATTATCAAATGGATTAAGTATATATTAACACAAAAAAAATTTGGAAGGAGGAGGTAATGTCTTTCATCATGGGCTGAGTTTACTTTAATATGTTTCAATCAGACTTTAGAATTTCTGTCAAATGAATTACTTTCATAGGAAGTTATACTTTATCTTCATATCTGCATTTCAAGTTTGTAATAGATATTAAATATTATGCAAGAGAATTTAAGGGAAGGAACCATGTCAAAATGGTAATCAGAACTTTGCCTCAACAAGGTGAAAGTATATGCTTTTGTGAATCTTTCTGTACAGCAATAACATTTTTTTAAAAAATGAAACTTATCCCTAATGAATACCACTTTACCTTTTTGTTCTTCCCTGAAATGGGAATTTGAATGAACTTACTGAATCCAAATATATTTTTCTTTTATGTTATTCTTTCTGCAATTCAGAGGTGATGTATCTCCAATTATGGGAAGAAGGCTTTATCAGAAAAAAGAAAAAAACAATAAATGGCATAGAGTTCAAGAGCTTCTATTTATATGTCCCAATGAAAAGGAGACTGAGCAGAAACTAACATTTCATTAGGAGCTTTCAGCAAAGGACAAAACTCTTCATGCTGGGAAAAGTGCAAAGTCAAATAAGCACTTCTTAATATTATGAGAAACATATGTCCTACCTTTACATCAAAAAATTGCTAATAAGAGAAGAGGATATTAAACATTGGCTAATACCAAATGTGCAACTGTGCAATTGTTAAAGGTAAGTTTAAATTTGTTATGGATGTTATTTCTGTTTTTCCAGCATTTTGCTGGAAAATAAAGGATTTTCACAATTGTCTACATCTATTCTTCACAAAGAGATAAAATTATGTTAGCAATAGTATAAATGCTGGGAGAGGCAAATAGAAATACACTATTTTAAGTTCCTTAAATTTTATCACATAAGTGATATGTATGATTATGTAAAGGTATATGCTATAATCCCTATTTCAACCGCCTAAACAACAAAATTAGAATGATAGCTAATTAACAAAAGAGATTAACATGAATAATGAATACTCAATTTCAAAAGTGGGCAAGAAAAAAAGGTAAAATAAACAAAGTAAACATGGGATAAAAATAAAACATAGGGGTGCCTGGGTGGCTCAGTCTGTTTAGCCTCCAATTCTTGTTTTAGGCTCAGGTCATGATCTCACAATTTGTGGGAATGAGCCCTATGTTGGGCTCTGCGCTGACAGTGCAGAGCCTGCTTGGGATTCTCTATCTCCCTCTCTGTGTGCCCCTCGTGCACATGTACTTTCTCTCTCTCTCAAAATAAATAAACATTAAAAAAAATAAAACCAATAGCAACATGGCAAATTTAAACTTGGCAGTATCAATTATTCTAAATATAAACATCACAATTCAAAGGTATAAACTGTCAGAGAGGTTGACAAACCAAGACCTGACTATATGCTACCTACAAATCTTATTTATTTTTTTAAGTGTTTATTTATTTTTGAGAGAGAGAGAGGGAGAGAGAGAGCCCAAGTGCGGGAGGGGCAGAGAGAGAGAGGGAGACACAGAATCCAAAGGAAGTTCCAGGCTCTGAGCTGTCAGCACAGAACCCGACCAGGGGTTCGAACCCTGTGAGATCATGACCTAGCTCAAGTTGGACACTTAACCGACTGATCCACCCAGGTGCCCCTACAGATCTTATCTTAAATAAAAGACACAAGTTAAAATTAAAATGATGAGTAAAGTTCGACTATTCTAAAATAATCAAAAGAAAGCTGGCATAGCTATATTAATGTCAGACAAAGTAGATTTTAGAACAAATAATGTGAACAGGGATAAAACTGGGTCATTTGAAGATAATCGTGAGGAGGTAATAATCCTAAACCTCTATGGACATAATAATAGAGCTGGAAAATACATGAAGTAGAAGCTGATAGAACTGCAGGGAGTCATAAACTAATATATAATTGAGTTAAAGCTATAGTTAAATTATAGTTAAAGATTATAATTCTGGTTAAAGATTTCATAAACTAGTATATAATTAAGAATTAAAGATTATTGTTTCAATAATCAGTAGATGAAATAGACAAAACATCAGTAAGGATATCAAAGACTGAAACAACACTATCAATCAAATGAACTTAAGTGATATATATAGAACATTCCACCAATAACAGAAGAATACACATTCTTCTTGAGTTTATACAAAATCTTTTAAAGATAAACTATATTTGGATCCATAAAACGAGCTTAAGTAAATTTAAAAGAATTCAAGTCATACAGAGTTGTTGTCGGATCAAAATGGGGTTAAGATAGAAATCAATAACAAAGCTATGTGGAAAATTATAAAATAATTAAAACTTAGATAAAACACTGCTAAATAATTCATAGTTCATGTAGAAATAAAAAAATAAATTAGAAAATATTTTTAACTGAATAAAAATAAAAACATCATATAAAATTGTTTGGATTCATCTAAAAAAGTACTCAACTGAGAGAAATTATCACAAAATGTCATTACTAGAAAGTTCCCAAATACATGAACTCAGCATACACTGCAAGAAAATTGTAAAAGAAAAGAAAAACAAAACAAAATAACAACAAAAAACAAATAAAGCATAAAAAACAGTAGACTAAAAAACCAGTGAAAGAAAAAAGAAAAAAAAAACAGGATAAATAAAAACCAAAAGCTGGGTTTTTTTTGAGAATATCGATAAAATTGATAAACTTCCTCCTGATTAAATGGGAAAAAAAATGAGACAATAAAATTATCAATTCCAGGAATTAGATATCAGCACTGTAATCAACACAGATATTAAAAAAGAGAATAAGTGAACGTTATAAACATCGTTACACCAAAAAATTCTACAACTAAATGAAGTGGAAAAATCTTTGAAAAGCACAAATTACTAAAGCTCACTCTCTATGAAACAGATAATCAGAATAACATTCCACTAAGTAACTTGAATTTCCATAAAGAGAATCCATGTCCAGATGGCTTCACTTGTAAATTCTACCCAACATTTAAGGAAGGAATACTACCAATTTTATGCAGACTATTTCAGAATATTAAAGAAGACTAAATCCATTACAGTATTCTCTGAGGCCTGATTCCAAAGCCCCACCATAACATTACAAGAAAATAAACTACAGACCAATAAAGTCCAAGTAAGTAGATAAAATATTTTGTAGCAAAGTTTGGGCAAGTGGAATTCAATGATGTATCAAAAAGTTAAAACATCAATGGCTAAATGGGAATTATTACAGGAGATCATGTTTGGTTCAAGATTCATAAATCAATAAATGTAACTAACCATGTTAACCAGCTAAAGAAGAAAATCCAGATGATCATCTTAATAGATATATGGATGGGCATTCGAAAACATCCTACATCATGTCCCCAACTTGATAAGGTGAATTTATAAAGAATATATAGATTATATTATACTTAATGATAAAAACATGAATGCTCGTCTCTTAAGATCAGAATCAAGGCACACATGTTCACTCATCACTTCTACATTGCACTGGTCTGCATACTAACACAAGAAAAAGAAATAAAAGGCATCAAAGTTGGAAAGCAAAAAGACACAATGGTTTATAAAGGAAATTTAGTATAAAATACTTTTTAAAGCTGCTAGAATTAAGTCTGTTTTTCAAGGAAACAATATACAAAATCAGTATAGAAAACAATTATATGTCTATATGCTAGTGATGAAAAATCAGAAATTGAGATTTAAAAAATATTATTAAAATAGCATCAAGTATAAAAGCACTTCCAGAATATCAGACTAAGAACTTCTAAAAATCTGCTCTTCAATAAAAGCAATGTTAACGTAGCAAAATTTTTTAACGGTTTCAAAACTCTAGAAATTAGCCAAAGGCTTTCAAAAATACAAGGACCATTTATTCAAGAAAAATGGCTGAATTTCATAAAGAACCTTCCTATCTTCTTTATGAATGGCAAGGAGGGGTTAGGAAATGTCAGGACATTTTGCTGAGGGAATGGAGGATAAGTAGCAGAAGCATTGACAACTCGATGGAACTGTGCCTTTCAATAATACATTAAGTAAACTGTGATAGAAAGCCTTCTGAAAAGGTAATTTCAGATTTTAGCTTTATATTTTATAGAGTATAACATACAAGTTCCAATGTAAGATATTTTTTAAAAGGCTAAAATCATATTAAGATAGACAACAAAACAATTGCTTGTAATGTTTTAATTAATTAGCTGGATCAATTATTTTGTCTCCATAAAGCTATGACTCATTCTATTTGTGGATATAAAAATTGCTTTAGGAAAAAAAAAACTAAAAAAAAAAAAAAAAAAAGGGGGCGCCTGGGTGGCTCAGTCGGTTAAGCGTCCGACTTCGGCTCAGGTCATGATCTCGCGGTCCGTGAGTTCGAGCCCCGCGTCAGGCTCTGTGCTGACCGTTCAGAGCCTGGAGCCTGTTTCAGATTCTGTGTCTCCCTCTCTCTCTGACCCTCTCCCGTTCATGCTCTGGCTCTCTCTGTCTCAAAAATAAATAAACGTTAAAAAAAAATTAAAAAAAAATTGCTTTAGGTAGCTAAGATACTTAATATGAATTTATGAATTTTTAAGTATCTTAAATTTTTAAGTATCTTATGAATTTATGAATTCACTGATATTAAGCATATACATAACTATTTTGTTCTCAAGCAAGACAGTTAGATATTTGCTGAAAAATATATTTTATAGGACAGATAGGTGTTACCTGATATACTGCAGTTTTTCCATTTTTAAAATTTTATTTTTGTCCAATGGTTAGCCTAGCTTAGAAGCTACAAATTGAGCTTAACTGTTTTCATAAGAAGCAGACTAATTTGGAGACTATGGACCTTACTATTGTTATTATTTTTATTTTAAAATAGCTTCCTACAGGTGTGTAATTCAGATCAATTATTTAAACCCTAAAGGACATAAACAGAATAGAGCCCTGATTATATTTGCTTTCTGAAGTTCTTATTGCTAAAAATCTAAAAAGCTGGAGAAGGGTGGTATCAATATATTGAATTTGTAACACATTACATTCTAGGAGATACAGACTTGGAATTAAAACTCAACTTGACATTTTTAAACTTTATTAAATTTACTATCAGTCAGCACATCCTTTAGAACAGAACATTTTCATTGAATCTACGGCAAACTATTTTGGTTTGGCATTTAGAACTCAATTACTTTGGAAGGACATTTATCCATAGTTCACTGATTCATTCATATACCCAAAGATATCATAGTTAAAAAAAGTAAACTCCATTCCTACTCCGTGTTATTTATTAATGCTCTTCATAATTGAACTTATGTTTCTGAAACAATAGCTTTTTTGAGGTTAGTTTTACTTTAGAAATATAGTAAATACTAATGTACTTAATTCAGAAATTAAATTAGTGACACCATGAGAACTCTCTTTTAATGCCCACTCATATTTAGGTAGTATTCAGCATCCCTAATAAAATAATTAGCCACTTAGTTCTATTGCTCTATCAATAAGTAGATTAGTTATGTTATTTCCATGGCAAGATGAACTAATACAATCAAGGATTTTGTTGAATGCCTAGGGAATATATGTTTATGAACATTTTCTTCTCAGATCTTTAAAACAAATTGGCCTTCTAAGCATTATAATATTTTAATTTCAATTCTTTATGAAAGCAGTCCAAAATCTTTATGGTGACTCTTCTGCAAAAGTAAATAACACCATCACATAAACTAAGAGGAAACACAGTTGATGTCTAAACTGAAAAACAAAACAAAATAGAAAATTTCTCTTTCCTGTTTGTCAAATCCTGTTTTTCACAAACCTCCATAGGCCACTTTATCTCCCAGGCCCATCCAACATGCCACCTATTAAAATCTCTTTGTCACTGTATTACAAAACAACAACAACAACAACGACAACAACAACAACAACAACAAACTCTGCAATGTTTTCTTGGGGTTCTGCAAATCAGATTTGCCTTCTCTCTTTAGGTTTCTGCCTTCTTGGAAATACTTTATATTTTCATTACTGTTCACATTGTTGCTTATGAAATGAAGTTTTTAACTGTCTTATCAAGAAAACCATCTTTTTGTGACATTTACATATTCTGTATCAGAGATTTTTAATCTTTTCTTGTGCTGTAGATTTCTTTGGCTTCTATATCCTTCCTGAGAATAATTTCTTTTTAACAAAGACTTTACTTTTTTAGAGAAGCTTTAGGTTCACAGCAGAATTGAGAAGGTACAGAGGTTTCTCACATATCCCTTACTCCCACACATGTAGGCTTCCCCGACTATCAACATCCTCCACCAGAGGGGTATGTTTGTTACAACTGATGAACCTATAATGACACATCCTAATCACTAAAAGTCCATAGTTCACTTTAGAGTTTACTCTTGGAATTGTAAATTCCATGGTTTGAGACACATGTATAATGACATGTATTCACCATGGTAGCATCCTACAGAATATTTTCACTGTCTGAAAAATCCTCTGTGCCCTGCCTATTCATCCTTTTCCCACACCCCACCCCCTGGTAACCACTGATCTTTTTCATGTCTCCACAGTTTTTCCTTTTCCAGAATGTCATATAGTTGGAATCATACAGTATGTAGATTTTCTGGATTGGCTTCTTTCACCTAATATGCATTTAAGATTCCTCCATGTTTTTTTAATGACTTGCTATCTCATTTCTTTTTAGCACTGAATAATATTTCATTGTTTGGGTGTACCACAGTTTATTTATCCATTCATCTACTGAAGGACATGTTGGTTGTTTCCATGTTTAGGCAAGTATGAATAAAGCTACTATAAACATCCATGTGCAGATTTTTGTGTGGACATAAGTTTTCAACTCCTTTGGGTAAATACTAATATGTGCAATTACTGGAATGTACAGTAGAAATATGTTTAGTGTTATTTGCCATAGTCAAACTATCTTTCAAAGTGGCTATACCATTTTGCATTCTCACCAGCAATGAGAGTTTCTGTTATTCCACATCCTCACCAGCATTTTGTGTCAGTGTTCTGGATTTTTGCCATTCTAAGGGCTGTGTTGTGGTATCTCACTGATGTTTTAATTTGATAACATATGATGTGGAACATCATTTCATACATTTATTTCCATTTGAATATCTTCTTTGGTGAAGAGTCTTAATGACTGGCCAATTATTTAATTGGATTATTTTTTATTGCTAATTTTTAATTTTCTTTGTATATATTGGATAACAGTGCATCAGACTTTTGCAAATATTTTCTCACAATGGCGTATGGTCTTATAATTCTCTTGATATTGTCCATATGTATTCTGCTGTTGCTGGATGAAGTCGTCTATAAATGTCAGTTATGTCCAGTTGACTGATGATGTTGTTGAGTTCAACTATATCTTTACTGATTTTCAGCTTGCTGGATCTGTCCATTTCAAAGAGAGAGGCATTGAAGTCTCCAACTATGATAGAGTATACACATATTTCCTTTGTATTTTCATTCATTTTTGCTGCACATAGTTTGACACTGTTGCTAGGCACATACATGTTAAGGTTGTTGTGTCTTCTTGGAGAGTTGATCCTTTTATCATTACGTAATGCCTGTATGTATCATTATGTTTATCCTTGGTACTTTTCCTTTCTTTGAAGTTTTCTATGTTTGAAATTAATACAGCTACTCCCACTTCCTTTTATTATGTTAAAATGGTATATCTGTCTCCATCCATTCACTTTTACTCACAGCTCTGGTAAACAGTGACTGTATTCACCTGTTGTCTCTCCAGCCTTCAGGAAAAGGGGTTGCCTGATATCCTCCTCTTTTTTATGGATTTAAGAAGAGTTGTTGTTTTTCAGTCTATTCTATTTTTTACTTGTTTTTAGGACAGAGTGGTGATATCCAAGCTTCTTTCCATGTGGAACCAGAAAACGTAGCTCTAGAAAAAAGTTTTTATTTATTTATTTTTAATGTTTATTTATTTTTTAGAAAGAAAGCACAAGCAGGGTAGGGACAGAGAGAAAGAGAAAGAGAGAGAATCCAAAGCGGGCTCCACTCTGTCAGTACAGAACCTGACATGGGCCCAATCTTACCTGCTGTGAGATCAGGACCTGATCCGAAATCAAGAGTCAGACACTTAACTGACAGAGCCACCCACCCCAAAACTTTTTTAAAAAGTTTTTAAAGACATAGAATAAAATACTTTGGATTACAGAAGAAACAAATTATACTAAAATCTATTTGTCAAAATAGTAAAGAATAATTTTATGATGTAGTAATATATGCTTCATTATAAATTATTAATGTTATAGAGATAAGTTAAATAATTATTGTAATTTTGAAATAGGGATGAGATTAAACTATATTTTGTTATCTCTATAATAACTAAAGTGTGATATGAAAATCTGAGTCCAGTTGAAATATTGAAATATTGGTGACCAAGTCACTGGCATTGGTAACACTGTGGATTGATGCCTAGATTCATGTGATCTGTGGACCCCAGGACAAGGATCTTGCGTTTTTATCATCTTGTCTGCTGAACTAGATATCTAGAACAACATTCTCCTTTTACCACCTAAATCATTTCTACAAAGAATCCTTAAACATGAAGTCTTAACAGCTACAGGGTAGAAAGACAATTTTTACTTTGAATAAACCTACCTTTTAGTACTTTGTTGGCCTTTAAAGTTGCTATGAAAACTTTAAAAAACAAATCAGAATCTCTTGTCTACCTTAAACCAGCTTAATCATATCTGATGTGATTTTCTCTGTATAGATAGTCATGTTGATAAAGTAAAATATTTTAAAAATTACTTTTCTTGGTGCACCTGGTTGGCTCAGTCCGTTAAGCGTCTGACTCTTGGTTTTGGCTCAGGTCATGATCTCACAGTTAGTGAGTTTGATCCCCACATCAGGCTCTGTGCTGATTCTCTCTCCCTCCTTCTCTCTGCCCCTCCTCTGCCCATGCTCTCTCTCTCTCAAAATAAATAAATAAATACTTTTGGGGGCTCCTGGGTGGCTCTGTCGGTTGGGCATCCGACTTCAGCTCAGGTCATGATCTCACGGTCCGTGAGTTTGAGCCCCACTTCGGGCTCTGTGCTATCAGTTCAGAGCCAGGAGTGTGCTTTGGATTCTGTCCCTCTGTCTCTGCCCCTCCCCCACTCACGTTCTGTCTCTATCAAAAAATGAATAAACGTTAAAAAAATTTTAAAAATTACTTTTCTTTTTTATTCATATTATAAGAAAGATATTTTGATAGCTTTGATTAATTTTATATTTGTCTTTTCTAGTATGGGCTTCTTGCTCCTGCCCCGATGAAGAGATAGTGGGAGATAGTTAAGGAGATAGTTTAAAGTAGGGCTGGAATTTTTGCAAAAGGTGTTCAAAGAGAAGTACAAAGGTAATTTTAATCTTTTAATAAACAAAATAACATTTTTCAGTAGAACAATAGCTGTAGAGCCATTCTTAACAAACTGAGAAATAATTTACATATCATAGAATTCACTCACATTAGATGTACCATTAGATGAGCAAAACCATTCAATTTTAGAACATTTCTCTCACCCCCAAATGATTTCCTCATTCCTACCCTTAGCTCTAGGAAACTACTAATGTATTTTTTGTTCTTACCCTTTTGTCTTTTCTGAATATGTCATATAAGTGGAATCATGCAATATGTGATTTTTGTGTCTTGCTTTTTAAACTTAGCATTATGTTTTGGAAGTTCATTTATCTGTCAGCATGTATCAGTACTTTCTACCTTTGTAGTACTGAGTAGTATTCCATTTTATGGGTGTACCTTTGAATAATGCCACTGCAAACATTTGTGTACAAGTCTTTTTTGTGGCTTTACATTTTCCTTTCTCTCGGGTAGGTACTTAGGAATAGAATTTAACAGTCATAAGACCATAAATTTATGTTTAACTTTTTAAGAAATTACCAAACTGTTTTCTAAAATGACGGTACCATTTTACTTTTCCCTATAAATATATGAGAGTTTGAGTTTCATATACTTGTAATTTATAAACATTTGTAATTGTCTCTTTTTGATCCTAGTCATTCTGCGCGTGTGAAGTGGTATCTCAATGTGGTTTCACTTTGTATTTTCGTAATGACTAATGATGTTAGCATCTTTTCATGTGCTTATTGGCCATTTGTATATCTTCTTTGGTGAAATATCTATTCAAGTGTTTGCCCAGTTTTAACTTGGGTTATTTGTCTTCTTCTTATTGAGTTGAAGAGTTTTTTATGTAACCTCAATAAAAAGTTCTTTATCACATATATTGTTTGCAAATAGTTTCTCCCAGCCTGTGGCCTTTTATTTTTCTTTTTAACTTTCCTAAGGGTGTTTTCTGAAGCACATGAAGCACAAACATTTTAAACTGGGATGAAGTCTAATTTATCAATATTTTATTTTATCACTTGTGCTTTTGATATCATATCTGAAAAGAAAAATTTTTTTTGCCTAAACTAAAATTGTGAGAATTTACTCCTATGTTTTCTTTTAACAGTGTTATGGTTTTAGTTCTTATAGTAAGTGTAATTTCATTTTGGGTCATATATTAACTCTAATTAGGACCTAAGATATAAAGTTAATTTGAGCGCAGTATGAGGTATAAGTCTAGTCCAGCCTTTGTTTTTTGTTTTAATTAAGAAAAGATTGTTTAAATTCTTTTCTCTCTTAATTTTTCAAAATTAAAAGTGGTCTGAATAAAATGATATGTGGAAAAATCCAGAGAGAAGTATAAAGAAATTATTTTTTTTTCAGTATCTGAAGAAAATGTGAGAATGAAAACAAAGAAGGAGAGAAACAGTTTCAGAATTGTGTTCTGTTTCCCCCCAGTCTGGGCCTTGCCTTAATTGGGGAGTACGTAATGTAAGTGATGGTAACTGAGGGAAGGAACAGACTCATTTTGCCCAGTTTAGTCCCTGTTCGGGCCTGTTTGTGAGGCTTCTCACAACAGGCTGTCCTGCTCCAGCTGTTATGCAGCTACCTCAGAGTAAATTTGGTAGAGCAGCAGGAGTTGAGTGGCCAAAGGGAGATGGCAAAGTTGAGTCCAATGTTTCATTTCTCTTCCCTTTGGAAATCCATGTACCCATCTTTTGCTCTTCACGGGTCAGATTTTCAATGACCAGTTCTAGTATTTTAAACATGGATTAGTAATTGCAAATAATGGTTTACCTCACAATAAAGGACCTATTCCCAGTAGACTGTGTCTCTTTATGGCACAGATCCTTTCCATTGAAAACTCCAGCTGGAAGTCCAAAGCCATCAGTGGACTCCCACTTAACAGCCCTCTGTTCCATCACCCATCTCCCTGTTGTGATTATCCACTACCATAGTTGTGAAGTCTTTCATTCTTTGCTGTCTTACTAGTTACGACAGAAGTAAAATAAAATTTAAAGACTCATCTTAATACATGGCTATCTCATGAGCCACATTATTGTGCCTAAGTAAGTAAACACTTGTATAAAAAACTTGACTGAACCTTTTGACCTCCTTTAGGGGGTCACCTAAAAATTGGAGACCCACAAAACCCTTCAAAAATAACACCTCTTTCCTTTCAAGTTATTTCCTTCTTTTTGTCTTTCTCCCAAACATAAGAATTACCACTTAAAATAGATTCTTTATATAACTAACATTTTTGAACACTTTTTGTGTTAAACACTGTACCAAATCCCTTGAAGGGATTATCAGACTTAATCCCCACAGTCATTTTATGAGATGTGGTGTCTCATTTTGGGCATCATTTCATTTGAAATATATGAATCTTTTCTCTCAAGAAGGGTTTGTGGGATTTTGACTTAAGCTGTTATTTATGTACTCATTTTAGCTCTCATTTCTGCCAGTATATGCCTTTATAGATAAAAATGACTATTCCTTCAGGAAGGAGACTCTTGTTAACTTTCCTGTGCATCTCCCTCAGTTGGTTCCAGTTTGCCTCACAGTTGATGAACAGACTTAAATTTAGCCTTGCTAAAAACAAAGAAGAATTACTTAAATATTTTCATAAGGAGGAATATATCTTTAAGAAGATAGAAGGAAGTAATAGCACTTTATAAATGATGGAAAATAACTGAGTTGCATACCTCATGTGGAGAAAGATTCATATGATGCAGTACATTTTGCTGTGGAAAATTGACTCATATAATAGCTCAGTTTCAAATTTCTATTATCAAATATGCCATTTCAGATGGTTTAAAATATGTCTTGTCAAAAATTTAGCACTTAATTTTTTTAGTTTTACTGATGTACATTGAATCAAATGAGTCTTTCTCTCTCTGTATATATACATATATACATATATATATATATATACATGTATATATACATATATACATATATATATATACATGTATATATACATATATATGCTTTTTGAACATTTATTTATTTTTGAGAGAGAGAGAGAGAGAGACAGAGACAGAGTGCAACTGGGGGAAGAGTAGAGAGAAAGAGAGGGAGACACAGAATCCGAAGCAGGCTTTAGACTATGAGTGGTCAGCACAGAGCCCGACATGGGGCTCGAACTCACGAACCATGAGATCATGACCCGAGCCAAAGTCAGACACCTAAACAACTGAGCCACCCAGGCGCCCCATATATGTGTATATATATATATATATATATATATATATATATATATAAATCAACATGGAATCCAGGAAGATAAGGGAAGATAAAGGTTAGCAGTTATTTGGAAAATTTGTATCTGAGTGATGGATGATTTTGTATACTTTATAGTCTTAGACTATTTGGTTTATAATATTATACAGATATTTGCTTAAACTGAAGGACACCTTTTGTCACCCCACAGACTTTTTGTGAATATTTTTCAGAGGGGGGAGATGGATGTTGGCAACTATATATGATTTTGATCAATCATACACATTGGTAAAGGTGGCAATATTACCTTTGCAGGATTTTAGGCCTTGGAAACTGATATAATTTTCATTTTTGTCTTTTTTTCCTGCCTTCTTTCCTTTTTTTGGGTATATAATAGTTTCAGCCATTAAAACCCAATAAGATTAAGCAGAGACTAAATATTGAATGAACTATTTCATGCACATATAAATGTATGTGAAAGTATTAAGTGCAAACATTGAACAAAGAACTTGCATGTGATAAAGGAGTTTTACTTCTCACACAGCTAAAGAGGTTTGAACTTGATATTTGAACTTGATAAAATCCTAATTTTGCTGTGGTTTTTAGACCTTATCTATTTGTGAGTCATTGATATTCTTCCTTTTTCTTCCTTATGAGTAGTAGTAAACGTCATTGTAAATGTGCAGGATTTTGAGCTTGACTCTCTGAGGTTTTTATTGTATCTCCACGACTTGTTAGTTTTGTGGCTTCAGGCAAGAGAGTCCACCGTGATATGCCTTGGTTTTCCTGTGTAAAATGGAGAAAATAATACCTCCTCATAAAATTGTAAACCTTACTAAACTGTAAGGTATTTTAAAAAATAATGTAAAAAGTACCCCCTATTTTTTGATGTTCCAGATTTCACAATACCTAATAGTCTCCCTAATTTTAGAAATCAAGTTAAATTTATGAGGCCCATGCTTTTAAAATAATTTTTCAGGGGCGCCTGGGTGGCTCAGTCGGTTAAGCGGCCGACTTCAGCTCAGGTCACGATCTCGCGGTCCGTGAGTTCGAGCCCCGTGTCGGGCTCTGTGCTGACAGCTCAGAGCCTGGAGCCTGTTTCAGATTCTGTGTCTCCCTCTCTCTGACCCTCCCCCGTTCATGCTCTGTCTCTCTCTGTCTCAAAAATAAATAAACGTTAAAAAAATTTTTTTAATAATTTTTCAGTTGAAGTAAAACACATTCATAGAAGTGCCAGAATTATATATGCTCAGTTCAGTGAATCATTACAAACCAAATATCTATGTTCCCTATGAGGGCCCTATGTCTGTCCTTCACCATTATCTCAACCTTCTTTCTCAAAGGTGACCTCTGTCCTGACTTACAATACTATATACTTACAGAGGTGTCTTATCTCTTTATATAAATTCTAACAGTGAACTTTAATGTTATAAGGAAGCTTCAGTTCCCACATAATGTGTATGTGTGTATGTGTATATGTGTGTGTATTTAAATGTTTATTTTGAGAAATTTCAAACAAACAAAAAGGGGAGAGAATGTTTCAGTGAATTTCTATGTACCATTACCCTGCTGCAAAAATCATTCACTCATGGCCAATTTTTAAAAATTATATCCCAAAGTCACTGCCTGCACAATTTGGAATCAAATCCAATACATCATATTTCATCTTGAAATATTTAGCCAATAGAGAATCTTTTTTGAAAACTGAACCAGATATTAATTATATCTAAGATATTAACAATATTTCCTTAATATCACAAATACATAATCATGCCACCAGATTATTCTGTTTGGTCTGCATAGGGGTGTGTGTGTATTTAATGTTGAGTTTTTTGGGATAAGTTTTAAAAACAAGGCTTACACATTATATTTGGTTGACAGGTTTTCTTAGTGCTTTTTATTCTATAGATTCTGTCTGTTTTATTTTTCTCCTGCAACTTATTTGTTGAAGTAAATGCACCATTTATCCTAAAGTTTTTCCTAAATTGTTTATTTTAAACAATAATCATAATGATGCCAGTAGTATGAAAATCTCCTTCCCACTTCTCCAACATTCTTGTTTTTATTGATTGAATTCCTGCAGTGAGAACCATGCTTCTATTAACACATGTATAATATCCTCAGTATAAAGTAAGAAGAAAATAATGCCATAACATTTCTAATTGCACAAGGCCTGCTGTACCGAGAAATGAGCTCCAATGTGTAATAGTTCAAAAGAATCACATTCTTCTGAGGATACACCAAAGTTTTTTTTTTTTTAATTTATTTATTTGTTTTGAGAGAGAGAGAAAGAAAGAGCATGCACATGAGCAGAGGAGGGGCAGAGAGAGAGGATCCCAAGCAGGCTCCTTGTTGTCAGTGTAGTAGAACCCAATGTGGAGCTCGAACCCACAAACCAGGAGATCATGACTTGAACCAAAATCAAAAGTCAGGGGCCCAACTGACTGAACCACTCAGGCATTCCAACATGGAAGTTTTTGCGTGCACATGTATAATATATGGAAGTGCAGTTAGTTTGAAAATTCAAAAGTGCTAATTGATAGGCCGCTTTAGTGTATTTCCAACGTGCTTTTTTCTCTGCTGAAGATGAGTTTATTTGAAATATTAGTATGTTTACAAAATGTAGCTAGTCTCTTTTCTGACATGAATTGTTCTGGTGTTCAAAGGGCAATTCAGTATCTGCTTTAGAAAATACTGATGTTAAGAGTTTAAATGATTGGTGGATTATCAGTAAGATTCCACACTCATTGACATCACTTGGGCCAAACTTATAATAGTATTTTAATTTGCTCTTGTTAAATCCTCATAGAATCAAATCAAGACTTTAAGAAACTTCCACAAATTTAATTCCACATGTTTCCCCCATTCCGAACCTATGGCTTAATCCCTTACTTTACAGAGAAGATTGACTTTTCTTGAACTCTTTATATTTGAAGAAATAGGTATGTTTTCTCAGAGAGATAGAGCACAGTTTTAGGATTAAGTGTGAAAGGGCCAGGTGTCAGTGATCTGAATTCACGCTGAGGGTCTACCACTTACAAGCTAAGTGGCTTTGGATAAATCAGTAATACTTCGAATTTGTCTCCTTTTCTATAAAATGAAATTAAAATTCTACTTTACTCAAGTATTGATGTGACTATTAGTTGAGATAGGCTCACTATAAAGTGTTTGACACAAACTCAGCACAGAGAAGAGTTCTTACTGTTAACTAACAACATGCTATATTAACAATAATCATAATGATGCCAGTAGTATGAAAATCTCCTTCCCACTTCTCCAACATGCCACGCATAGACAAGTTTTCCAGAGGTACATATCTCATCACCCATTCACTAATTCACAAACGTATTATCTCACAGGTACTTCGTGTGAGTCATTGCTCTAGGAGCTGGAAGCACAGAGATGAATAAGATAGGGTTCTATTGAGTGGCTTACAATCTATCCCTCATTTTAAGAAACTCAGGGATCCCTAATTGCCTTTGGATTGATTCTAAGGCCTTCATATTTAAGGCTATCCCTAATATGTCTGTTAACTGCCTATGTGACCTCATTTTATCACTATTCCTCTGAGATGATCAAATTGAGTTATTTATTATTACTAACTTTAAAGCTTTTCCATCTTTAGGTGTAGGTACCTGCTTTTTACATGCACCTTCATGTCTGCCTTAAGATCTACAACCCATTTTTTTCTTTAATGTTTATTTATTTTTTGAGAGAGAGAGAGACAGAGGGAGAGAGAGAGAGAGACTGAATGCCTGGGGGGTGGGTGGGGAGGGGCAGAGAGAGAGAGGGAGACACGGAATCTGAATCAGTCCCTAGGCTCCTAGCTGTCAGCACAGAGCATGGGGCTCAAACCCTTGAACTGTGAGATCATGACCTGAACCGAAGTTGGACACATAACTGACTGAGCCACCCAGGTGCCCTGCCACCCATTCTTTAAGTAAATTTTATTGAGTTTTATAACTAAATGCTGTAAGGATAGAAAAATTTTCCCTTCTTCCCTTCCAGGTTCTTTGGCTGGTCTAATAATTAAATTGACGTAGACAGATTAACAGAGGAAAAAACAAATTTAATTTTGTATGTACAGGAGCCCCAAAGATATGAGACCCAAGGGCAAGTCAGGCAGTTGAGGCTTAGGTGCCGTCCTGAGCTAAGGAATGGGACAAGGGTTTGGGGCTTCAAAGGGGAGGAAGGCCATTCACAGGATGGTAAGAACAGCATATGTTGGCTAATTACAGGTTTGCCCTGCCATGCACAATGGCTTTCAGATAAAAAGTTATCTCTGGTAATAGCTCTTTTTCTGGTATAGGCTCCTTATCTAAATTCTTTTAGTTAGTGAAGGGAGAGGTAGAAGTTTTTCCTGAGTCAGCTGGGTCTTGATTGCTTTCGGCTCAAAATAATCCACATGCCAAAGCAGCATATTTTGGAGTGGCATATTCTATTGCCCTTCAATGCAAACTTTGATTTTTCTGAACCCCACCCTTTAGCATCACTGTGTAGTTCTAATGGCCTTTATCAAATTCAGCCTTCTGACTTAATTAATTAAATACTTGTATTTGTTCTCTGCCTTCCAAGTCACATTAGACATTATTATAAACTCCTTGCTAGCTGTAACTGTATCTTATGTATTTTTGTGAGCTTTAGCACCAAGAGGAATGGTTGTACATATAATAGGATAGGACTTCTCATTTAAATAAAAGTAAATACATTCAAGTCACTATATTACATCACATAAATAGCAAATATTTCTCTTTTTTGATATATGCTTGAAGTAAAGGGCGGTTTTCTTCCCACATAAAGTATCCTATTCTTTTTTTTAATGTTTATTTATTTGAGAGAGAGAGAGAGAGAGAACACCTTGGGGAGGGACAGAGAGAAATGAGGACAGAGAATCCAAAGTGGGCTCTGCACTGATAGCAGAAAGCCCTATATGGGGCTCAAACTCATGAACTTCGAGATCATGACCTGAGCTGAAGTCTGATGCTTAACCAACTGAGCCACTAAGGTGCCCCTAAAGTATCCTATTCTTTATGAATGGTAGAGTAAAGTTCACTACTTGCCCTCTAATATTTATTCTTCCTTTATCCCTTAATAACAGAATTTCTGGCTGAGTACATGATTGCCCAATTAAAGTCTCCCTTGCTCCTCCGTGTGCTGAAATAACTGCATCCAGGTCAATGAGGTATGAGCAAAAGTGATCTGTATGACTTCCAGGTCATGCCCTTAAAGAACGGATAGGCACACTGCTCCTTTTTTACTAGCTGCAGTGTGGTGGTGGTGATGAACCTCCTAAGAGTGATGGGAGTAACATCAAGGGTTGATGGGAACAAGATAGAAAGAGCCTGGTGTGTGATTTCAGGGAGTTAGCAAACCAGCTTGGACTTCTTACGCCCAAATATTTATGTGAAAAAAAAATTAACTCCTACCTCGAAGAATTTTCGTTGTTGTAATTGTTTTTATTTTTATTTTTTAATTTTATTTTTTGAGAGACAGAGAGAGATACAGCACGAGTGGGGGAGGGACAGAGAGAGAGGGGGACACAGAATCCAAAGCAGGCTCTAGGCTCTGAGCTGTCAGCGCCGAGCCCGATGGGGGGCTTGAACTTGTTGGGAAAATGAATACAGTTTTACCCCATAAGATGGCCGACTGGACTAAAACAAGCTCTGGTCTTTAGCTTGGAGACCCCTCTTCTGGGTTCTTCTTGCCCTGTTTGCCATGTGCGCGAAAACCCACCACAGATATGGAAGCTGGCAACTATATGGAAGCTCGCTCCCTTCATTTGGGGCTCAGATCTTTGGAGAAACGGCCTCCTCTGAGCCTGCCAGTGTTGAATAAATCTCCGATCCACCAAGATCTCTGAGTGCCACTTGGTTTTTCTGCCAGCATTCCAGTCTGGTTCCATAACAAACTCATGAACCGTGAGATCATGATCTGAGCCGAAGTCAGATGCTCAACGGACTGAGCCACCCAGACACCCCTGTTGTTGTAATTGTTATAGCAGCTTAGCTCTATCATAAATAAAACTGCTTGTGTGTATAAACTTATTATTAAATTCACAAAATTTCTGTATTTTGTTTTAAACAGTAGAGGTAACTTTAGATACATAAGCCAGAATTCTAATGTAGAAATTTGAGAATAAATAAGCAGGGCATTTTCACTTCTACATATTAAAAATGAAAATACTTTCAATACAGAAAGAAATTAAAACAAAAAGAAGACATTTTTATGAAAAAAACTATTTTCTTTCAATCTTAAGTAACAATTCATGAATATATTCAAGATATCCAAAATAAATGTTACCATATTTTTAAAGCTCTGTATACTTAAAGTAGAATGGTACAGAATATTATTGTTAATGACCTGAAGGTTAAGGTTATTACTAGTGAAATGCTTAGGTTTTAAACCAAATCATGTCAATTCACATATAACAAATATTAAGGTATTCTGCTTAATATGAAGATGACAAGGCAGCATAATTTGTGGTCCTGTGTTCTAAGGCTGACCATCAGATTCAGATTTGTGTGAGAAACTTTTTAAGAAAATATTTTTATGTTATTTATTTATATTTTTTAGCAGGGGGAACATAGCGGGAGAGAGAAAGAATCTTAAGCAGGCTCCATGCTCAGTGCACAGCCCGGCATGGGGCTTGATCCCAAGACCCTGAGATCATGACCTAAGCTGAATTGAACAGTCCTATGCTCAACTGACTGAGCCACCCAGGTGCCCTTTGTGTGAGGAACTTCTATGGCATCTTCCTGTGATCTCCTGCAGACTGATTTATTCAACATCTCTGAGGATGCCTCCAGCCTCCTGAGTCTCATTTGTATTTAAAAAATTCCCGGAAGGTTGTGATGATCAACAATGTGAGCACAATTACTGTGAAGTATAGTTCTAGTGCTCCAGACAAAAAGTTAAAAATACAAGTCAAAGAAGGTCTTGAGGGACTTGTGATTTAATGTGAAGAGACAGAACAAAGACTGGATAGTAATTTGAAAACACTAAACCATTCCCAAGTTTCAGAAGATAGTTCTGTGCAGAAATTTCAACACTAAAACTGTTCTCTAGTTGTAGTTTTATAGAGTTCTTTGTAACTGTTCTTATTTGATTTCTCAATGCATAGTTTTTGTGTTTGTTTTTGGCTTCAATTACTTACCTTTTTAAGCAAAAGCTTTTTTGAAGTTTCAGGTAAAAAAAAATTGTGTAACAGATGGATACAAATATCTTCTAGGTAAAAGAATGCAAGTATTAATTACCCTATGGCTATTGTTAACAATCAGGTATAAGCTATTTTTCATATTTTAGTAAAACAATGTCAGCATAGATATCAATTATGCAGCTTTGTAAAAAATATGACTATAAAAAATCCCACTTTTCAAATATGGTGCTGCAGGAATGTTTTTACCCCTAGAACTATCAGTTTAACAGCTTGATTTGCTAATTGCTTGAGTGGGAAAAACACAATTATCAGTATCTTTTGATTAAAATAATTGGTGATGGATTGAATCAGTCATCTTCCTCTCTTAAATCCTTCTTGTGAATTAGAAAATTACAAATTAATAAAAAATTAAAAATATCAGTTGTTTTCTTACACTAGAGCACATAGTGGGTGTTCAATATTTGTTTCAAATATATTTTAATTGAATCGAATCAGATCAAATGCTAAACTTCTGAAGGAAAAATATTAAACTATCAAAAGTGTTTACCCCATTAGATTTTGTCAACCAAGGAAAGACAAAATAAAATGTGTGCATTTACTTGGGGTCTTGGTGTCTTGGGGATTGTAATTCGGGAGACATAGAGATCAAAAGCATGCTCTGGAGAGACAAAGGAGTTAGAGCTTTTAAAGAGGAAAGAGAATTTACATAAATTGCTTTGAATAAAATGTGATTGATGCTGATATAGCTACAGTTATGCTAATCTATATGTGATTAGTTGCTAGGGCTAATGTTAGGTGCAAAGTCCATTTACATCCATGCAGTAGGTGTCTTAACTTATAGCTGAGGTCAGCAAAAATTTTAAGGACGTGTGACAGAACACATACAGAAGCGCCACTTCCTCAGTGTCCTCCTGGCTCAATTTTAAAGAACCCTGTAAACACTGCTTACTCCATTTTTTTCCTCTCCATTATCAGTTTGTGAGTTTGCTGGGAACAAGGGCAGTATCTGGCCAGATTCCTTCCATAACTATGTCTAGAACATGGTTAAAGAACACCCACCAATAGGATTGCTTGCCATTTCATAATCCATTATAACTGCAGGAAAATTCATATGCAAGGCTAAAGATAAAGAATTTGACCATTTGACCATTCATTCTAACTATTTAAACTCACTAATTAATTATACTTCAACACGCATTGGTGTAGTAATTAAATTATATATATATATATATATATATATATATATATATATATATAAAACAGCCCAAGCTACCAG
Source organism: Panthera uncia (assembly GCF_023721935.1). Lineage (NCBI taxonomy): Eukaryota > Metazoa > Chordata > Mammalia > Carnivora > Felidae > Panthera > Panthera uncia. Next base: position 84,863,803 of record NC_064811.1, read on the forward strand.
GTCAACTGTATTTTATTTGGATCATTTAATTGCTTACTCTGATTAAATGAAGATTTCTTTTCCTTCCATAAAATCCTTTGAGATGTAGGATTCCTGGCAAATCTTTGACCTTTCTCTCAGGTCCAAATAATACATAAACAAAAGAAATTAGTTTCAACTAAATATCAAAGGTCACAGTGATTTCAATAGCTATCACCAAGGGACTTTTTTTCTTCTCCTGCTCACAGTTAAGACCAAGACGGAATTAACATGACAAAACTAAACACATTCTTCTTTATTAAGTAGCAACTTTGAGTGAAATGTCTTTGTATTCTCCTAGTGAAATTTTGAACTCAGTACAAAGGGATTTACAACTATAGCAATAATGATATGCCCCGATTCGAGAGACCCCCTGAAAACAAACCACCAGAGTCCAGAGTCAAAGCCAAGCGGCAAGGGTCGTTTATTGCAGGTTCGAACCTGGTCCTCCGCGCACTCGTTGCCGGTGACGCTAAGAGGCCCCGAGCGAGGATCTTACAGCTTCTTTTATAGACAGGCACAAACAAGTTAGGGATTTCTTGAGGTTACAGAGCTGTTATTGGTTGACATTTAGATTTGAACACTCAGCAGAACTTGATTGGTTCCCGCCTTTATTTCAAACCACTCAGCAGAACTTGATTGGTTCCCGCCTTTAGGTCAGACCACAACTGGGCACGCCCTGGCTGGTTCTGGGAATGGCTGGGGGGGGGGGGGGGGGGAAGGTCTTTTCTTTGCAGTTGTGAGTACACCTGGTAATTTTTCTCTTAGTCTCTCAATAACTCTCACTATACTTGCAATTTTTCTCTACTTTGGAGCGATTTGAATTACAAATATGTCTGGGAAGAGACTCCTAAAATATTAAGACTTGTGATTTAGTGAATTTCTATGTGTAAGCAAACATATATTTATCTTTAGCACATGCTATGGCCAACCAGCTACTTGGCAGTATTAATTTTAACAAATTATTTTGTATGGAAAGAGCATTGTTAAGCCAGGAGTGCACTGGGACATGTTAACATTTTTAATTTCCTGTTGTGGAGGATGGGATTAATTTTCCCCTTATTCTTCTAGTTTCTTGGTTGAGAACTCTCCATCATAAAAAGTCAGATTAACAGGAGAAAAGTAGAAGTTTAACATGTAATCTTCCTGTATACCCAGGAAAACTGAATAAATCAAATGGCTTAAGCCAACACCTTAAATACTGTCTTCAGCTAAAGACAAAAGAAGATGTTTTGGGGGAGGGAAGCCAGTTATGGGAGATTATCAGACAAAGCAAGTAAACAATGGTTGTCATTTAAGTCCCATTGTTTTTTCCACTGATATGAGTTGTTCTAGGTTTAGTTATCCTCTTCCTCTTAGTATAGAGAAGACACCCTTATATAAATGGAGATTTGCCTCGTAAATGTCCCTTACAAAAGGGTAGTTTCTAGTAGGTTTTCAGAGATTCTCCTGTCACCTCTTTTCTAAAAATAACTGGCTCTAGATAATCCTTATGCCAAAGAGGCGTATTTTGGGACGACAAATTCTGTTTCCTGTCAGTGAATCAATCTGAAAATAAAGAGGCACAGTGTGAGTAAAACAAGTGTCTACAAGGGACCAAAGAATTGCAATTTGAGGAGCACAGATTCAGGTCAATACCCAAATAATGTTCCTGCTTCTAGGGTGAAAGAAAAGGATTTTTATGAGGAAAAAGAAGGGGGCCATTACATGAGTTGAAGAAAAGAAAAAAAAGTATTTCTTATGGGTGTTAACAAACTAAGCTACTCTGGGTTATATACTGATTAACTGCTGATTTTATCTCCAGAACTTCTGTAACTGTCAGTTTTGTGGTTAAGATGTGGTCAAAGTAATTGACAATTTCTTAAAACATTTGTGGTTTTGCCCAGTCCAAAGGTTTTGGTCCAGTTCAAGCAAGGCAAGTAATGTGGTTTCTGTACAATGGCTATTCCAAGTCCATTTTAAAATGACTCCAGTCACGTCAGTTTTTCACATTTCCCCCTTTTGATCTAGATCTTTCTCTGAAAACACCACCCATTGGAAATTATTGTTGATTGACCACTGGAAAACATTGCTGATGAGCCATCAAGCGTCACAGATCCCTCCTTGCCAGTAAGACTTATTCTCAGTGTGTCAAATCCCTTGGGAAAGTGATTCCTTAGGAGCCTTAGGCCACATTTGAGCAACAAGAGTGCCAGAGCCAAGAAAGCCTTTCCTGTCAAGTTTCTTAAGACCACATAAATTCTGCAGTTTCTGGAAATGCCCCACGTCGTGTCTCATAAACTTTATGAGTTTATGATAAATGCTGAGTGACCATTATCTACATGGTGTCCATTGAGCTATACAAAGGAGACAAAGTTTTGTGATGAAAAAATCCCAAAAAGAATAAATAAAATGCTAAGTACACATTGAAGGAGTAATCTGAACTAGGAAGCAATTCCTGAAGGTAGCCAGCTAAAAAGATCAAAGAACCAGTGGGCTCTGCATTTAACTACTTGGTTTTGAGAGACTAAGAGAAAAATTACCAGGTGTACTCACAACTGCAAAGAAAAGTCCCCCCCCCGCCCAACTTGCCTTCCCAGAACCAGTCAGGGTGTGCCCAGTTGTGGTCTGACCTAAAGGCGGGAACCAATCAAGTTCTGCTGAGTGTTCAAATTTAAATGTCAACCAATAACAGCTGTGTAACCTCAAGAAATCCCTAACTTGTTTGTGCCTGTCTATAAAAGAAGCTGTAAGATCCTCGCTCGGGGCCTCTTAGCGTCACCGGCAACGAGTGCGCGGAGGACCGGGTTCGAACCTGCAATAAACAACCCTTGCCGCTTGGCTTTGACTCTGGACTCTGGTGGTTTGTTTTCGGGGGGGGTCTCTCGAATCGGGGCATATCAGTTTGTGCCCAGATTTTATCTAGTTTCTGTTTCTACTTTGCCAGAGGTGTTCACCCAAGTACAAGATGTGTTTATTACAAAACAAACTTTACCTTGTTCTACTAGGAAGAATCAAGAGCAATTCTATTATCTTGTACAACTTGTGCAAGAGAGTCCCAAGATTTTTCTTGGGCGGCTATTGTTTTAGTGACAGATTTGGCAATATCCCTCAAGGTTTTAGATAGATTTCTGATCATATATTCCTTTACCTACCAAACTATGTTATACCCAGAGAGAATCAGGGAATTGCTTATTTCAAAACCTGTTTAATCTTTAGAGCTGAAAATGGATAATTTTTTTACCTTTTTTTTTTTCAGAGACTGGTCATTTACAAAATTTGTTCTACTATCTTTTTTTTCCTGAAGAGGTATTCTGACCTTCAAGTAGCATTTAAATTATACATGATTTCATAACCTAAAGTCTTGTAATGATCAGAAAGCACAGGCTGGAAGAAAAGGATCTATCCAATACATTACTGTGTGTCACATCTAAGACAACTAGAAAAAAGGAACCTATAAATCAACACTGAACTTCAAATTAAAATGGATTATTGGGTAGAGGAGGAGGACAGATTATTGTTAAAGGTATGAAAATAAATAAAGGAAACCTCATTTAAAATGGAGTCTGAAGCACAAAGGGGGAGCTCTCAAGAACTGCTCTGAGCCTGCATAACCGGTGGGAAGAAAGAAAGTAATTATGTCAACAAGAGAGGACATTTTCACGGAGAATTTATCTCCTGCATTTAAGAAAAGGAAAGAAGATCCCTTCCTGCCCACATAACAACTACCTGCAGCCAATGCGGACTATTGAAGCCTCAAAACTTTCCTTCTCCAATAAATTTTTGTTCAGAACATTCCTCCTCAATTTTTCCTAAAACCAAGTAAAAACTGACCTTCTTCAGATTTGCCTATGGTCTGCCATAGCTTGCTTGTCTCAAATTACAATTCCTCTGCTTTCCCAAATACACTCTTTTAAAAAAAAAAATAAAGTTGCTCTTTGTCCTATTTAAAGTTAACAAAAGTATGGGGGCAGGACTGTATACTTTGCAATACCTTTTGCAATACCTTTCTCCAAGAAGAGAAGAGCTTAGAACCACACATATACCAACACTACACCTGACTACAGGTTGGAAAAGAGAGAAGAAATTGAGGGTACTGAACCAATACCAGGAGCATGAGGAAGGAGCTGGAGTTGACGAGCTGAATGCTATCCCAGAATTCAGTGAATGGTCTTATTTTCTCACAACTCTTCCTTGTGGTTTAAACTGGTATCATTCATCTAACTGAATGAGAAATTCCAAAGTGGAGCAAAGCAATTATCTTTCTAATTCTCTTGAGGACAACGCAAAGCATATATTGTTACTTTATTGAAAACTGCTATTTGCCAGGTACTAGGTTGGCCCTGGAAATTTCTAAATAAATTCACCACAGTCCCTATCCCCTAGGAGATTGATATTTTATTTGAGAGACAGAGGAATAATAAGTTAATAGTGATGGTGATTTCACAGGTTCTATACTTAACACAGTCTTGGAGAACAGAAAATATTTTGTGATGATCTGACAGTTCATAAAGGTTTGTCAGGAATTGTCTAGGAGAGTGGAGGCAGTGGGGATAGGAGTGGGGCATGGGAACAGAAGAATGAGATTGAGAATGGAAATATTTTGGCATCTCATGTTACAGATAAGAATTCTTATGCTAGTGTTGTTTTCATTCATTGTAAGTAGTGCTGTTTTTTTTTTTTTAAATCTGTAATAAGCTTCATTTTTGTTGTTTTTTGGAGTTGACAATTTTATCAGGATATGTTATCTTTTTTTTAATGTTTGTCTGTATGTTTATTTATTTATTTATTTATTTTTATTGAGAGAGGGAGAGAGAGTGCACAGGGGAGAAGTAGAGAGGGCGGGGGGAGAGACAGAATCCCAAGCAGGCTCCACACTGTCGGCACAAAGCCCAATATGGGGTTCAATCTCACGAGCTGTGAGATCACAACCTGAGCCAAAATCCAGACTGAAACACTTATCCAGCTGAGCCACCCAAGTGTCCCAGGATGTGTTCTTTTTTAAATATATTGATTAATATCCATGTATTTTAACATATAATTTTAATCTGCACTATATTCTCTAGAAATCATTTTCTTTATTATTAAGATTATAAACTAAACTTTCAGCTCTCTTCATTCTCCTAGTCAGCGCTTTTAAAAAAGTTTTACAATAATGTTTTAAAGCCCATGAATTCATATTTCTTCATAAATTCAGTCTGTACTTGTGAGGCTTGGCTAATATATCCCATTCAACAGAACAACTATATTTTTTCATGAATTTATATCCAAAAATTTCTATATGTTTTGTAGATTTATATTCCCACATTCTTATGAATTCTATGTATGTTAATGAAAGCATTTTTTTTTCTATTCTCCAGAATCAATCAGCCTAAATAACTAGTGCCAGGTTTAGTTGAAGAGTTGACATGCTTATGTTTCTTAAATACTAAATGAAAACAAAATAGAAAAGTTAAAATCTTGCTGAGGCATAATAGTAAAGGTATTGATGCATATTCTCGCCCTTGCCAATTGAAAATAGATGTTTTCTACATCTTTTTGTTGAATAAAGACAAATCACCATCATTTTAATAGTTATACACCGTTTGCTAGGAGATGTTTTGATATGTTTCAGTGAGAAAACCACATATAGCACAGCAGTGAAAATTGAAGATACTATTTGCTTGAGTGGATCATAATCTGTGCTTACTTTCTATATCCTGTCAATATTCTACATAATCCAAGCTGGCCAACGAGAGATAAATATACATTGAATTGAAAAACATTGCATGTACTCTTCGATGTGGTCATCAACCTCTCTGAATCTCCATGAATGAAGTGAGGTTTTATAATTAATGCTAGGTTTTTGGTTGGGAGAGGGGGACCATATGGCTTCCAAACACACCTCCTTACCATTATATTTCCTTTTCCGTAACCAAAGAAGTCAGTAAAAAGTTTCCACAATTACGGAAGATAACTATTCCAGACCTATCCTGTGTAACTTGAGAAGTACAACTTGTAGTGTTCAGGATCCCACAATCATGTATTCCAGGATCCTATCTCTATCATGTGGCACCACCATTCCCTACTCTGACTAGAGGACCTGGTTGCCTTGTGTGTCTAAGGAATTACAGTTGTTATCAAATAAGCTCTGACTTTTTTGTGTAGTCCCCTTCCCCACCCCACCGCCTTACCTTGTTATCTGAATAAATGGCGTAGATAACTTTGAGAAAAATTAGAGGATAAGATCAAAGTGTGCATTTGTGTACCATAGCAAGATCTGCCCTCGAGGGTATTTGTCATACCTTCACATAATAACGTAACAGCTCATGACTGCATTTAAGTCAGAGAAATGAATGAGGGGTAGTAACTCTAGTTTTAGGGCTACGTTTGTCTTCTATTCAATAGTCCTGAGTTTATTTTTAAGTTGGTGTTTTCTTGTTTTTGATTTTGTTTTGTTTTGTTTTGTTTTTGTTGTTTTGTTTTGTTTTTGCTTTAATTTTGACCTTGGTATACTTCATGGTAGACTCAGTAGGATGGTAAAGACTACGTGGTGTCATTTTGCAAGTTTACTTCACCTGACATTTTATTTTATTTCTAACTTACAAATGTTTAAGCATAGGTAGAAATCCATGTGACTTATCATATGGATGAATGTTTTATCATTCAAGTATAAACTTAATGGGCTGACTTTTAATTCTATATCTAACAAGCTCATGATTTATTAACTATAGCCTGAGGTCTATGTTTATTTCATATCATTATTAAAGTGCTAAGTGCAATATATGTCCAGTTGACTGTTGTGGTAGCTAACCTATTTTATGTCTGGAAGTATATTTCTACTGCAAAAAAGACGCTAACAGGTATTTGCAATCACTGTCACCAATATTCCTCTCTCTCTGATAGAAGAGTGAACAGGCTGTTTTTAAAACATTTAGCTGCTCCAGTCCCCAGTCTATTCTTCAAAATCTGGCATCGGGGCCCTGTTGGGAATTACCGGGTGAGAAATAGCAAAGCTAGCATTTCGTCTTGTAATACCATTGAATTTATTCCTTTTTTTTCTCATGATACTATTGAATTTCTTATTTTATATTTGATGGCCATAATCTTCAGTATAATATAAAATGAGTTCTTGTTATAGCTACAATTGAATTATCTAACCTATTAAATTGCTAGAAATCAGAGATTTCCACCTGTGTTAGGACATCAAATGAGTTGTCTCTGTTAAATGCTGCCATATCCATAAATTCTTTATGACTTAAATTTGTAAATTTTTTTGATAGAGTGCTTTTTAAAACCCATTCCTAATTTGTTTCCTAGACATTTTTTTATGGTATAAGTTAGAAAGTTCCTGTATTTCTTTCTTCATGTGAGCTTTTTCTTTATACATTAATTTTTAAGTCTATACCCAAGCTATAATGATAAAAGATTCATGTTACAAGCCTACTTACAGTCAGAGGTGAGAGATGAGAAGGTGTTAGTTTTAAAATTTTCTGTAAAGAAACTATTTTATCTGACAAACTCTTCCAATGAAGGAGCAGAAACCACTTAGTTGGTCAAGTACATAAAATAAGTTGTGTTTTCAAAATAATTGAGTAAGTGGATGCCACATTTCTTCTAAATCCATCTAGATGTCCTCTGGTGGATATTTAGACTATACTATTTTATATACAAGACATGACAAAGCTGTGAATTTAACTGATGCACTAATTCTGTACAATCCAACTCTGATTATTTGCGTGGTCTGAGCTTCATGACAAAATAAATAAGATATAACTACTTTCTATGATGCAAATTTTCTGAATTTTATCTGTGGCTTGAGGTGAGAATTTACAGATCTGAATTTTGTTGTTTCATTCTTTATGTTAAACACAGTCAGATGCAGCAAAATATTTGCTGCCTTGTTTGCTTATTTATTTGTTTGTTTATATATATATTTATTTATATTCTATGGCAATAGCTACCTGGTTATCCAGAGCTTTTCCCTGATTATAGCAACAATTTAATTTACTCTTTTGATGTTGTACTATAAGCTTTTGGTCTCCTAATGTGAAATATCACTTTTTTCTCACTGCTCAATATTCTTTCTATCCAGGTACCAATTTGAGCACAACAATTTGTTCCAAGATACTTCCTAGAACTATGTCTTTTGAATGAGTTCCTTACTACTGAAGTTATTTGATGGCAAAAAATTTAAAACCATTTTAAATATTTTATTTTTATTTTATTTTATTTTATTTTTTATTTATTTTTGGGACAGAGAGAGACAGAGCATGAATGGGGGAGGGGCAGAGAGAGAGGGAGACACAGAATCGGAAACAGGCTCCAGGCTCTGAGCCATCAGCCCAGAGCCTGACACGGGGCTCGAACTCACGGACCACGAGATCGTGACCTGGCTGAAGTCGGACGCTTAACCGACTGCGCCACCCAGGCACCCCCCATTTTAAATACTTTAAATAAAGGAGAATCATTGGGAGAACATGAATTAGCTTACATAATCCAAAAAAAAAAAAAAAAAAAAAAAGAACTAGGCTTAGAAACATAACAGTCTGAGTTTTCAAGTGGTGGGAGCTATCAGTTCAACTTTTTGGATAGTTTGGCATCAATCTATTTTCTGCCTTTTTATCATTTCTTTAGAGTCAAAATCTTGGGAGGGAGACTTTAATTATCCTAGCTTGCATCATCTGTCTGCACCTTCCTTGATTTTTATACTCAAGCTTGGATTCTAAGCATAACTTCATTAAACACAGTGTTTGATTGAAATTTTTACTAAGACGGCAAACAATGAGGGAGAAATAATTTCTCTGAAGAAAATCTGATGCTATTATCAGTAGAATAGGAAATTGATACAAAATGCCCCAAACTATTACACTGTATCCTGTGTAATTATTAATAGTCAAGTGTTTTATTTCCCATGTAATAGTATGATAATGGTGGATATGCCTTCCATCATTTCTAATTATTGGAGACAATTGTTGAGTAAATTATAACTTTTTGTTAGGTTTGAGGATAAAAGAAGCCAGGTTCAAGAAAACTAGAGATAAACAATTGTATTAAAATAGCATTTAAAATTAATTTAATATTATGTTATAAACTATCCTTTTTTCTTCTTTTTAAAATTTATTTTGTATTAACAAAGAGAATGTCCATAAACATTGAATACTAAAGATCTGTTCATGGCATTGTTTTACCAAAGTTCTTAATGGAGTGTATTTTATTTTCTGAAATATCCTTCATGTACTAATGATGAGGTAGATGAACTGAAGCAATTACTTAAAAAATAATTCCAGACAAAAACATCCATTCTCATTCTGAATCCATTGATTAGAGTAAATTCAATGGTTACAATAGCACTGCTGGTTAAGAATCAACTCCCCATGGTAGGAAGCCATTCAGGTCCTCTCAACAGGTCACACAGGTCTTTCAGATATAGGTGCCATGTTTGAAGACTCACACAAAATGTCTGTGTCACTTGAATTACACAATGTGGCAGTATTTGTTCCATGGGGACATAATCTTGAAAGAAGGGGCAAAGTAGAAAACAATCTGTTAGTATGTTATATGTGAATACCTTATTGGACTGTGCATGGATATGAGGACATTGTAGCCCTTGTTAAAGAGTAATTCCACCGGTGAAGCATCTGTCAGTTCCCAGATGTTCCTGGTGCTGAGGGTGTCTCCTCATTTCCCCATGCGTTGTAAGGTCAGGGCCCTCTTCGCCTACCCATTTGGCTCAGATGATTTGAACTGAATTTGGTTGTCCTTCTCTACCATCCAAGCTTTATTTTCAGCCTCAGGATACGTGGGATACTCGACCATTTGTATCTTCTCTCGTTCTTTGCATCTAGAATTAAATTAAGTATTGATTTGTGTTAAAATAATCAATGCTTATGCTTCCTCCCATTAGTCTGGCAAATGTTATAGTTAGTAATAATCATAAACCTATAGAGAATACACAATGTTTGTGTGAATTCTCTCCAAGCTACAGTAACTTGCCTTTATTTTTAATACTATTAGATTTTTAAAAATTATAGGTAAGAAATATGTGCTTACTGAGCATCCTTTAACATTGATTCATACAGAAAGAAAAACTTGCTGTTTTAGAATAAGAGACTCCCAACCTGGAAATTAAATGAAATAAGGGATGCAGATTACCTAGTACAGTACAGGGTACTTAGCAGGCACTCAAAACATCTGTTATAGACAACTTAGAGTCAACTTAGGCTATATGTTCCAAAGACTAATAAAGTAAATTCACTGATGTATTTGTTATCAATTGCTGTGTAACACTATAATCACAAATTTAGCTGTTTGTGACCTAACATTTTCTGTGGGTCATGAATCTGAGTACAACATCGCTGGGTCCTTTGCTTTGGGGACTCAAACGGCTGCATTCAAAGCACTGGCCAGGCATAGAGTCTTATCTGAGGCTCAGTGGCAGAAAGATTCACTTCCAAACTCACATGGTTATTGGCAGCATTCAGTTCCTTGAAGTTGTATGACTGAAGGCCTGCATGTCTTGTGGGCAGCCCTCATGTTAAGGGCTCCCTGCAGTTTCTTGCCACTTGGGGTTTACCCTCAAGGTGTCTTGCTTCCTCAAAATCATAAAAAGAAAGGATTCCAATAAGACAGGCCCTATAATCTTGTGTAATGTAATCACATGGTCATATACACATAAACCCATACATCCCTTCAACTTTTTTGTATTCTATTGCTCAGAAGTCACAGATACCATTGAAACCCAATGCGAGGGTATTTATTGCATGAGGACATGAGCACCAGGGATCCACCTTATGAATCTGGCTGCTACAACTGAATATAGAATATATTTACTTTATTGAGAGATTCTTTTGACATAGTGTAGTTTAGTTAGTCTGGGTGGCATTTCCACTTGACAGATGCTTATACATTCCGGAGTTGCTATTATGCAGAAATGCAGGCACATGCTCTAGTATGTTATTAGATGTCAATCTGTTTTTCTAAATAGTAGTTCACTATCCATTTCTAACAAAAAGAGATTTAGAAGGCAAAGATGAACTTCTAGTTTATCAGCATGCTTTTAAGCACTCACAAATGAAAGAAACATTATGTTTTGTAGTCTCCTTTTCTCCTTCAAATTAAAAACAGTGGCAAAACATATTTAGAAGATACAGAGATATAAAATTCAACTTGCTAATTCACATGGTATTAGCAATATTTTATATTTATGCTGTGTTCATTTTATGCATATTTTAAATTGATTACTGTTGATCCTTTGATAGCTTTGTGTGTACCAATCATATGACTGAATTGATATTTATAATTTTAAAATTCTTATCCAAATAGAACTTTAATATCACCAAATCCAAAATTTTAGAGATGAAAAAACTGGTTCAAGTGTGTAATGGATTGAATTGTGTCCTCAAAATACATGTGTTGAGGTCCTAACCCACAGTCCCTCAGGATGTGAACTTATCTGAGAACAGAGGCATTGCAGATGTAATTATTCAAGTTAAAGTGAGGTCATTAGAATGGGCTCAGATTAAGTATGACATGTGTCCTTGTAAAAAGGAAAATTTTGGACACAGAGACATGCACATAGGGAGAACACCATATGAATGATGAAAACAGAAATCGAAGTAATGCTTCCATACATCAAGGAATGTCAAAGATAGCACCACCTCCAGAAACTAGGGGAGAAGTGTGGAACAGGTTCTTCCTCACAGCCCTCAGAAAGAGCCATACCTGCCAACACCTTGATCTTAGAGTTCTGGGTTCCAGAATCATGCGGGATACATTTCTGTTGCTTAAAGGCACCCAGTTTGTGGTACTTTATTACAGCAGCCCTAGTAAACTAATACAGAGAGTGATTTTGTAACTTGTCCAATAACCAAAGTGATTTCTAGACTACAAGTGTAGTAGGCGTTTATCAGTCTGTAGTGTCCAGAGAATGCCACTATTTCTGGCAGCATTCTTTTAACATTTTTAATTTTTCATTAAAGAAACAAATAAAATTGGTTATTTAATGAAATTGTTTCTGTACCATATGAGTTTTTCTAAAATACTCTATTATAAAAATAAACCAATATTTTACTGATTAGGAACCTATGACTCAAAGAAGTGTGTTTACAATGCTTAGTTCTTATTTTAAGTTGGACTAATGTTATTCTCAGGGAGGACATACATTAACTTCTAAATAAACCATGCTATAATACGTTTAAAGTTCTAGTTGTCTGTGAAGTCATCTTTAGCTCAACATAATGGTTTGACTGGGATTTAGAATATATCAGTGCCACCTAATCAGAGTTTCTTATGCAGGTCCCCCCCCCCGCCCCCGTATTCTATTACAACAACATTCTTAATCAATGCCACATGAAAGAAAGAAAGAAAAAAAAGAGTAAGGAGTACTGAAGGCAATTTCCAATTTATTTATAGGTTTTGTATGAAAACGCACTGATAAGTCAGTCTTTTGATTTTAAAATGTATCTTCTTAAGGATTCAGTGTACAACCAATGATTAAGTTCCAAGATCCCCTGCAAAATCTATTTCACCCACTTGAAATAAGGCTAAATAAATATCATAATTTGAAGCCATCCACTCTGGTTCCTTGGCTTCAAATGTGGATTTAAAGTTTGGGGAAGGAATGACAGATTAGGAAAGGATAGATAGAAGGTGTAAAATAAGGGGTTCCGAGCCACTTTTTGGAATAACCCAGGATTATATTCATTTTATTTTCTTCCAAGGATTTCAGAGATTCTTACACCTCCACTGACACTGTTCACTTCTTACCAGAATTTTCCCCTCTACATGGCCTACTAAAGAGGAAAATTAAGACTTTCTCCTTCAGCCAGACTTTGAAGCAAGTAAATATCCATTAATTTTTTTTCTATATTTTTACTTCTGTGAACAATAGGAAAAGAACCTAGTATAAGGATTATCTGTTTGCTCCTCATATCCTATTTTTCTGAGATTATATAGAGAAAGAAAAATGTGGAGGTGGAAAAAATGACAGGTTGTTAAGTGTTCCAAGTACTGAGTAAGATTATTTTGCCTTTCAGAAGAAGCTAGGGTTGAATAAATCTTGTGGGTATGTAATTCATATGTGGATGTACTCTCATTTTTGCCATAATTCCTAAAGAGGATGTTTATAGCTTTAAATCATCATAAGCAAGCAAATAAAAAACACATAAAACTCTACAAGGCACATGTGAAGAAAGAAGACTTACTGAAAATTTTATAGGAGAGACTAAGATGGGATTGATTCTGCCCAATATAAAGAACACGTCTTGAACAATCTTCCTTAAATACATTATTCAACTCTCTTTTCCTGGTCACTGGAACCTCTGTCCCATTTTCACTCTTTCTTCATGCAGCAAAGCCACTTATGCAGAATAAAGTAGCTTCATGCATGCTGTCTCTCCTTGGTGTCAGGTGACTAGTCTAACGGCCCAGATCAAAAGATGGCTAAACAAATAATCCACATACTCATGGTAGGTCTTTCTTTGGTGGTCAGAAATGAGGCATTCCTTTATCATCTTCTAATTAAAATAAGATACTGTAAATTTCATTATAGATATTTTGTGTGTAGTTTAATTACATTCACTAATGTAAAAAAAAAAAAGGAGAAGAAATTAAACAGTTTTCTGGACTATTGGCCTCAGGGCTGAGAAGGTTAGTGAGCAGAATCCCCTAGGGTAGAAGGGCAGGAGTGCTGGGTTCCTTGCTTTTCTTCAAACTGCTCTCCTGCCAGTGAAGTCCCTGCTCTGCAGTGAAGACTTAGGAGACTGGGAGAAGGGAGACCTGTGTCAACAGACAGTTCTCCAAGGGTGAGGTGAATGCAAGGAAAGAGAAGAAAGAATGCTTAAGTTGTAGCATCTAAGAAAGAAGAGCAATTTCTACAATCACTGGGAAGTGACCTTGTTTTGCAATACATACATACATGTGAGGAACACAAACACATGTATGGTAAGTTGGGAACTGGCTAGGGTCCAGCATTTTCTAATAAGACTTTCTCTAAAGCTAACAATGCTCTGTATCTGTGCTGTCCGGTACAGTAGACACTAGCCACATGTGGCTACTTTAGCATTTGAAATGTGGTTAATATGACTGAGGGCTGAATTTTAATTTTTTTCTGTTTTTATCAATTATAAATTTAAGTAGACAATATGGCTAGTGACTACTGCAATGGATAGTATAGGTGACGGTGCCTTCAGTCACTTTCTTTCTCATCTTTACCAAATGCAATATATGCCCAATACAGTGCAAATTATTGGGAATCATGAAAGAAGAAAAATCAGTCCTTGATTAGGTGCTTTCCTAACACTAAAGACCCTTCTCTTTAGTGAAGGAATGGGAGACTGTGTGAGGGGGAACTTGTATCAGCAGAAAGTTCTACAGTGGTGAATCAGTCTATAGGAAATACATTTATGACAGAAGTTTGGTAACATTATCAATAAATGGATAATGAAAAAGAAAATTTTGATTTTTATTAAAATAGAAAATAGACTCGGTTGTTCAGAAATTTGGGAGCGGCTTGACTGAGAAATACTAAACAGATCTGTTTGTTTTAAACTACTAGGTTTGGAAGTTATTTGTTACCCAGCAATAGGTAACTAGTACAGTTAACCCTTGGACCATGTGGGGTTTAGGGGCGCTAATTCAAATGCAGTCAAAAATCAGCATATGACTTTGACTTCCCCAAACCTTAACTACTAATAGCCTACTGTTGACCAGAAGCCTTACCGATAACATAAACAGTCGATTACCACATATTCAGTATGTTCTATATATTATATACTGTATTCTTACAATAGAGTAAGCTAGAAAAAGAAAATATTAATAAGAAAATCATAAGGAAGGGAAAATACATTTATTGTACTGTACAGTATGTATAGAAAAAAAAATCTTCATATAAGTGGTCTTCCGGAGTCTAAATACGTGTTGTTCAAGGGTGAGCTGATCTATGTTCAAAGGTATCATCGGTTGTTGGTTGTTTGGCCAAGTCTGTCTCCATCCCCCAGTCCCACAGAGATCTTAGTACAGTGTGGCCTGGAGAATGCAGCATAACCACTCTGTACATGTATCGGTACTGATTCTTTCTGGAGGTAGCATAGAAATTGTGAGAAAGGAGAGCAAAGGAGATGACACTCAGAACTGGTTTTCACCTGCTTAGACGTTGAGCTGTGAGATAAAGCAAAAAATAAATAAATAAATAAATAAATAAATAAATAATAAAATTATTTTTATCCGTTCATGATAGGATATGCTCCTAATGGAAAGAAATGATTATTCTGTTCTTTTGTCTAGTTAAGAAACATTTGGATGATTTTATTTCATATGACTTATTTATCACTTTGTCAACAGGAGCTATAGTTTTCTAAGTTCAGAGGCTTCTGAGGAGAATTGTCAGGAAAGTTTTAAAAGTGGATTTTGATATTGACACTCTTGGAACCCTGAAGATATGGTGAGACTGTAGGTGATATTTTTGCCATCCCTCTAAAGTTAGTGAAAATGTAGGAGAAAATCATATCTACCAGGTGTTAAAACCTGGGTTCTAAGTTCACCTTTGTATCTAACTAGCTGTGCAACCTTAGACAAGTACCATACACTTTTATTTAGTATAAGGAGCTGACTTAAAGATATCTAAAATACCATGTTATTTTAAAGTTTTTATAGTTTCTTGTTTGATAATACTTTAGTGAAAACCACCTGGATTAGCATTTTGGTTCCTTCTGCCATATTTTAAAAAGAATATAAAAAACACTGGGCTAAAGCTAATGGAGAATGGAGAATGACTTTTCAACTTATTACAGTGAATTTCAAAGATATTAAATAGTTTTTGAAAAATTATCATCATACTAGGACTGTGAATGCTGTCATATGAGGGAATTTTTGTAGGACGTCTTCAAAAAAAGTCAAAGCAAGATCATGAACAAGAGTTAAAGGTCAGGCACAAGATTAAGCTGGACAGCCTTGGAAGCCAACTGTTAAAATACAGTCATGGGACAATTGTCAAAAGAACATTACAAGTAAAACCTCAGTGAGGTACAATAGGCCCATTTCTATAAAGCTTTTAAATATGTTTTATCTATGACCCAGAACATTGCCTCTTGGAATTATCCAACAGACATAACCATTACTGTAAATATGGTATATGAACTAATTTGACATCTATTTAAATTCTCAATCTTTCAAGCTAAAAACAACATTTCCCAGAGCCTTCTATAGCTAGAGTTCTGGATACAAATTCTATTGCTAATTTAGGCTGTTATCAATAGCAAACAAGAACACAGAGACATGGGCTTCTCCAGCAACAGTGTTCCAGTATCTGGGCAGTTGTTTTTGGGGTGTGGTGGGAAAAATACACTCATAATTCTAGTATATAGTCATCAGCTGTATAGGTTTCAGGTGATGAATATGGCCTCTTCCTGATCTTAATTTTTTGATTAGCTAGATTTTTGAATAGCTAGATTTCAGCTATGGTGGTGAAGTTTTTGAATTCAAACTGCCCCAATGGTGTTATTTGATTTCCCTCATTCCTGGTTGTGTCATAAGTGGTCTTTTCTCTGGAAGGGCAGTTCTGTGCAGCCTTTTCAATGATTTTACAAGCTTGTACATTCTCGTATTAAAATTGTATCTGCTCTTAGATTGCGTTTTTCAAAGGCAGACTCTGAGATAAGGATTCACACCCAAATAGTTTATTAAGAAAATGCTACCAGAGAAAAAGTGAATGGAGAAGCAAGACAGAAAAGGGAGAGAATCAAAAAAAGGGAAGCATCTCAGGCAAAGTCCTACAGAAGATAGTTTTAGCCTTCTTCCCAAGGAAACTTCACACAATACCTTTCACCCAGCTAGAGCATAAGATGTGAGCTTTCATACTTCTCTACACCTGTCAATCATTGATTAATTGCTCTCCCTGACAGGAAACTTCTGGCTCGCTGGTAGTGGGCAAAGAGGACTCTACTATCCCATAGCAGTGTTCAGAGTAAACTACAGTTACTTGTCTTTGAATATATAATATAAAAAATCAGGAACTAATAATACAAAAATGGGAAAAAAAAGGATCTGAAGGGATCTGAGATAATCTGCTACAGTCCACTCTTTATACTCAGACCACTCAATCTCACGTACACTTAGGTTCACTCTATACAGTCATGCATTCTTGAAGATAGTCAATGGTCACAATTTGTGATGAGAATGTACAAAAAAGAGGATTAGTGGGATAACCTACAGGGGTTTCTGCTGTAGGAGGTGTCCAGGTCTTCCTTTTCCTTTTATATTTCCCTTACCTGTGGCTACCACTTGTGCTGGTCTAGGTTGCTTGATAATTGGGGTAGTCAAGTCTATGTCAGAAAGAAGTCTAAAGTGCTGGTTAGCATACCCATGGTAATTACTATAATAGCCTGTTTATAGATAGAACTTGATATAAAAGTACCAAAAATACCCCAGTGATTACTGACTTCCTAATGTACCACTCCTGTCTACCATATGAAGAAGAAGTGATCAGGGTGAATTGCTTCTGCCAGTTTGGTAACTTCTTTCCTTCAAAACTCTTCTACTGTCACAAAAAGTCTAAAATGACCTTGCGCCATCCCATTTTATGATTAGGAGAGCTCTTAGTGTCTCCTGGTGGAAGTATTTCTTCTCTGGGAAACAGAACCTCTAGAACTACAGAAAATAAATAGGTAGGACAGATTTCTGAAGTGGGTCATGTTGAGGGACTGAGAATGAAGCCACTCCTTTGTTCACAGACCCAGATATTCTACCTAAAATATGACAATATAATACTGTTTAGTCATGGTCTGTATTGTGTGGTGACTTTTTGTACAGGGTCATTTCTAAGATGGCATCTTTTAAAATCATTGAGGAACAGAAAGAGCTTTTGCTTGTGTAGAAATCATAACTGTGAAATGTTTAAGAGATTTGCTTACTAATTTATTTTAAAATATCAAAAATAAATTCATTACATGTAAACAAAAATAGCATATTTTTATGGAATGTAACCAGATTTCCCAAAAAATAATTCTCTGAAAGTGTCTTGGTGACTCCCAGAAAGATCTTCCATGGGACTGTGGATGAGGCTTTAAGAACTCTTGCTCTAGGGTCATTTTTTGAGTCCCTTCTTGTGAAGAGTTCAATCAGACAGTCTCTCTGAAACCATCACCCATTTTATTTTTTATTTTTTATTTTTTTAATATGAAATTTATTGTCAAATTGGTTTCCATACAACACCCAGTGCTCATCCCAACAGGTGCCCTCCTCAATACCCATCACCCCCCCTTCCCTCCCACCCCCCCTCAACCCTCAGTTTATTCTCAGTTTTTAAGAGTCTCTTATGCTTTGGCTCCCTCCCTCTCTAAGTTTTTTTGTTTTTTGTTTTTTGTTTTTTGTTTTTTTTGTAGCAACGTGGATGGAACTGGAGAGTGTTATGCTAAGTGAAATAAGTCATACAGAGAAAGACAGATACCATATGTTTTCACTCTTATGTGGATCCCGAGAAACTTAGCAGAAGACCATGGGGGAGGGGAAGGAAAAAAAAGTTAGAGACCATTACCCACTTTAAAGTGGGATGTTTTCTTTTAATTTTACTAATTTATTTCTCTGGTTTATAATACCATACCTCTATGAAGGCATTCTGTTGATTGGCGTTTCATAGCTTTAAAAAGTGTGAAAATCTTTGGTATCAGCTAAACAATTCATTTTATAATGACACTTAGATTAATATACAATTATAGAAAGGTTAATAAAAATATAATAGGACTATAAATATGCTTGAAAAAAGATTTAGTTTACTTTTTAGGGGTATTAGTAAAAGTATGATAATGGAACATATACACTGCAAAATGCTTAGAATTTAAATGTTCAATTAACTGAAATCTTAATAATGATGTTGCCAGTTGATTCTTTCAAATTATTAAAGTGTATACATCAGAGTTTAAGATAACAAATAATTTTTTAAGGTATGATTTGAATCAAAATATACTTATTCTGATGAGTAAACATTTAACTCTCTTTTCATCTCCAAAATAGAGGGTGAATTCCTCAATGGAAAAACCAAGAGCCAAAGACCATGAAAACCAAGAACATTGTTTGAGAGACAGACAGCTGTAGCTTCTATATTTAGTTTCTTGTTACTTCCAAAAAATTTTCTCATAAAGACAGCAAAAGAGGTAAAACCATACAAAAACAGTATTTTATTCATTCAACAAATATTTGCTAATTACTTCGAATGCACCAAGCATTCTTGTCAGCACAGAGCATTCACTTTTGTGAGATATACAATTTTCAGCTTAAAATAAGTCCATTTTAATATTTGAAGGAATTGTCATTAACTACTGTAATCATGCTACTTAGCTGAAAATCGCAACTGGTTATCAACAGCATATGTTTTTCCTCCTGAAATTACAAACCTGCCTGGGGGAAAGAAGGCAGTCGAAGAGTGTCCTCTTCACCATGTCTGTCTTCAGGATCGGACACTGAGAAACCATCATGCTTGTGAAAAAATATTTTTTGATTAGCCAGATTTATTTTTTAAAAGATGTTCAAAAATGTTTTAAATTTATTTGGGGGGGGGCGGTGGAGGCAGAAAGAGGGAGAGAGAATCCCAAGTAGGCTTTGCGCTGCCAGCGCAGAACCAGACATGAGGGTCCATACCAGCAACTGTGAGACCATGACCTGAGCCGAAATCAAGAGTTCGATGCTTAACTGACTGAGCACCCTTGATTAACCAGAATCTGTAAAGCTGTTTACTCTCAGATTTATCATCTTGCCCTCATCATAATTTCAGGGGATATAACAGGAAGAGAGACCAGACTGGCAGTGGATGTCACAGCCGTTTTATAAGAACAAATTACTTTTAGCAGATAGAGTCCAGGAAAAAGTATTTTATAACACAGGATCTGCTGTATGGTGCTAACATATAACCTTGAAAATTATATAGAACAAGAATTAGAAAAAATAAATATCAATTAATTGCCATTCTCAATATGATTTAAAAGGCTCTTTCCTCCTTCTGGTTTATTGTGTATAGATACCATAAAATATATAATCTCATTAAAAATAAGGCAGTAAGGTGGTTGATAACATGGGTTTAGAGGTAGACAAAACCTAACTCTTGGCCAACGTTTTAGGAATATAAACACTACTATTTGGCAAATTAATCTCTCTAAGCCTCAAAGTTCTTATGTTGCCTACCCCATGGAGATGGTAAAATGACTGAAAGAGAGAATGCATACAAAGTTCCTAAAAGTTCATGGCACAGTTTAAACAATATGGTGGTTGCTATTATTATTAGCTGTGATGATGTTATTAAAGAATAAATTTACATTTACTCTCAGTGAATTCATTTTTAATCTTTATAAAGCTACAAATTATTATTGCACACACACACACATACTCACACACATACACCTGTTGTTTGCAGATGAGTGTTATGGTAAATATTAGATATGTTTTCCTTTATTCACACCATCTTTCTCTGCTTTCTTAACAGGATTTATTTCTCTACAAATGCAGCCTGTATTTACTGTATAGGACATATATGATTCATCAAAGAACATTGAGAAATCGTTGACATGTTTACATTCTTCAACTCTTGCTTTCATTTCTCTGCAGTGAATCCTAACAGCTCTGCCAGTCAGGTTACACTTTACTTCTTAGTTCTTTTTTTCTTTAATTTTTTTAACATTTATTTATTTATTTTTGAGAGACAGAGAGAGACAGAGCATGAGTGAGGAGGGGCAGAGAGAGAGGGAGACAGAATCTGAAGCAGTCTCCAGGCTCTGAGCTCTCAGCACAGAGCTTGATGTGGGACTCGAACTCATGAAATGTGACATCATGACCTGAGCCAAAGTTGGATGCCTAACCGTTTGAGCCACCCAGGTGCCCTTTTACTTCTTACTTCTATACACACTTTATTTCTCTGCTATGCAATTTTACTTAGAAGAAAATAAAATTAACCAGTAATATAAAAGTTACACTGAGAAAAGAGTTGGAATGAAGGAGATATTTCAGATTCAGCAACAGAGCTAGATGCATGTACCCTATTGGGAAATTTCTTCTTCCAAAAAGAATTTCCGTATTCTTAAAATATTGATCAAAGAAATTGTAGTATTATAATAGTAAGCTAAATCAAAAAGAGTACTAAATTTCCTTTACAGTTGCTTTAAATTATAAAATGACTATATCTTCAGAGAAATGATATAACCATCAAAAGCCATCAACTGGGATTTTTGAAGGGCACAAACATAAAACTCAAAGTCAGGTTAATAGCTAAGAAAGCAATCAAGCTTTAAAATAATTAATTGGGAGCATTCTATGTTACTACAAGTGTTCTGTGATTTCTGTCTCTGTCTCTACGTATTTATACATGTATGTGTATATATATGTATATATATGTACATATATATATTTGCAAATAATCCTCAGTACAACATTGTAAGGTAGGTACTACTTTACTTTACCTTTGGAGAAACAGAAGTACAGAGAGTTTAAATAGTAAACTAGGACCAAACAGTGTGTAAGTGTTATGGGATGGATTTAAACCCAAGTTTCTTACTCCAGCACCTATGTCTGAAGCACTACATGAATAACTATGTGTTTTGTACATAACTATTGTATTTCACAATCTATTATGTGAAAATATCCATTATGAATGAACATTATAAAATTCACAGGAAAGATTTAATAAGTAGGAAAGCACAGATATGAGAGCATTAGTGGAAGTCAAAACCAGGAAACCAGGTAAAATTTCTCTTTATAATTAACAATGTACCTTAGTCAAAACATAAAATGCACTAAGTTTCAATCCCAGGAATGGCATTATTAGTATTAGATACTAGTTTAGAAACTATTCAACCATGTTTTATAAAAAGACACCTTAGCTGTCTTATTATTATTAACTATGAATATTAAAATATATAGTTGGCTAAATAAAATGTTTTTGTCTGGTCAGCATTATAATGAGCTAAATCATCTGTTTAATGAATGCATTAAATTGAGTATCTGAATGTCAAATCTATAAAAAATTATTATATGAATCCTTTAAAATAAAACCCACGTCTTTTGTGAATGTAAATGCATGATCTTAGTTTTGGTTTCACGTTCATGAATTAGGGGAGTTTTCTCCCTATTCTTAGTTCTCTTTTGTGTAAAACTGACAAGTTTATTTTTGATAATTAATTCTAAAATAACTTCTGTTATTTTATGTATGTTTTGTCCTGCAATTTGCCCATATTTTTCTTAAAATTAATACTGGGGGGGGGGGAGGAATGTCAGAAATATTCATACCTCAATTAAATAAAATTTAGGGCTTATTTTTTAATGATTAAATGGATTAAAACTACCAATTACTATGCACTTGACTAAAATCAATATGCCTGAGTTGCAATATACTTTCCCCTTAGGACTGCCTTTGCTGTGTCCAAAGGGTTTGGACTATCATGTTTTCATTTTCATTTGCTTCCATGTATTTTTTTATTTCTTATTTAATTTCCTGGTCAACCTGTTCATTCTTTAGTAAATGTATTTGAAGGCTTTCCAAATTTTTTTTCTTGTAGTTGACTTCAAGTTTCATAGTATTGTGAACCCAAAATAAGCATGGTATGGTCTCAATCTTTTTGTAATTGTTGAGGGTTGATTTGTGACCGAGTATATGATCTATGCTGGAGAATGTTCCATGTGCACTCAAGAAGAAGGTGTTTTCTGCTGCTTTAGGATGAAATGTTCTGAATATATCTGTCAAGTCCATCTGGTCCAGTGTGTCATTCAAACCCATTGTTTCCTTACTGATTTTCTGCTTAGATGATCTGTCCATTGCTGTAAGTGGGAGTGTTAAAGACCTCTACTATTATATTATTATCAATGAGTTTCTTTATGTTTGTTAATAATCGATTTATATATTTGAAGGCTTCCAAGCGAAGCCACTCTGGAGAACAGTATGGAGGTTCCTTAAAAAACTAAAATAGAACTACCCTATGATCCAGCAATTGCACTATTAGGTATTTACCCAAAGGATACAAAAATACAGAATTGAAGGGGTACATGCATCTCAATGTTTATTTCAATGTTTATAGCAGCATTATTACTAACAAACTATGGAGATAGCCCAAATGTCCATTGACTGATGAATGGATAACGAAGATGTGGTGTAGCTATACAATGGAATATTACTATGAAACTGGAAGTGTCTAATGCTAAGCGAAATAAGTCAGTGAGAGAAAGGCAAAAACCATATGGTTTCACTCATGTGTGGTATTTAAGAAACAAACCAGATGAACATATGGGAAGGTGCAAAAAAGGAGAGAGAGAAATAAACCACAAGAGACTCTTAAAGATAGAGAAAAAACTGAAGGTTAATGGAGAGTGATGAGTGGGAGATGGGCTAGATGGATGATGGGTCTTAAGGAGGTCACTTGTGATGAGTACTGTGTATTTGTGTTTAAGTGGTGAATCACTGAATTCTACTCCTGAAACCAATATTGCCCTGTATGTTAACTAACTAAAATTTAAATAAACAAAAAATAAATAAATAAAGATAAAATCAATATGTATATGTTTTTCAGCAAAATTTTCCCTTTGATAATGTTTTCAAACATCACTCAAATCAATATGTGCTTTAAGTACTTTTCAACAAATGTAATTTCCCCTCCATCTCTTTTGTTATCTTCTGAGCCAATTTGTCCATTTTTTTTCAGTTTCTCTGAATAAAAAGTATGAATAAATCTAGATCTTTAGACAAAATTAAAGTTTAATTCAGATAGTGAAATTAGAATTTTTCCAATATGCTTTCATCTTTAAATGGGATGTTCACAAATCACTCCATTGTTAATTTCTGAAAACAGGCAATTCTTAAATTCATAGACTAAAGTGGACATTTCTATCATGATAAGAAAATCTAGGAGCTTTGAAGACTCCTAATCTCTAGGATAAAGGCACTAAAGCTAAAGATTTGACAGTGGGGATTGCATTTTCTTTCTTTACAAATATATGCAGTTTCTATATTTCCAGCATGCATTTGGTAGCACATAAATAACTTGTTTTAATTTAATAATATTTCTTTTTTTATACTTATTTAAAAATTCTTTAAATAAAAATTTTAAATGAATAAATACTTTCATTTATTTTGGTTTTTATGAAAAAAAATAATGTTTATTTATTTTTGAGAGAGAGAGAAAGACAGAACATGAGTTGGGGGGGGGTGGAGGCAGAGAGGGAGACACAGAATCCAAATCAGGCTCTGGACTCTGAGCTGTCAACACAGAGCCTGATGTGGGGCTTGAACTCACGATCAGAGAGATCATGACCTGAGCTGAAGTCAGATGCTTAACTGACTGAGCCACCCAGGCACTCCTCTTTATACTTATTTATGCTGTATTTATGTATTTATGTATATATATATAAGTACCTAAATATTTACTCATTTATGTATCAATTTTTCTAATGATAGTCATCATTGCCAAATATATTGGAGGAAGAAAGTATTTTTACTTTGTTATCTCTTCCATGGAGAGGTTGGTTCTGTGCTCCTCTCCTTGAATCTATCTGGGTGGGCTCGTGACTACCCTGATGTACTGATGTGACACCATGTGACTTTTGGCCTTAAGTCATAAAAAGTAATACAACTTCTAGTGACTTGCTTAGGACATTTATTATTAGAACCCAACCATCATTCTTTGGGGAAGTTTTAAGCAGCTACACGGAGAGGCCATGTGTTGGGGTCCATCAAGCAGGGAGCCTCAATCATAAGACATGTTGATGAGGAAGCCTTCAGATCTAACAGCTCTCAACTGTTATGTCACTTCCAGTCTTCTAGTCTCTTCAGCTGAAGCCCCAGCTATGGACCAGAGACAAGTCACCTGGATTTTGCTCCATTCAAATTGCTGACCCATAATATCTTTGAGCATTTTTTTAATATATATTTTTAAGGTTTATTCATTTTTCAGAAACAGAGACAAAGCTGCGAGTGGGAAGGGGCAGAGAGAGAGGGAGACACAGAATCCGAAGCAGGCTCCAGGCTCCAAGCCATCAGCACAGAACCCGATGTGGGGCTCGAACTCACAAACCGCAAGATCATGACCTGAGCTGAAGGCAGACACTTAAATGACTGAGCCACCCAGGCGCACTCCCTTTTAAGGTTTAATATCTTTGAGCATTTTAAGTGGTTAGTTTTATGCCATTAAAATTGAGATGGTTTGTTTCATGGAAATAGCACATCTCAAGCAATTGAGTAATTTCATTAGAATTATTCATCTTTCATCTGGTTCTCAAAATATTTAAGAAAAACAGTTACATCAAACCATGCCTTGTAACACACATCGAATCTTCCTCTTTATCACTGTCTTGGAGTAATTCTTTTCCATCAGTTTTTCTAAAGATAGTCATCATTGCCAAATATATTGGAGAACAAAATTAAAGCTTGCAAGTGATTACATAAGTTTATATTATGTTACAATATATATTTAGTTATTTGAGAGAGAGAGAGAGAGAGCAAGTAGTGGAGGGGCAGAAGGAGGAGAGAGAGAATCCTAAGCAGGTTTTACACTGTTAGCGCAGAGCCGGATATGGGGCTTGAACCCACAAGCTGAGCTGTGAGATGGTGACCTGATCCAAAATCAAGAGTCTGGTGCTCAGCCAACAGAGCTACGCAGGCGCCCCTATGTTATAAATTTATCTAACGAAAGTTAGACCAAGGTTACGTCAAATATTTTTTCTTATTTGTGATATCATCATATTTGAAGACCTAATAAGGGCATTTCAGCTCTGTTTAGTTTTACACATAAGTGAATAAATAGCTGCACATTTTTCTTCATCCCTTGATAGATGTGTGTAGAATAATTATTATATATAGAATCTCTGTTACTTGATTATGCACTTCTCCGAAATCAAGACTACATGCTACTTAACGCGTTTCTAAGGCTCATTCACTTTTATTCATGGGTCTTGGTGTGGTCTTCATAACATCTGACTCTTTTGACAGGTAGAAATCATGGTGCTTGCCTTCTGAAATAGAAGTCACCTGAGTATAAGGTTTTCTTGTATCTAAGGCTACAAATACTGCCTACCATATTTGCTCTCTTAACTGTTCACTTGACCTTCTAATAAAACTATTAACTTGACCTTCATTTTTGTCTCAATTTGTTCCCTCCATGAATCTCAACTGATAGCTTCTGACTGCTAGTTCCTTCTTGATCCCTAATTTATGGCAGTTCCAATTCTGAAGCTTCTTCAATGCCAGGACCATTATTTGTTTCCCGTTTTGCTTGGATTCTTTGGTTCTGGTCTCTTGCCATACAGCACTGACATAAATCAGATAGGAAGTCCAGTTAGGGAAGAAGCAAGGAAATTAAATACCATTCTCATAAAGATATAGTCTTAGTTTGTCAATTTTTAAAAATGTTTTATTTATTTTTGAGAGAGAGGGAGACACTATGCGTGAGCAGGGGAGGGGCAGAGAGAGAGGAGAACGGAAGATCCAAAATGGGCTCTACTGACAGCAGTGAGCCCAATGTGGGGCTACAGCTCACTAACGGTGAGATTATGACCTGAGCCAAAGTCAGATATTAGCCGACTGAGCCACCCAGGTGCCTCTAGTAATCATTTTTTTTAAAGGGAGCTTAAAAGCTATAGTTTTTCCCCCATATCATAGATTCCCAATCCATGTTATTATTTACCTGGGCATGAGCACAAAACAAAAATAAAAGACTCATTAGGCAATGAAAATACATACAACTACTTTACACAGTCTTGCACACGTAGGTGAAAGTTGCCATTATTAGGGAAATGACTCAGATGCCACACTACAGTGCTGTCATTCATGCCTAGCACCACGCTAGCTTTTCTACCATGATCTTTCTGCTTTCCAGTGGTTGACTGTTCTTTCTTCAATTGAGATGAGAAAATAAGCTTCATGCAATAAATAGCCAATGTTTAGAAATAGGAAGCTAGTATATTATGATAAAGCTGGCCTGGAAGCTTTGTGATGTTAGCTGGATACACAACTTCTGAGTCCTCCTCTGTAGAATGGACATGATCGTAATTTCCTACCTCATAGGGTGTTTATGGGGATTAGATCATATAAACTATATAGAATGTTCAGAGAAGTCCCTGGCATGTTGGGGAGTTCTCAATAGTTTTGACTTCTTTTATTTCAGAGCAGCTAAACAAAGCACTTTGAAACGTGACCCACTGGATCAATGGTTTCTTCATTAAGGACACCATATCACTAAGAACGAAGAACACCATACCACATCCAGGAAGATCTAGGGTCTGATGGCCTGTTTCATTGGCTCCAGTTGTTGGAATACAAACCCAATTCTTGCTATCCTCATATTGGATTGAGTCACTTCTTGCCTTTTTTCACCTGCACTGGCTTCTGAAACTACATGCTATCTACTTATCAGCTTTGCCTCTAAACCTCTATCTCTTGGATTAGCACTTTCTTTCTAGCCTGCAACACAAAATATACTTTCTTTTCATAAGGTTATATTCATTGTAGACAACCAGGAAAGTTTGGAATAGAAAATTTAAAGTATAGATACTTTTGGCATTTTTGTTTTTCTCCCTTCTAATCTTTTTTCTTCACATATGTATATTTAAGCAATTTTCCTAAAATACTATATATACTATTATATATGACAATAGGATGTTATGATTTACTTTTTTGCCAATAAATAGTAAATATAGTTCGTCCTGACTTCTGCACCTGGTTAGCTTGCTTCTATTATTTCATCTGAGGTTAGCACTCTGGCTTGACTGTAGCTTGGACCCCCATGAAGGGGTCCAGCTTCCCCTTACTTTCATCCAAATGCCCCTCACTCTTCCCATTCATTGAAAAATGACTACATATTTTCAGGTTGAAAATATGCTAAGTGTTGCTGCTCTTTCCAAAATTAATACAGACTTCGCCTCTGTTGCCCTAGTTCCTTATCTGATATGAAGTAGATATTTGGAGTTCTAAGTAATCATGGGCAAGTAGGTGAACAAACAAACAAACAAGACTTCCTTAACCAGCAACCTGTTTAGATGGTAAACTCTTTACCTGAGGACCTTCGATGAACATCAGGGGGTTCCTATAGTAAAGCTGGTGGGGAGGGGTGAGAAAGAATCCCAAAGTTTTTACCAGGTTCTCCACTTAAGGTCCATGACATAAGAAATTTCAAGACCTACCCCTCTAAATAATAATTATTTCCAAGTGAACAAGATTAGAAGTAAATTTAGTAAGGATTCTGTGTAGCACCAAAATATCTGATAAAACTAATATATCACAAAAACAGTAAATGTATTATTAATGTATAAACTATAGTGGAAATCAAGAATTCTGAGATTAGATTAAATGTTCATAAATGTTGGTAGGAAGAAATGTCTCTCATTGAATTTGATTTAGCTAATCAATTCACATACACACATATACCATATATAAAAATGACTTAAAAATGATGTACCTTTAAATAGCTTACAGAGTAGCATAGGATGTAGTTGAATATAAAACTAACTGCTGGGGTGATACATGAGTAGGCTGCAGGAAGTGTTATATACAAGCAAACCAGAGTGTATATAGAGAGAAAGGATGGTGAGGAAATGTAATCAAAGCAAGGATAAAATTTGATGAAACAGGAAGTTAGATGTAGTTGCATAAACACTTTTTCATCACTAGGTGAGTACTTTCAAATCTATGGGTTGCCAGTATCGAAAGGAACTTTCCCAGAGAGAGGAAAAATAGGAGAAGTGGAGGTGGGAGGGTGAGGAACTGGATGGTCCCTGAGTTACCCAGGTGTTAAGATGAAAATCAGCTAAAATTACAGTAAACTCTTCTTTATTCTTGCTACTAATATCCATCATGCCTCACTCATGACTCACTCACATTCGTTGAATGCTAAATGGATTTTGCTTCATTTTGTACACTAAATGCATAAATCATTCTTGTTCCTTTTATACCTAGACTGGTAACTGTTAGAAAGATGAATTTCTATCAAATAATTTTCTTTTTTTTAAGGTTTATCTATTTTTGAGAGAGAGTGAGCATGAGCAGGGTAGGGGCAGAGAGAGTGGGGAACAGAAGGATCGGAAGCAGGCTCTGTTCTGACAGCAGAGAACCTGATTCGGGGCTTGAACTCAAGGCGTGCCCTATCAATTAATTTTCTGTACTCTGCGCTGGATATCTAGTTTCCCTTCTCTTTCTCCTTAACATCACATTTATGATTATCACCCTTATCAACACTACCATGGTCAGTTTACAAGAATTTTATTAATAAAATGTTATTCAATTTATTGCACCCTTCTCTAACCACAGTGGACTGTAAGATTGTTTCTGCAAATTGGTTGAGGTGGAATATCAATTCATTTTGACATTGTGTTAACTTTTATACTCAAAAAGGATATTTATCTAACATAGACTAGACTGGACAGAACCACCAACATCATAAAGAAAATTGCCTTACATATTTATTGTGCTTTATAAGATGTGTGAAATGTTTTCAGGTTGTTATTTCGTTTGATTACTATAAAGTCTTATGAGATAACAAAGTATATAATTTTTATTATTTCCTAACTGAGGAAACTGAATTTAGAAAAAAAAAAGCAATGAATATGCCCAAAGTCACATAACCTATATAAAAACAGAATCTTCTAATTTCAAGTTAACACAGTAATCTCAAAAAAAATGATTATTAGCTTTATTCACTTCCTTACGCTCAGTACTCAATATTAATTTTCATTATCAGTCAAACCTTGTCTTGTCTCTTTTTAAAAAATTTTCTGGCCAAACCTTGATTTAACCTACTTTTTTCAATTCACTGGAAATGATATAAAATTAGAAGTATGAGTATTGTGTAATAGAATTTTTATTTTTTATTTTTTATTATTTTTTTTTTAATTTTTTTTTCAACCTTTTTTATTTATTTTTGGGACAGAGAGAGACAGAGCATGAACGGGGGAGGGGCAGAGAGAGAGGGAGACACAGAATCGGAAACAGGCTCCAGGCTCTGAGCCATCAGCCCAGAGCCTGACGTGGGGCTCGAACTCACGGACCGCGAGATCGTGACCTGGCTGAAGTCGGACGCTTAACCGACTGCGCCACCCAGGCGCCCCCGTGTAATAGAATTTTTAAAAACTGCTTTTGTTTGGTCCTTAAGACTATCACCTAAATTTGAATTGCTAAATTTGCCCTATGTCACACTCTCTGAAGATTGTAAAACCATATTGCAAACTAAAAAAGTTTATTGTGTTTGGGGCACCTGGATGGCTCAGTTGGTTGAGCATTCAACTGTGGCTCAGGTCATGATCTCATGGTTTGTGGGTTCCAGCCCCGTGTAGGGTTGTGTGCTGACATCTCAGATCCTGGAGCCTGCTTCAGATTCTGTGTCTCCCTCTCTCTCTGCCCTTCCCCTGCTTGTGCTCTGTCTCTCTCTGTCTCAAAAATAAATAAATGTTAAAAATTTTTTAAAAAGTTTATTATGTTTAACAGCTTCATCCAAATTCATCTAGAGATATCTCAACCCCAAATGATATATTGCTGGTGTTATATTCACGGTTTCCTCAGAGCTGAACCCAGTGTCAGGTGAACACCAAACATTGAATAAATGCTCTGGGTTTGTTTGTTTGTTTTCAATGACATGTGTTGGATTTCTCTTGCATCATATTGATAAAAAAATACTGTTGTGCTCACACAATTGTTCATGGACTTCTCTCCAAACTTGGGTTTTGATATGATGAAACAAAATTTTAGTGTTTAGCACCTACCCATAGGATTATTATTTCCAAAATAAAAATCTGAGCTATTTGAGGATGGCCTTAAAATCAACATCCTAATGTATCAACATTCATATAAATAATAATTACAAATAATTAATGGCAACATTATGGATTTAAGTAATCTTTGCTTCTAGGCAGGCTTGTTCATTCCTATTCCTAACTGTAAAAACAGTTTAGTTCAACCTACACTAATCATCTTCAGAACTGGAAGCATGATGTTGGTTCCTTCTCAATTCAAATAGATGTTATAAAAATAATGTAAAAATATGGGCATGACTAAGACAAGTGTGATATAAACAGAAGAATGTTGGTTTAAATGTAAAATACTTTGAGTTATTTAGTTCTATGGTGATCATCAGTTACCTCTTAGGCATTGATAACCTCTCCCGACCTCAGTAAATTTGATGCAGAGATTGTTGAGTGGCTTAGAAACATTTCCCTTTCTCTTCCTCCTTGTAGGCAATTAAGACATCTCCATGTCACATTGGAAAGCATCTTGACTTCAGTCATCTCCAAGTCCCTTGGTGATTTGTCTCACTCCAGTTGTCTCTGAGGGGACAATCTCTGTGAACTCTGCCCATCTGCAACAAAGACAACCAACAGTTCATGATTCCAGAGAATACTTCTCTCCCACTGTACATTTAAAAAGTCTTAAGGGAAATTCTGATCTACTTTAAATCATATGATCAACATTGTGGTCAGGGTAATGAGTATTTTGATTGATCAATGTGGGTCACATGTTCAGTCTGCATCAGGGTCTGTGTGTTTGGTGTGGTGGAGAGCAGGGGGAGCTCATCCAAACTATATTGAATTAGTTCCTTACAGAAAAGTTGTGTTGCCAGAAGAATGAGAGAAAATGTAAAGAAAAAATTCAATATCAAAATCTCTCATTTCTGGTAACATAAGTAGAGAATGGAAACCATAGGAAAACAACGTTGTAGCAGAGATCACACGTTCTGCCACCTGCATACATCAGAGATTTGATTCAATTCCTCAAACTTCTCTGGGACAATTCATCCATCTGTGCAGAGAACCAAATGAGTCATGGTTGGTATCTGAATGGAATATTCTATTTCATTCCCTCACCCCATTCTCTCACCCCCAAATCCCAGTAATCACACTGTAGGTGAATTCTTTACCCAAACAGAGTGGGGAATATCAGATGGCATGCTCACTGGGAATACCCTATATTGTCAACAATGATGCAATAAGTGTCTAACACATACACAGGACTGGAATAAGCCCTCCTGTGAGTTAAGGAGTTTAGAGAATAAGTTGCTGCTACTTACTGTTGGAGCAGTTAAAGTAACCGAAGGGCTCCCTGTCAACTCTGTAAATGAATGATTAGTGAGACACTCTGGAGAAGCCAGAAGCTTCACTCTTGCAATCAGAGAAGACTAAACCAACAGTTAGTTATTTAAAAAAAATCACCTAGCACTTGATAGAGTTTAAGTGTAAATTAGAAAGTTATTGATTTCATATAACTTGTCCCTAATGATGCTCAGGAGGGCCTTTACTGACTATTTGTCAGAGCCAGCAACCCTGTATTCACATCCTATTAGGAACACCTAACACAGGGCCATCTATGCACTGACCTAAGCTTTGGCATCGTAGAAACTCCACTCTAAAAGGATGGATCTGAGTCTCACAGAATCAAGATAATAAATAGGCAAACTTTTCTTGTCAGTGAGATAGGGAAACTGTTTTGTGAAGTAAACTTATAAGCAAAATTGGAGTGCTCATTATAGTGCTGAACACTATATGGAAATTATCAAAAATAAATAGATGATGATCTATTTGAATTTAAAAGTAATATTCATTAGATTTCTTATTACAATTACTCATTGGACAACATGAGGGGATCTCAGATCTGACATAATAACATTCAAACTTCTAATTGGGGCTTTTTTTTTTTCTATGATACTAACTGTACTTCTATCTATAGTCATCCAAACCAGAAACATGTGAGTGATTTCCCTAATATCTGCATCCAATAGTATACCATTCATTAATAATTTCGATGTGGCTTGTGCTATTGTAACAGTTATGCAGATTCTGATTCCTAAGAAAGAGTCATAGGACCCAAAATAGCAATGCTGATAATTCTCCAGTTTATTGCAGAAAAAAAAGGTACAATATAGACACAGCATTAAAATAACGATATGCATCACAGCCAAAGCTTCCTCACAGCAAAGTATCTGGAGAGGCTAGGCGTGAGCTCCCACTGTCCTCCATCTGTAAGGGACATCCCATGACAAACTTCTTTCTTCACTAGGACACAACCAACATGTGAA
Organism: Panthera uncia; assembly: GCF_023721935.1. NCBI lineage: Eukaryota > Metazoa > Chordata > Mammalia > Carnivora > Felidae > Panthera > Panthera uncia. The sequence goes on from NC_064811.1 coordinate 84,896,799, forward strand.
TGGAACTCTTCAGAATAAAGGGACCCCAAATTCAGTCTTAGTTGGGTTCCTTACATCCTGCGATCATGCGGGCATATTCTTGATACATAATAGAGGGGTCTTACCAAGACCAGGGGCAAATCACTAGTCTCGTTGTTATCAAATGATGTTTAGAACATGGTGCAAACTCCCCTGCGACTTACGGCCTATGGTTACCAAGCAACACTTAATCAATATATTTCATGCTGTTTGGAAGTCAGCGCCAAGCGGGTACATTTACAAATGTACTGAAATGAGAATAAGTTCAAACCTGCTAGAGTTAACTCTCACAGCACAAGACTTCATCTCCTATCAAATAAAGTTTCAATTTCTTAGTATTTTATCAAGATCCACTGTGACTGGTATCTATTAGTTTCTTAGCTCTTGATCTTATCATCTGTGCTGCCAAGAGGGACTTGCCTGTGGCTCTCTATGTATGTAATGCTGTTGCACAAATCCTTGCTCAGAATCTTTCCTAGTGTCTACCAGACTAAAAGGCTAGGTATCTTTCCTGTTTTTCACCAGGAAAACTCTGTAGGGCGATACTTGCTACATTTGGGTTTCTAGAGCGTTTACTATGTACCTCAGAACCTCCAGCTATGAACTTGACTTATCTTTGGTATATGCTCTAAGTTAAGCAGTCTGTCTCTTGGCCTTTATATAATAACAGATCTAATAGTATTCAAAGTATCTGTACTAGGTCAGGGTATCTCAAAGTGTCTATGGCAAGCCCTGGTTGAACATAGGAAACTCAAATTACAGATTTTGGGGTTCTTGGAACAAAAGTCTTTGGCACCTTTTAACTATAGTACTTTTTCTTGGAAAAAGCATTCCTGGTTAGATAATAACATTTGAAAAAAATAGACTGAAACTGATCTTGAAAGACCAGAAAGTAACTACGCAACTCAGAACCACCTAATATCAACTGGATATGATTTCATCTTCCTAGACAAAAAGTCAAACAAGCCTGATATCACCAGTAATGTTATATTCAGAGCCTGTCTGAATAGGGTCTGGGGTCACATGAAAATTGTATAAGATTATTGTTCAAAATCCCAGCATGCTTGAACCTACTCACTGCCATCTCTCTTTCATGTACGGCCAGCATGCATGGCCTCATGAAATTATCCCTAAAACAACCTGTATGAGTATGAAAAAATAAGATCCTGACTTTGAGATGGTCCTGCATGATATAATATCAATAGTCAGAAATGGAGAAGACAAATTATCCCAAATGACCATTTTGTTATCCACTTTGCATGGAATAGATGGACAGAGATAAGGATCTTCAGATACACGAGTATAGATCTAAATGTCAAAAATTTGCACAGTTAAAAGATGGAGATATTTGTGACAAGGTTTGGTAAAGAGGTGTGCGGAAGAACCATTTGAAACACTCCCAGAGCATGAAAATAAGTGCCCAACATGAATGCTTATCAATAGGACCACATAGAAGAATAGAAAGGATAACTCTCTTGTTCAACATGTCAGCCTCCTGTGCTAGATATTGCCCATTATTATGAAGAATCTCTCTTCAACCTCTTCAATATTTGTTCCTTATCACAAGAATTAGAAGGACGAAATTTACATGTTTCATATTCCTTAAAACTTGTGGCTGTGAATGAAAGTTTGGTTCTGTCAGGGAGATGCAGATTTGTGGTATTTGAAAGACAGAAGGGAAGTAGAAGTCCTCTTCTGATACCTACGGTGTTGACAACCAACTTCTCACAGACAGACAAGTTTGCAGTGGTGAGGCCCCATGTTGCGATGTTCAGTCAACAACTTTCTGAGGGTTTGGCGGTTGTAATGAAACACCAATGGAGTAGCACTTCCAGGTTGCAGCACCAGTGGTTATAGCCCCAAATCTAGGAGTCCGATTAATGTCCATGACTTTCAGTCTTCCATTTCTTTCAACGATTTTATAAACATGTATTTTCTTGTTGTAGATCCTTTTCTCCTTGAAATACATAGGGTCGCTTCTTTTTCCTGTGTTGATTATTGACAAATACACATTCTTTCCCTACCATCTCAGGGCTTGTTCAATATTGTTTTTATTAAGCAAGTAGCCAAATCAGGGATAGAGAGTAAACATATGCTCAAGACGATATCTCCTTCTTTTCACAAGCTGCCTCCACTAATGAGTGCCCATTGCTCCAGTGGCTCACCTTAGATTCCAAACAATTCCCTTATGCAGAGCAGGCAGCCACCTGGAACACTATATTTCTTTCTTTGTGGATGGTCAGAAGTTATCTTTACATGGGGGCAAAACTAATTTTTAATTTGATTTTCTTTCCTGCCTCCGTGGTCTTCCTATAATCATCCTATTATTTTCCCTGCTGGCTTACATCAAACACTAGAAAAATCTTCGTAAATTGGATCATTCAAACTATATTAACTTTTTTTGTTGGTACTTTTATGACTATTTGTTCACTTATTGTAATACACTATTCACTGTTTTGTTTATATTTTCTCAAGGGTTGAGCTCTTCTGGATTTGTGTGAGAGAGAGAGAGAGAGAGAGAGAGAGAGACAGACAGAAACAGACAGAGAAAGGCAGAGTGTGATGGGGATAAATTTTTTTAATTTTACTTTTAATTTTTTTACATTTATTTAGTTTTGAGAAACAGAGTGAGACAAAGTGTGAGCGGGGGAGGGGCAGAGAGAGAAGGAGACACAGAATCCAAAGCAGGCTCCAGGCTCTGAGCAAGCGGTCATCACAGAGCCTGATGCGGGGCTCGAACCCATGAACTGTGAGATCATGACCTGAGCCGAAGTCGGACACTCAACTGACTGAGTCACCCAGGAGCCCTGAGATAAATTTTTTAAACAGAGTGAAAAAATGCAGAGAATGTGGTCCCTTCCTTCAAATAACTTATAATCTAATAGGAACCATAGAACACACACACACACCCCAAAAAGAGATCAACCATTGAACAAATATTATTATGGTAAATAATTAAAGAATGTTAAAAAAGAAACAAAATACAATAGAAGTTAATTTGATTTGGCAAAGCCAAGTTTTTGGAGATTTTCTCCCATTTGAAGAAAGTAGGGGAAAATTAGCATAGACACATATATGCAAGGACATTGATCTCTGAATCCTAAGCTCATTCCTAATATTCAAACTTCACCACACTTTTAGTGTGAAAGAAACCAAAGATGAACAGGAAATTTCTGTCAAAAACTTTATAATCCCAACTCATTATGACTCTACTTACTTCAGTAACAATACACATGAACCAAAAAATATAACTCATCTACTTTGATATTATTTTCTCAGATTAGTTATTTTAGTAGAGTATAATTATAGTAATTAAAACTCAGAATGAAATTATAGTGGTTTAAAATTTCTATAGATATAGGCTTATTACTCTTGACAATTGGCACATACAGCATTGTTCCTAATTGTAAGTGCTATAATTAGTGCTATAAAAAAAAAAAAAAGAAAACAAAAAACAAGGGTGCTTAGGTGGCTCAATCAGTTCAGCTCAGGTCATGATCTCATGCTTCATAGGTTTGAGCCCTGCGTCAGGCCCTGTGCTGACAGCTCAGAGCCTGGAGCCTCCTTCAGATTCTGTGTCTCCGTCTCTCTGCCCTCTCCCACTCATGCTCTGTCTCTCTCTCAAAAATAAAAAAAAAAATTTAAAAAATTAAAGCAACAACAACACAAAGGCTGATGGTGCCTTAGCATATCCTGCTAAGTACATTTGTCATTCTATGGTTTAGCTCTGTAATTTTTATTATTAATTTAATTAACTCTTTGTCTCCATGATAAAATGATATTTTTTAAAAAATCTATAAAATATTTGGTAAGGAATTAAATAAACTTAAACACAGTTCTCTTGGAGAATTAATACTTCTGTAAAAATGTTTTCATCGAGTATTATACATTATCTTATCTTCTAAGAACTAGGTAGAATGGCAGACAAATTGTCTTCTAAGTATACTAATAACAGTACTGCTCTCTTGCACTTTGGTGAGCCAGAGAATGGCCTGAATTATTTTAAACAATGAAGTATTAAGAAGAGTTTTGTATTATTTTAAGAGAAAGAAGATATTCAGGGGAAGTATAGCTTTGGGCAAATTTCTTTTAAAAACAAACAAAAAAAGAAAGCCCATCACATGAAATGTTTCATGCATGCCACATTAAATTCCTAGAACTCCATTCTTTTTTGTACTAAAACTATACCCAGAGCTGGAGTCCAAAGACATGATCCCTTTTCCATTAGTGGAGCATAAACGGAACTATTAGTGGATGAACTGAAGTTTTATTCAAGGGCTTTTTATTTTTTATTTATTTTTTATTTTTTAATTTTTTTTTGTTTTTTAATGTAGGTTTATTTTTTTTCTTCAATATATGAAATTTATTGTCAAATTGGTTTCCATACAACACCCAGTGCTCATCCCAAAAGGTGCCCTCCTCAATACCCATCACCCACCCTCCCCTCCCTCCCACCCCCCATCAACCCTCAGCTTGTTCTCAGTTTTTAAGGGTCTTATGCTTTGGCTCTCTCCCACTCTAACCTCTTTATTTTTCCTTCCCCTCCCCCATGGGTTTCTGTTAAGTTTCTCAGGATCCACATAAGAGTGAAACCATATGGTATCTGTCTTTCTCTGTATGGCTTATTTCACTTAGCATCACACTCTCCAGTTCCATCCACGTTGCTACAAAGGGCCATATTTCGTTCTTTCTCATTGCCATGTAGTACTCCATTGTGTATATAAACCACAATTTCTTTATCCATTCATCAGTTGATGGACATTTAGGCTCTTTCCATAATTTGGCTATTGTTGAGAGTGCTGCTATAAACATTGGGGTACAAGTGCCCCTATGCATCAGTACTCCTGTATCCTCAAGGTCTTTTTAAACCTGGGATCAGTTACACTCAACAGTCCTTGTAACAACTACTCAGGATTTTCAAGGTCATCTATTTTGCCTTGTCCTTTCCCATTAGATTTTTTTCATAGTATCCTAACTCTGGATAATTAGCTTTTTAGGATAAACTATCTCCTTGAAGATTTTTTTTTTTCATCAATAGTCTGAAATTTAGTTTATTTAAATCCACTTTCCTCTTTCATTCCCCACATGTGCCAGTCACCAGTTCTTACCTGCCTTGGAATTCTCTCCACTTCCTTTCCCTACTCCCACTGAAGATGTGCCAGTGAGCACTTTTTGTATGTTTCTGACTCCGCTCTCCTATCTCTTCTTTGACCATTCAAATGCGCTTTTTCTCAGGTCTAGTGCCAGTCTTCTCTCCTGAGAGGAAACTTCCTCAATTAAATTATTCCATTCAAGTTTTACAAAATCTTAAATTCTTAGTGTTGGTTTCAAACAATTTAACAAAATTACGTAATCTTTTTGTTGTTTTTCTAATTGTTGCTATGCATGATCCTTGAGTTAATAAACCATTATAAGCTTCTGAAGGGTACAATTCATCACATATATGTTATATTATTATATATTATATATAATGTTTGTATTATATATTACTTATATTTATTATTTATGTTTATAATAAATTATATATTACATATATTATATAATTAAATTATATAAATATATAATAAATATATTACAATATACAATATGTAATAATAAATATATTATAATATATATTTAATTTTCATTATATATATATGTGTATATATATATATATATATATATATAATGTTTATTTTTGAGAGAGAGCATGAATGGAGAAGGTGCAGAGAGAAAGGGGAACAGAGGATCCAGAGTGGGCTCTGTGCTGAAAGCAGAGAGCCCAGTGCGGGACTCAATCATGAACCCTAATATCATGACCTGAGCCAGAGTTGGACACTCAACTGACTGAGCCACCCAGTTGCCCCTCATCTTCTATTTCTTATATGGTTATCTTTACCTAGCAGCGCATGAAATAAAGGTGATCGTTGAATATTTTATTAGTATGACAATGATGTCTCAATTTTTACCACAGATCTCATGAGATGATAAAATGCCATAATATTTCTCAAAACTATATGAGTCATAGTGCTTGACTGATGATAGGTATTCTTTTTAAAGACGTTTTTCATTAATTTTTTTATTTTTTATATTTTATTTTAGAGAGAGAGAGAGAGAGCACGCATAAGCAGGGGAGAGGGGGCAGAGGGAGAGAGAGAGACAATCTTATGCCACCTCCACACTCAGCACAGAGCCCACACAGGGGTTGATCCCATGACCCTGAGATCATTACCTCAGCCCAAATCAAGAGTCAAGTGCTCAACCAACTGAGCCATCCAACCCCCCACTGACAGATTATAAGTGGTTTATAAATATTTAATTATTTCAGATTAAATATTCATTCTTTCATTTGCAAAATGTCAATTGATTAGGGCCTATGATTGGGAGTAATAAAACCTCACATTTTACGTAAAAAATTGAGAGCATTTCATTAAAAAATTTCATTAAAATGATAGAATGTTAGAGGTAGATTGAACATAAAGAAGGTATTCACTGCTATTTTGCTTATACCTGAAATCTTGATAGGGTCCTGATGTTCTTTTATATAATCTTATTTTTAAAATATCAATTTAAATTGTATAATATTTTTATTATTCCAAAGTGAATGCTTGTAAAATCTTGGGTGATAATAGCACTGTTGAAACCTTAAAAAAAAAAAAAAACAGATTCAATAGCAACTGAATGTCAAATTCAGAAAAAGTTCAGGAACTATTGTTACGTGTTTATTCAGCCATTCACTTATTCATCATTTTATGAAGTCAACAAATACTATATGTGCTAGATGCTTGGTATACAATAAAGGGAAAAAACTTCTTTCTATGAGTTTTACCACCTAGTGAGGAGTTTTTTTTTAATTAAATATTCACTGAAATAAATATTCAATTACAACTCTGATAACTTCATAGGATTATTTTGAAAATTAAAATAATTTGTACACAAAAGTTATTATGTCTGGCACATAATAAACACTAAACAAATAGCTCAAGAATAAAGTCTTCTGTCCTATTATTGGATGGCTTGTACCTATGATATAGTACTGTTGTCAGGAAAAATTTCCCTGAGAGAAGTGCTGGTGAGCTGAAATTTTAGGGGTAAGCACACATTAACCAGAGGTACAGTGGGGAAGTGTCTTCTGGGGAAAAGAAAAAACAAGTACGCCTTTCACTAAAGGAAGAAAGTTAAGTACTATGGAATGACAGAAGTTTAAAGTTTCCTGGGCAGAAAGAAAGGCATGGGAAGGGAGCCTATAAAGGAGAAAAAAGAAGGTCAAGTTATATAAGGTTTTGTTGACTCTGCTAAAAAGTATTTATGTTAAGAATGACAGGAAAGCATTTAAATGCATGCGTATATGCATGCATGCTTACAACATGATCTTATTTGTATTTCAAATGAATTCCCTGTGGGGAATTCTGTGGGGCAAACCCACTGGAGCTAGGCAAGAAAAGCTCAGGTTATGATCTAATGGTTTATGACATCAAGCCCCATGTCTGGCTCCATGGAGCCTGCTTGGGATTCTTTCTCTCCTTCTCTCTCTGCCCCTTCCCCATTTGCAAGCTCTCTCGCTCTCTCAAAGTAAACAAACATTTAAAAAAAATGAATATACAATTAAACTAAATGCAGAGTTTGAGAGAGAAGATGGTCACGTCATCTCCAGGGTCAAGTGTCATGGGTTGTAAATTCTGTCAGATATTTAAGAAAGAAACTATGCAAAAGTCCTTCAGAGGAAAAAAAAAGCAACATTTACTCACTCATTTTGTAACACCAGCATTAATTCATATATCAAAACCAGACAACACATTACATGAAAGAAAAAACAGTGATATTGATCACCATTCCTCATAAACATAGACACAAAAACTCAACAAAAGGTAAGCAATTGAATGCAAGGATAAAATGATAATGATCAAATTGATAATGCATTTTGATAGTGGCATTTACCCCAGGATTGCAAGATCACTCAGCATTTGCAAACCAATCAATATAATCCACCATATCAAAAAAGAAAAAAGAAAAAAGTATATGATTATTTTGATAGATACAAAGAAGCATTTGACAAAATTCAATAAAATAGTTATGAAAAAACTCTCAGCAAAGTAGGAATAAAACAGATCTTCCTCAGTCTGATATAGGACGTATAATGAGAATCTGCAACTAAGATCATACTTAAGAATGAATGCTTTATTCTCCAATTTGTGATGAGGTTTTAATTCCTAGTGGAAGCAACAGTGTGTGGAGCTTAAGAAAATGATTGTGGGATAGGGTTACCTGGGTTTGAAATTACATTCTATACCTAGTACTTTTTGTTAATCTTTGGAAAATTATTTAAACTAAGTTTCAGATTTTTATTATGTGAAATGGAAATAGTAACATAAAATACTACACTGATATTACATTTTTAAATTAAAAAAAAAACATATAAAATGCTTGTTTTGATATCCAGCATGTCCACTTGTGGCCAACACGTTACTTAGAAGTAATAGAAGATCACTGGATCTTATGCAGATTGGGGAAAACCCGACAGAAAAAAAATAATGTATAAGAATCAAGCAAGTATGGAGTTTCTTGTTTTTGTCTCTCGAAAGTTATATTTGTAAACTTGCTGCCGTATTGCTAAATTGAAAAAGCCCAGGGGCGCCTGGGTGGCTCAGTCGGTTAAGCACCCAACCTTGGCTCAGGTCATTATCTCACAGTTCGTGAGTTTGAGCCCCACGACAGGCTCTGAAAGCTCAGAGCCTGAAGCCTGCTTCGGATTCTGTGTCTCCCTCTCTCTCTCTGCCCTTACCCCACTTGCACTTTGTCTTTCTCTTTCCCTCTATCAAAAATAAATAAACATTAAAAAACATTTTTTTAAAAAGCCCAAGTTGCAATGTCTAAATAAGCTGAGCAGCCTCATTGAGTTGAACTGAGCTCACTTCCTCAGATGGGTGGGTGTACATCCTGTGAAATACTTATCTCCGAGTAGTCATGCTGCCATCCAAGTGACAGCTCAAAGGAATGAGATGACTATGTATTTATTATTGCATATTTCTAAATACAACTGTAGGTAAGAATATTTTATTTTTTACTCTTTTATTCTTTTTGAGAGAGAGAAAAAGTGCATGTGCAAGTGGGGGAGTCGGTAGAGGTAGAGAGGGAATCCCAAGCGAGCTCCATGCTCAGCATAGAGTCGGACACAGGACTCAGTCCCACAACCCTGAGATCATGACCTGAGCCAGTACCAAGAGTCAGATGCCTAGTCTACTGAGCCACCCAGGCACACCGATAAGAATATTTTAAAGTAAAATTTACTTACCTAAATGTTTTAATCTCAGAGTTTATGTTATGGGATGAATTGTGTTCCCTAAAATGGATATGTTGCAGTCTTAACCTATAGTACTTCAAGATGTTGACTGTATTTGGAGGTAGGATCTCTAAGGAGGTATGGGGCCTCAGGGCCTCAGGCCCAGTTAGAATGGGGCCATCAGGTGGGGGCTCTGATCCAGTGTGCCTGCTGTCCTTATAAGAGGAACTTTGTACATAAAGCAAAGACCATGTGAAGATGCGGGGGTAAGATAGCCATCTATAAGCTGAGGAGAGAAGACTCTGAAGAAATCAACCCTGACTGACACCTAACTCTAGAATTTATATCCTTCAGAATTGTGAGAATGTAAGTTTCTGTTGTTTAAACCATCCAGTCTGTAGTACTTTATTATGCAACCCTAACAAACAAATACAGGACATATTTTCTTTAACTCGTTTATTGGATAATACATTACCTGTCATAGCATTTCATAATCCTTAATGAAATTCAAACGAGGAAGGCTAATCATTTTTTAATGCCTCAAAGACTCATCTTGAGGTATTGGAAATGTAGTTTATTTACTTGATTTACTGAGAATAAATATTGGTATTTTTTGATACTAGGTGTTTAATTGAATTTTATCCACTACTGGAAATTCACTTCAGGGTCTGAGGAATCAATACTGTATCTGAGTAGGAATTTCTCTGAATTCTAGGCAAATTCATTATCTCACCATAAAAAAAAGGCTGAGGATGATCAATGTCAAGTTCATTTATGGAAGGCAGGTACTATGATAATGAAGTAACATGACAGTGGAAAAAAAACATTTTAAAGATCACTGCAATTCTTAGTGTTGCTAGCTGACTTCTTTTTTCTTTTTCACTAAAAGAAGCAAACTAGATGAGACAATAAGAAGTAGGTTCACATTTCTAATCATTGACCTTTAGGATGAATAAAAGGAAATGGTCCTCTAATGTGAGATAAAAATCTTAGAAGAGTTGACCAGCAAAAAAGGCATCTGGTTCCAGTGAGAAGATAGAAAAGAGTAGGTTGGGGAAAAGAGAAACACAAAAAGACACAATTTGGGAGTCAGAATACTGTTGTTCATAGAGTGTGACTGATGATTTGAAACCAGACCAAATCCCTTAGCTTTTCTGTCGGAACAAGCAACTGAAGACTGAGGACCAGAAGTAGTTAAGCCACGTTCCAAAGGGTGCTAAAATCACATCCATCACCATCCAGAGCCATCTCAACAGTTAATGCCCCATGGCAATGATTTCCTTTGCCCTAAATACTTCTTGCTAATTCAAGGGTCAAGTGGAACAGTATCCATTATAAGTGACACGGTTTTATAAACGGGCATTTCAAATGCCATAGACATTTGAATGAACATTTTCTTCCATCCATAATTACTTAATTATTATCAATTAAGAGTGTGGCATGAGCATATGGTAGCTACCCATCTGCTCATTTATTCCTCTCAATTGCCATTAATTTAGTTGATGGTGACAGTGTTTAACCAAATCAAACTAATTAATAACAATCCACTAGGTCGAGGCCTTTCTCTTTGCATCACATGCTCATTCATCAATAGCTGACTACTACAATGTAATCAAATTTGAGTAGAATACAACATTTCAGGGACTTAGAAACATTCTGATGAAAATTATTTAAAGATTCCAAAATTTATGTCATTTCTGACTCCTGAAATTTACATTACTTTATTCTGAATATGCTAAACATTCTAAACATTCTTTTCCATTAGGTTTTTCAGGTTTTATTTTATGCAAATAAAAGTTATAAACTCCTCTGGGTGATATACCTTTTCTTGTCTTAAAAATTCATAAATGTTCCCTATGGTGCAGTACACAGTTAGGGGGAAAGATCACCCTTAAGTACTAGCTCTTTTCCAGTGAGAACTATTGCTAAGTTTTTATCTGATAAGATGCTACTTCCTCTTCTGGTGAAGAAAAGTGGCCGGGCTACTTGGCTGCATCAGTTGTCAGACGAAGTGTCAGGTGGAGGTATGTGGGTATATTTACTGGAAAAATAGACAAAATAATTTTTTTTACATTTATTTATTTTTGAGACAGAGAGAGACAGAGCATGAACAGGGGAGGGGTAGAGAGAGAGGGAGACACAGAATCGGAAACAGGCTCCAGGCTCTGAGCCATCAGCCCAGAGCCCGACGCGGGGCTCGAACTCACGGACCGAGAGATCGTGACCTGAGCTGAAGTCGGACACTTAACCGACTGAGCCACCCAGGTGCCCCTAGACAAAATAATTTTTATGTCTTACATATTTTGTGAAAGCATCATGAAAAGTAAAGTACTGATATTAGCTGTATCTATACACTAGTTCCTTATCTGAGAACAAAACCTTGAAATCAGAAAACTAAACTTAAATTGGGCAGACGGATAGCTGGGCTGAGCAGCCCCAAGTGCGTCTCCTGAGTTTTTTTTTTTTTTTTTAACCCTTTCTCCAGGTTCTCTCATCCCAAATATCACTTCCAAATTCTCACCACAAACAAGATCCTCAGAGCTCTGGCTTTGTCATAGATAACACACGTCCCATGGAACTGATTGCACACAACTAAAACTTTTAACTAGTTTTATAAAGGTATAAGACTAGCAAAATAAATGCAAGTACAAGAGTGAAGTAGTATCATTTATTAAGTTTTTTTTTAGTGCTTATTTATTTTTTGAGAGAGACAGAGAGTGCAGCAGGGGAGGGGCAGAGAGAGAAGGGGACAGAGGGTCCAAAGTGGGCTCTGTGCTGATAGCAGAGAGCCCAATGCAGGACTCGAACCCATGAACCAGTGAGATCATGACCTGAACCGAAGGCAGATGTTTAACCATCTGAGCCACCCATGTTCCCCCAGAGTCTTGTTTTTTAAAGACAGCACCTAGCTAGGACCCATGGGCCTCATTTCAAAGTCTCAGGTTACATATATACTAGTCCTGCACTTCTCAGTGTTTGGTTTCCAGACTCCTTCACCTTCTTAAAAGTTATTGAGGACACCACAAACTTTTGCTTATGTAAACTAAACCATCAGTGATTACTTTACTTTATGGGGCACCTGTGTGGCTCAGTCAGTTAAGCACCAACTTAGCTCAGGGCTCAGGTGACGATCTGGAGTTTCATGAGTTGGAGCCCTGCAACGGGTTCTGTGCTGACAGCTCGGAGGCTGGAGCCTGCTTCGGGTTCTGTGTCTTCCCCTCTCTCTGCCCCTCCCGCACTCATGTTCTGTCTCTCTTCCTCTCTCTCAAAAATAAATAAACATTAAAAATGATTAAATTAAATAGATATTCTGAAAATATGGAAGTGGCTTTGTTTTAATATGTGTTCCATCACATGTTGACATAAATATCACATATTTATGAAAAGTAATTGTATTTTCTAAAATAAAAATAAATGCAGTAAGAAAAGCAGCATTGTTTTGCATTTTTGCAAGCACTTTAACATCTGGCTTACTGAAATAGAATTGAATTATTGTATCTATTTCTGCATTCTAATCTCTCACAATATGTTGGTTTGAAATATATGAAGGAAACCTGACCTCAGTTAGTCATGTAGATGGAAAGCATAGGAAATATTAGTATTTTGATATCTTTTTCAGATAATTATAAATATTCTTCTTTGATTCTACACAAAAATTGACAACTGGTAATGTCTTAAAGGGTTAGCTACAATGTACAATCTGAAACAACATAAATTAACTTTTTGTATATACTTTGTTATATTAAAACCTATTGTTCTAGTTTACACATTGAGTGGAACTTTCACTTTTCATCGTGAATAATAATAAAATACTATACATTAATTACTTGTAAAGTATTTGGTTCACAGAGTTTATGTAAAACTTAGGGGTGACAGAAACAGATTTTCCACATTATAATTCACTCTGTTTCCTTTCCTTAGAGAATGTTGCTAGAACTCAATACCTATGTTTGTTGCCACTGGAATATTGTTGTTCTGGGCCTTCTCAGTTGACAGAGAAAGGAACTATATGCGTGTATACAAATGTGTGTGTGTGTGTGTGTGTGTGTGTGTGTGTGTGTGTTTGCATGTGTAAACATTTATGTATGCGAAGGTAAACATTAACTCATACCAATGTTCTTAATTCTAATCCATTCCCACACAGATTATTCTAGCCTCCTCACCTTCCTTATCTGTGTACTCATTCTTCACCAGTGAGAAAATTACTTTCAACCCCTTGACATTTATTTACTTAATTGCTCAATACCAGTATTCGGAGAGAGCCAAAGCATAAGAGACTGTTAAAAACTGAGAACAAACTGAGGGTTGATGGGGGGTGGGAGGGAGGGCAGGGTGGGTGATGGGTATTGAGGAGGGCACCTTTTGGGATGAGCACTGGGTGTTGTATGGAAACCAATTTGACAGTAAATTTCATATATTAAAAAATAAAAAAAAAAAAAACAAAAAAAAACCAATACCAGTATTCAAAATTAGTAGCACCATAACTGTTAACTGGATCCCAATGGGAAACGACTTCATAGAGTACAGAGCTTTGTATCATTTCCTTTGCCTTTAGTCTTACCAGATCTATTTATTTCCAAAATTACTTAAGTTAGCAGTTTTTTTTAATCCCATCCCTTTAGTGAAGTTAACTCATACATTAATAAGACAGTTGGATTCTCTTGTCAACAAAGAATGCATTCCATCCTGAAATCTCCTGACTTCCTTTTAAAAATATCATGCATTAAGGTTCTCTCTTTGTGCTATAAATTCTTTGAGTTTTGACAAAAGCATAACTTTATCCCAAATTCTATAATACAGAATAGTTTCATCATCCTAACAAAAAAACCTATACTTCATCTATTCAATTTTCTTCCCTTTCTCCCAAGCCCCTGGAAAAAGTGATTATTTTTTACTATTACTATATTTTTGCTTTTTCTAGAATGTCATGTAATTCGAATTATGCAGTATGTAGCCGTTTTAAGTTAGCAATATCTATCCATGTCTTTTCATGTCTTGATAGTTCAATTCTTTTTGTTACTGAATATTATTCTTTTGTGTGGATGTACCAGTTTGCTTATCCATTCACTTATTGAAGGACATCTCCTTAGCTTCTAATTTTTGCAATTACGAATAAAGCTGTTATGAATGATCATGTGCAGGTTTTTATGCAGATATAAGCTTTTAACACTTGAGGTTTATGGTCTGAATGTTTATGTTTCTCTCAAGTTCACATGTTGGGATCTTATGGGTCAGTGTGATGGTATTAGGTGATGGGCTTTTGAAGATGATTAGGTCATGAGAGCATGAATGGGTTTAGCACTCTTCTAAACGAGATCCCACTGAGCTCCTTAGCCTCTTTCACCATGTGAGGACACAGTGAGAAGTTGGCAGCCTGTAACACAGAAAAGGACCTTCACCAGAACCTGATCTTGCTGGCACCCTGATCTTCCAGCCTTCTGAACTATAAGAAATAAATGTTTGTTACTTATAAGCTGGACAGTCTACAGCATTTTGTTATAGCAGTCCAGATGGATTAAGACAGTTGGGTAAACACTCAAGAGTGTGATTGCTGGGTTGTATGGTAAACCTACATTTACTTTTATAAAAAACTGCCATTTGATGTTTATAAAAAAACAAGCATTTGATGCTTGATTTCGGCTCAGGTCATGATCTCATGGTTCATGAGTTCAAGCCCTGTGTCAGGCTCCATTGCTGACAGCATGACGCCTGCTTGGGATTCTTTCTTTTCCTTCTCCCCTTGACCCCCTGACCCCTTTCTTCTCTCTCCCTTTCTCTCTCAAAATAAATAAACTTAAAAAAAAAAACCCAGAAAGTATCTATCAGAATAGCCATGATACATAGATGTTCTTTGAGCCACTGTCCCAAAACTAATGAAAAGTAGCACAATTTGTTATTTGTTATTTTATTGCTAACATTCTATTAAATTGTCAAACACTATCTTAGGAAAAAAAGAGAAGTTTGAAACATGGCTTGCACTCTACAATTATGTCATTTTAAAATCATACTGGTGATATATGGACTATATAATGAGAGCCACAGGCCCAGTTTGGGGCATATCTCTGCAATGTGAAGATAGGGTGAAGAAATATACTTTTAATGTTGAAATATGGTAAATAAATATAAAATGATATGATTAGATGATTTTAAAATATATTATAATGCTACATAGAACAACATATTTCTCCAAAATTTCCATGTTTCCTCAAATTCTTTCTTAAAATGTTACCAGGAAAATATAAATAGTATAAGGTTATAAAGGCCAACTTTTTTAATACTTGCATCATGACATAGTTAACAAATCAATGTACTGACATAAGCTAATGATAATTGACGCGCCTTTTGAAGGAAATGAGTGAAAAACAAAGTTATCCTGGTAAATATGATCCTTTAATGACAAATAACTGTTTTAGTACCATTAGTAATATGGAGTGAAGCTAGAATAAATCATTAGGTTCTAATCGCAGTCCAAATGCTAAATCCAAAGAGCAAGCTCCACTCATTTTCTGACTGAGTCAAAACCTGTCTAAAAGATGATGTGTGGAGTAAGCAGCGGATAGAAGATTCTAATCATTGATAAGTTTTATTCTGTATTCTACTTTAATATATTGGCTTTGTAGTTCCTGGAATCCTTTCTAATTAGTCTTTTGTCATATTAGCTTTTCATTTCAGTTTTACCATAGACTTTATGCTTCGATTTCATTATTCTAGTCTTCAGGCTTATGATCCATTTGTCTAAATTACTTTACATATTTTTAATTCTTTATCCAAAAGCAATATTTAATTAAAAAAACCCTGAATGTTGGGGGAGCCTGGGTAGCTTTGTTGGTTGAGCGTCTGACTTGATTTTGGGCTCAGGTCATGATCTCACAGTTCATGAGATCAAGCCCTGCATCAGGCTCTGTGCTGATAGTGTGGGGTGTGCTTTGGATTCTCTCTCCCTCTGCCCTTATCCTGCTTGTGTGCTCTCTCTCAAAATAAATAAACTTAAAAAAATTAAAAAAAAATCTGAATGCTGTCAACAAGAAAATATTGAGATTATTTAGACTGACACAGCTTAGTAATAAGTAATTGAAATTCTAGCCCAGATTTTGGCAAAGACTGTTGCTCTTATTTTAGGATTTGGAACAGGGGATCTTTGTTCACTTAAAGAAAAAAATTAACAATAGAGAGCTATATAGTCATTGCCTTGCAAATATGTATTTTTATTCCATTTATAAAATGCTGAATTTAGTAAATATTAATGCAACTTCACCTTAAGAAAACAGAATACAATTCTTTAGTTAACTCCAGCTCAGTAAGTTGGATTGATATATAAAATTCCATAATTCTGAATTTCAGATCCAAATGTTTCCAGCAATATTAAATTTATATAAATATATAATAACAATACCCCACACCATGGTTTATTGTGGTACCTGTTGCATTTGAGACTATTTTGCAAAATGCAGAGATCTTTACAAATACTAACTGTAATTTATTTTCCTTATCATAAATCATGGCAATAATAATAGACTCACAGGCTTTGGTCATGTGAAGATACACTGCTTGGATTCATAGCCGCAGACCAGCTATCGATAGATCATCATTACAGAATGCTACTGAAATGTTGTCAGGTGAATTGGGGCTAACTGCATGTTCCCAGTGAAATTTAATTTGCTTATTATCCTTCAAACATAATCAGAAATTTGGATTGTATTAAGGCGAGAATTAGCTTGGAAGACCCCAAATACAGTAGAGAGAAATAATGAAATTTGCAAATTGCCATATAGAAACTTTACTGCTTCTGAATGCATTCTTGTCGATCATGAAAGCTTATATCTGTGGAATATATTCTTGTCTTTTTAGAGGAATATTTCTAAAGATAGTAATAGATATGAAAAAAGATATTTTGTCTGGGTACAATGCTTAATATATAGCAAAATGTTGGCTTACAATGAAATTTAATTAAAATAGTGCTGATTCTCTTCCTTAGCCTTGTCTGAGTGTCTTGCCACAATATGTCTCATTGTGGTAGTACCAATACAGCTAATTAAATAACTTTTCATTAATTTTATCTGTATAACAATATTCTTTACTGGGTCTTTCACATGATTTGTATTAACTGTAACATTATATAATCATTCTGATGACATTTTTATCATTCCATACCAAAAAAATGTTTATAAAATTGCATTAAAGCAGCCACAAAAATCCTTGTCCACAAATAGACATCACTCAAATCTTTGAAAAACATACTTTCAGTAAGTAAAATGGTCTTTAAATTGAACTTCATTTCTTTTATAGTTTTATGTAAATTGAGCTTCTAAAAAGTTATATGCTTAACATTCAGTTGAGGGATATGAAAACAGATTTCAAAGATTCAAAATTATATCAAAGACAGTAGGAAGTGCATGTTTTGACAAAGAAATATTAACCAGTGGCTTCATCTGACAAGAGACTCCTGATCTTTTGAAATTATAACAAAGTCCACATATTTGTAATGTCAACATGTAATATAATTAGGCATTTATAATGACTGACTCCATCAATTGGCAGATGTTGATTTTGATTTTGAGCAAAACCATTATTTATTCATTTTCCCTTTTTTTCAAGGTAAAAATTCATAATAATTTAATGGAAAAAGATTAGATTGTTATACATTCTTTTCCTGCAAATTAGTAATTTGGTACAGGAGTCAGTGAGCCTGACACAATGTTATACTCTTGATGTAATATTGAGTTATCATGAAGTAGATTAATGCATCTGTATGGATCACAATTTTTGATGGTTATGCGACCACATAAAGATTTGTAAATTTTCCAGTTCTTTTCTTTCCCACCCATCCCATCATTGCTCTTTATAATCAATGAAATAACACTACATATTATTTACCAAAGATAAATATCTACCTGAAGAAATTTATTAAACCCATTATAGTAGATGTTTATATAGGAAAAAGAATGGTTGTTTGAATGAAGAATGAAGAGGAAACAATAAACAATAAAATTAAATAATAGCATTGTCTAGAAAGTATCATAATAGTCTGCTATGAATTTAGGTACAAGTATAACACAATGCTGAATGTCCAAATTAAAAAAAACAACATATAAAAACTAAAATATTATGAAACTGACAAACTGAAAGGTGACTCAAGACCCTACCTTACTTATTATAACCTCTTAGGAAGACTCCACTAGCTATATAGCCTGGAGGAAATCTCAGGTGGATCTGAAGCTAGGATACACAAAGAAAAGATAACAGGAATAGACATGTGGCCTAACCATTTGTAGAAGGAGGGAGAAAGAAAATAAAGTGCTCAGTGACAGAAGAATGCTTATTGGTTATTGGTTTCCTTGGTAATAGCTACACATTCTCTGCTTGTCCTGTAAGAGCCAGTCAGATCAATCAAACTGAACTCTTTGGCACAGTAAGAATGGTTTGCCCAGGATCCCTCGCTGTGTATGGTGCCCAGTTGGTAGTGCTGACCTCTGGGGAAGAGACTGAAATAGTGAACTGATGCCATTCAGCCTGTCTAGGAAAGGCTACCTCTCACTGTTTACACTTAGGAAACAAAAAGAAGTTCTTCCACTTCCCCATAGCAGAGAGTCATTTCCCTCTATTGCGACAGACCAATTGCAGCAGGCCTCCTACTTTGTATTTTATCACGTACATGAAAGAAACCATCATCCTGAAAGGATTTCTGAAAAATCACATCAATTGACACGAAAAGTTAAAGAAAAAATACAATTTTATTTGGAGGATTCAATAATTCTATGGATATAAACCAACTCAAAAAATAAGAATAGACAATCAGTTAAAAAAATTAAGTTTATTTTGAGAGAGAGAGAGAGAGAGAGAGAGCATGAGTGGGGTAGGGGCAGAGGTAGAGGGAGAGAATTCCAAGCAGGCTCTGGCACAGTAAACCCAGAGCCCAATGCAGGGCTCAAACTCAGAATACTGAGACCACAATCCAATCTAAAATAAAAAGCTGGATGCCCAACCAACTGAGCCACCCAAGAGCCCCGAGAATACACAGTCTTGACGGAACAAGTCATTAGAAAATGTAGGAAAGAGGAATGCCTGGGTGCCTCAGTCAGTTGAGCATCTGACTTTTGATTTCGGCTCAGATCATGATCTCATAGACCTGAGATGGAGTCCTGAGCCAGGCTCTGTGCTGAGCATGGAATCTGCTTGGTATCCCTCTCTCTGCCCCTCTCTTACACTCTCTAAATACATACATACATACATACATACATATTTTTTAAAAAGAAAGTGTAGAAAAAATAATTGTAAAAGTTATGAAAAATTTTAAGGAGACAAGTACAAAACAAAAATACTTTTTGGAATTCAGAAACATTATTTTCAAGTTAAAACACACAACTGACAAATTTTATTTTATAAAAATAAATTTTCAATAACCCATGTCAATTTATTCTAGTATCTGAAGTTTTCTCCTGTTTCTCCCTCCTGTCATTTCTGTTTGTTCCCAGACATCGTTCCTTATTTTCCTCTGCACCCAATATCTTTGACTTTATGTTGACCATTTCAAAACCTATTTATATAGGCTTTGCAAAACCACAGCTACTGTGTTCTAAGGGCCATAGTAATCCTGAACTTCTTTAAACTTCCCAGATCATACAAACACAAGCTGTATATTTGCATGACAGTTGGATTAAACTTGGCTTTTGCTTCCATTGAGGGTGTACAGCTTTGGATTACTAACTCATTTTATGATGAGTTCAATCCCCAGCATGGGCTCTAGATTTTTTATTTAGGTCCACTTTTATGTCCAGGAAGGTAATCAGAACCAGTCCCAATTTATTGTAATTTTCTATTGCTTCTTAGGAAAGAAGAGGGGTGCTTCAGTATTCAGTAGTGTTCTGTTTCCTCTTTACTTTTGACCTCAGAATATGGTGACCTTAGTATATATTTCAGCCACTTTGTGACAAGATATTTTTAAACTTTCCCCATCATGTTTAATTATTTTTATGATTAAATTTGATCTTAATAATCAAGACCATTGTCAGAAATTAGAAGCTTAAAGCTTTAACTTTTCTAGGATTTCCTTTGACCTATATTATGAAGTATTTCGTAATATTTTCCTAAAATGAATAGCTGGTTATGTCAACATTATGTTGTTATGTTGAGATGACTGTTGTCCATTATCTTTCCATTGTATTTCATTTCTTATGTATTACATAAAATGTATCTATATATGCAGAGGTCTTTTTCTGAAATTTCTCTTCTCTTAAATTGTTTTATTTTTTATTTCTGTATCTGTAATGTTCTTTTCAAATTACTGTCAATTTAGAGTATTTTAATATATATTTAATCAAGATCTTGTCATTCTCCTTTTTCAAAATTAACTTAGCTCTGCTCATGTGCTAATTTTTCCCAACAAATTTTAGAAATAACTTTTAGAGTTATGTAAAATTGAATTTGAATTAGGATTTTTGGATTAGAGAGAAATATTACCTTTGTAATCATGAGTATTCCAAACCATTATATATGTATATATATCCATAATTATATACATATATGTGTATATAATTTGTATTATTTAGTTTTATTTAGTTTGTTTTTATATTTTTGTTGTTCCATGCTTAATATTTTAAAATAGCCCAGTTTAGGATTATTAAGATGATCCTTTGCATAGTAGATGTTATGAGAAATCTCATGTCTTCTGGGAAATAGGTCTATGAATTTTTTTGTGTGTATACACAGACATGGACTCACTGAATCATTTGTTATATGTAAAACGTTAGTAGATAATACCAAATTGTATTCCAAAGTGGTTAAATCAGTAAATTTTATGACTTTCAGTTGCTTCATATTTAAAAAAAAAAATGTTTATTTATTTTTGAGAGAGAGAGAGACAGAGTGTAAGTAGGGGAGGGGCGGAGAGAGAGGGAGACAGAGAATCCGAAGCAGGCTTCAGGCTCCAAGCTGTCAGCACAGAGCCAGATGCGGGGCTCAGACCCACAAACCGTGAGATCATGACCTGAGCCAAGTTGGATGCCCAACCGACTGAACTACCCAGGCGCCCCTCAGTTGTTTCATATTTAACCGACACTTGATATTATCTTTTTTTTCTGGTAGCTATTCTGGTGGGGTGTAGAGGTTTGTGTTTTAAATTATACTTCTATGATAGCTAACAAAATTGAACACCTTTTTATATGCCTATTTATCATTTGGGTATCATTTAGTGTGAAGCGTCTGGTGAAGAATTGTAACAATAGAGATTTACATTTCAGCGTGTAGAACTTTTTGTTAATCATGGATGTCAAATGTATATATCCCAATATTTGGGATTTTTTTCACTTTTTATTATAAGAAGTTATCAACATTAATGCATCCAGTTTTGCAGTTTTACCTTTATTAACGGAGCTTTTGGCATAATCTTTAAGAAATTTTTACCTACCTCAACATCATGATCACCCATTTTTTTTCCTAAAGGCATTAATGATTTTACCAATCAGACAAATATGCATAATTCATTACAAATTATTTTTTCCATTTGAATATACAATTTACCTAGCATTATTTATTACATCCCACAGCCTTATATCAGATGAAGATACATGCATTTGTTTCTTGACACACTCTTCTGTTCTGTTGGTATCATTGTGTAGCATTGTGCCTGTTTTTTCTTGATTACATTTTGTATAATTTTTAGATCAGTTTGTCTACACACACACACACGCGCGCACACACGCACACACACACGCACACACGCACACACACCCACACACACACACACACACACACATGCTCATAACGAGCTACAATGTTCTGTGGGAGGCAATTGAGTTTACCCTTCACTTGAGAAAACCACATCTTTACAACACTGAGTCTTTCTAGCCACAAAAGAGCATCACTTTAAATTTATTCTGGTCTCTTTAATTTTGCTAAATATTTTTTTAATAGATTTTTAGCATAGAAGTCTTTCAGATCTTTTGTTAGATTTCTCTTTAACATTTTTTTGTTTAAGGTAAATGCTATTTATTTTTGTATTTAAAGTTTTTCTTTTCTTATTTTGATGCATATTTATAGATGTGTAATTGATTTTTCACACCAAGTGAAGTGTATAATTTAGTTAACTCACTAATTAACTTACTAAATAGTTTGTAAATTCCGCTGGAATTTTCTATGGATATAATGATGCCATCTATAAGTAATGACAATTTTGTTTCTCCCTTTCAAATACTCTATCTATATTCCTTCCTTCCTCCCTTCCTTCACTCATTCATTCTTCATTTTTGGCTTCCCTTCCTCTCACTAGAATCTCTACTATAATGCTAAACAGAAGTGGTGATTTTAGGCACTGTTTCTTATTCCTCATCTCTGGGGGGCGTAATTTAATAAGTTGTCCATTAGTTATGATGCTGATTAAAAATATGGCAAATGCTTTTTATCCAAGTGAGAAAATATTTATCATGTAGTATGTAATGGTTATCATGAGTTTTTAACATGTATGTGATTTGAATATTAGCAAATGCTTCTCCATCTCTCATGTTGAAAATGATTTTCTTTTTTTCCTCCATGTGTGTGATAACACAAAGTTTGGCTTTTCCAGTGTTAAAATCAACTTACATCCCCACAGTAAAAATAATTTATTCATGATGTGTTAAATGAATTTGGATCCAATTGCAATAAGTGAATAATTAAAATGTGTAAATTTAGGGGCACCTGGGTGGCTCAGTTGGTTAAGTGTCCAACTTTGGCTCAGGACATGATCTCACGATTTGTGAGTTTGAGCCCCACATCAGGTTCTGAGCTAACAGCACAGAGTCTGCTTGGATCTTCTGTCTCCCTCTCACTCTCTGCCCCTCCCCCTCTCGTGCATGCAATCTCTCTCTCTCTCTCAAAAATAAATTAACGTTAAAAAAATAAAGAGTGCAAATGTATGTTTTGGCAAAGTATCTTCCTGTGAAAACATCAGCACAATCAAACTAAATAGCCATCACCCTCCCCAAATGTCTAGTATTCTTTGGTGATCTCTTTTCCCATGACTTGAAGCCTCATCCCACCACCAGAAAATCACAAAGATACATTTTTGGTCGCTATATATTCTCTAGAATTTTATACAGATGATATCATACACCAAGTACTTTTTTGAGGTCTAGCTTTTTGTTTCTCTGAGGGTAATTATTTTGAGTTCATCTATGTTACTATAGGTATTGATAGTTCATTCTTCATTGGTTGCTAGGTAGTATGAAAATGCCACAAATTGACTTTTGACTCACCTGTTGAAAGGCCCTTCAGTAATTTCCAAGTCTAGGTTTTCGTAAATTGAATTCCTATAAATATTGTGCACATCTCTTATATAGACATGTGCTTTCATTTCTCTCAGGTGAACACTAAGTGTGGAATGGCTTCATCATCTAGTAGGTAAATGTCTGAGATTTTACAAAATTGCCAAACGGTTTTTAAATGGTTATACCATTTTTAATTCTAACCAGCAGTTTATTGGAATTCCTGCTCTTTCTTTTCTTGCCAAATTTTGTATGGCCTGTCTTTTTAATTTTAGCCATTTTAATGGGTGTGTAATGATATCCCACTGTTGTTTTATTTTGCATTTCCCTTATGCATTTGACTAATCGTGCTGAAAACCTTCTCATCTGCTCATTTGCCATTCATATATGACCTTGATTAAGTGTGTATTCAAATACTTTGCCCTTTTTAAAAATTTCTTTTGGGGGGTTTAGACTATTTGCATTGAGGGGATTAATAGCTTGGTTAGTAGGAATAAAACCGTCATGGTGCTATCTTTTTCCAGTTGTCCAGTTTTCTTTGTTCCCTTTTCCTTCTTTTTCTCACATCTTTTAATTATCTATTAATTATCTATTTTATCACTCCATTTTATGTCCATTGTTGTGTTATTAACAATAACAGTTTGTTATTTTGCTTTAGATTTTATAATGTGCATCTTTAGTGTTTCACAGTCTACTTTCAAGTGGTTTTATGCCATGATGTGTGTATCATGGAACTTGTAATATTATACTTCAGTTTCTTCCCCTCATTGGCCTTCATGCTATTGTTTTAATATATTTTACTTTTGCATAGTCTATATACCTCAGACCTAACTGTTATTATTTTTTCTTAAAATTCAACATTTAAGAAGAGATTGAAATAAGTAGAAAAGAATAATAGATATTTATTCATAGAATAAATAGGTATTTAGAATAGAAATAATAGAAATAGAATAATAGGTATTTATTTCTGGTGGTCTATATTCTTTTTTGAAAATTCATGTTTCTATCTAAAATCATTTTCTTTCTTCCTAAAAAACTTCTTTACCATTTATAATAGAAAAGAAGTATTTCCTTTTTACTTTTTAAAAATATTTTCACTAGTATAGAATTGAAGTTTTAAGATGTTGTTTTTCATTTAGTCCTTTAAAGATACTAAAGAATGAATCTGGACCACTTTATTACACCATACACAAAAATAAGTTCAAAATGGATGAAAGACCTAAATGTGAGGCAGGAGACCATCAAAATCCTAGAGGAGAACACACGCAGCAATCTCTTTGACCTCGGCCATAGCAACCTCTTACTAGACACATTACTGGAGACTAAGGAAACAAAAGCAAAAAGGAGCTATTGGGACTGCTTAAAGATAAAAATCTCTTGCACAGTGAAGGAAACAATCAACAAAATTAAAAGGCAGGACATCTGGGTGGCTCAGTTGGTTAAGTGTCCAACTCTTAATTTCAGTTCAGGTCATGATCTCATGGTCATGAGATCAAGCCCCATGTGGGACTCCGGGCCTGTACATGGAGACTGCTTAAGATTCTCTCTCCCTTCTCTCTCCCCACCAACTCTCACGTGTGCTCTCTCACTCAAATAAATAAATAAAAACACCCACAAAAACAAAAACTGACAGGCAACCTACAGAATGGGAGAAGACATTTGCAAATGATATATCGGGCAAAGGGCTAGTATCCAAAATCTATAAAGAACTTATCAAACTCAACACTCCCCCAAATAAATAATCCAGTAAGAAATGGGCAGAAGACATAAACAGACATTTCTTCAAAGAATACATACAGATGGCCAACAGATATATGAAAAGATGCTCAACATCACTCATCAGGAAGGAAATACAAATCAAAACTACAATGAGATATCATCTCATACCAGTCAGAATGGCTAAAATTAAGAACACAGGAAACAACAGTGGTTGGCAAGAATGTGAAGAAAAGGAATCCTTTGCACTGTTAGTGGGAATGCAAACTGGTGCAGCTACTCTGGAAAAAGGTATGGAGGTTCCTCAATAAACTAAAACAAAGAAACAAACAAACAAACAAAAAACCTATCCTATACGAATTATACAGATTTGAAGGGGTATATGCATGTTTATAGCAGCATTATCAACAATAGTCAAACTATATGTCTATCAACTGATGCATGGATAAGGATGTGGGAAAAACTGCTCTGAAACACACAGATACAATGAAATATTATTTAGCCATCACGAAGACTGAAATTTTGCCATTTGCAACAACATGGATGGAGCTAGAGTGTATTATTCTAAGTGGAATAAGTTAGTCAGAGAAAAAAAATACCACGCGATTTCACTCATATGGTCTGTTCCATTAAAAAAAATTTTCCAGCACCAAAACAGAGTCTAGTACACTGATGGAATCTGAGACATCTTAAAATATAGGTATCCAGTTTCGAGCTTAAAATAATATTCCTTCCCTAAGCAATTTGATTTTTTTTATAAGTGTGGGGTCACATTCTTTTCCCACACTTTAAAATTAAATTTTATTTTATTTTTAAAAAAATTTAATGTTTATTTATTATTGAGAGACAGAGAAAGACAGAGCATGAGCACGGGAGGGGCAGAGAGGTGGAGGAGACACAGAGCCTGAAGCAGGCTTCAGGCTCTGAGCTGTCAGCACAGAGCCTGACGCAGGGCTGGAACTCACAAACTGAGAGATCATGACGTGAGCAGAAATCGGAGGCTTAACCGACTGAGCCACCCAGGTGCCCCTAAAATAGAATTTTCTTAACTCTGTGTAAACAGGGCCTGACTGGAGGAAAATGTGAAAGAATCAGATATTGGGAGAACACTTGCTACGTGTCTAAAACTAAGTTCTAATAACGCCCCCTTCCATTTTTTTATTTCCTCTGCAAAATCTGCCCTGTTTTTGTCTGTGCACACTGAACCTGTGGTGCCTTTGTGGTCTGTCTGAAAGTACATTTCCTTTCTACTATTTTTTCTCTTCCATATTCCCAGATGCTTCTTGCTCCTTTTCTGCATCCACAGCTCTGATCTTATTTATATTTTATAGAAATAGATACGACAGTTCCATGAGTGGCACATTCCAATTCATTTCATTATTGCATGTCTATTACATCCTTTACCCTGGGGGTCAAAAGAAAGGACAATGCTCACTTTGGAAATACATATACTAAAATTGGAATGGTACAGGGAAGATTAGCATATCCTCTGAGCATGTGCACACGTAAGTTTGTGACACATTCCATATTTTTCAAACAAGTGTATGAAAAGGTCTTCGACATCATTCTTCAAAGAATTGCAAAGTATGCAACGCCTGTGTGGCTCAGTTAGTTAAGTGTCCGACTTCAGCTCAGGTCATGATCTCATGGTTTGTGGGTTCGAGCCCCACATCTGGTTCTGTGCCAACAGCTCAGAGCCTGGAGCCTGCTTTGGATTCTGTGTCTCCCTCTCTTCTCTGCCCCTCCCCCACTCATGCTCTGTCTCTGTCTCTCAAAAATAAATAAACATTGTAAAAAATTAAAAAAAAGAATTGCAAATTAAAGCAACAATAAGATTGTTCCCACTACACGTACATTAAAATGACTAAAATCCAAAACATTGATGACATTAAATGCTGGCATGGATGTGGAGCAACAGAGAAAATACAACATTCATGCTGGTGGGAATGCAAAATGGTACAACTACTTTGGAAGACTGTTTAGCAGTTTTGAACAAAACTAAAGATATCCCTATCATATGACCCAGCAGTTGTGCTCCTTGGTGTTTACCCAAATGACTAGAAAACTTATGCCCACACAAAAATTTGCACGTGAATGTTTATAATAGCTTTATTTATAATTGCCAGAACTTGGAAGCAACCAAGATGTCCTTCAGTAAGTGAAGGATAAATAAACTGTGGCCCATCCAGACAATGAAATATTATTCAGTACTAAAAAAAAGCTGTGAAACCTTGAAAAAACATGGGAAAACCTTAAAGACGTATTACAAAGTGAAGGAAGATAATCTGAAAGGCTGCAAACTGCATGATACTAACTATATGACATTCTGGAAAAGGCAAAACTATGGAGATGGTGAAAAAGATCAGTGGTTGCCAGAGTATAGGGGGAGGAAGGGATAAATATGTGGAACACGGAAGACATTTAGGGCAATGAAACTATTGTCTATGATACTATAATGTTTGATACATGTCATTATACATTAATCAAAGCCCATAAGACATATAACACCAAGAGTGAAGTTTAAGGTAAACTATGGACTTTGAGTGATAATGATGTGTTACTATTGGTTTATTGATTGTAAGCAAATGTAACTCTCTGGTGGGGGATGCTGACAATGGGGTAGGCTGTGAGTGTGTGGGGGAAGGAGGTATATAGAAATACTGTACTTTCCACTCAGTGTGTCTGTTAAGATAAAACTGCTCTGAAAATAAAGTCTTTTTTTTTTTTAAGAAAGTATAAAGAAAGTACTTTTCTTAATTGGACTTCTTGAACCAGACACAATTTAGCGATGGTAACTTTAAATAATTGCTTTGTGAAAAGAATCCCCCAATTTCTCTAAATCAACAGAAGTCTGTGATCAAAATAGATGAACTATATTTTTAAAGAAATAATATATGTATTTATTATAACCAGACAGATGGCATGGACTGAATAGACATGCTATTGTCAAATTAACCTGTATATAATATAAAACATTTTTTATGGGGTGCCTGGGTGGCTCAGTCGGTCCAACTCTTGATTTCGGTTCAGGTCATGATTTCATGGTTTTTGAGTTTGAGCCCTGTGTCAGGGTTCATGCTAACATGCAGAGCCTGCTTGGGATTCTGTCTCTCCCTCTCTCTCTACCCCTTTCCCACTCATACTCTCCCTCTTTCAAAATAACTAAACTGAAAAAAACCCATAATTTTTAATAGTGTCACATGTAAACTATGCTTTAAAAATGTCACAACCTACACTTAGAATGAGAAAAATCATTGTAAGTGAGTCATATTAAAAGATTATACATGATATCTACACTACAAAGGTCATTGGGAAATTTTAGCCAGGTTGACAATAATCTAGAGTAAAAATTTGGTGATCCATGGACAAAATTCAGCCTATTTCTTTATATTTTTAGTCCCTAAGTAATTTGTTCAGTGGATTTGAAATTCTTGACACGGAGCACATATATTTTCTAGCTCATCACTTACCGTTTCACTCCCTATTTACCTCCTTCTAGGCTGCTTCACACATTAACAAATCACCTGGGTTTTGAAAACAAGCATTGCCACCATTTCCTCATCTAATCTATTTTGTGATAATGTTCAGAAATATTGAAAAGTCAGTATGTTCTAAATCTTTGGAAATAAAATTCAACTGAAAATAGAAGCAATTAAAATTTTTATGTGTGACTTCAGCAAAACCAATGGAGTGGGAAACTCCAAAATCCTGTCCCTCCATAAAAGTAGTGAAGATTATGGTGACAGATAGTGACCACACTAATTGTAGTGAGAGTTGAATATCAAATCACTATACTGTGCACCTGAAACGAATATAACATTGTGTTCCATGAAAGGGAGGCATACGTAAAATAACCTACAAAGACCAAAAAAAGCCATAAGACCAAAGAGGAAGGCTGACAAGTTCAGCCTGACAAGAAATGATTTGTTAAGGGGACTTATGAAAAGACATATGTCTGACAGGCCACAAGACAAGTAGACCTTTGCAACCCCACTTCCCATAGAACATTCTTTTATTGCCCTAGGGGCCTAGGAGTACTTGCTGGGGGACCACTTGAGAAGAAATGTTTGAGAATCATAATCGTATCTCCATAGCAGATCAAGGACATTATGCCCCAATGGTGTGGTTAAACAAAAAGAAATAATATTGGGGGGCAGCTGTGCTCAAGAAGTTAACCAACTACTTTTAAAAAAGGAGTGAACGATCTGGCGAACTCTGTAAGAATCAACTTATCAGTCATAAAAATGATGTACTGATACGTCCTTCAAAGATCTTCCAAACAGGTCAAGGGAAAAATCACACTTCTTTGAGAATATGATCTGTTGTGCCCCCTTTGTCACTAGAGACCTATCCTGGGAAACTTGAGGTGTTGTATTCAAGATCATGGCAGGGCTAGGACATACAGTGTTGGGTCAGCACAAGTTAATGCACCACAAAGCTCCTTTACTGAGATTCAGGTCTTTTTCTCTTGATTAGTATTCCCCTGACAGTGTGAACTTCTATTAGTTTCCACAAAAACCCTACACATTGTGAAGTTACATTTATTTTAAATGTCCAAAATAGGCAATTCACAGAAACAGAAAGCAGATGAGTGGTTGCCAGGGTATAGGGGGAAGGGACGATGGTAACGACTGCTTACTGGTACAAGGTTTCTGTTTACAGTCATGAAAGTGTTCTGGAATTAGATACTGGTGATGCTTGCATAACACTGTGAATGTCCTAAAGGCCACTGGATTGTACACTCGAAGGTGATTAAAAAGACCATTTTTGTTATGTAAATTTCATCTCAATAAAGAATGTGCTTTTTCTAATCTTGCCAAATATAACTGCTACACTCTTTTCTCCAGCAATTATATATCATTTGTTCTTCTGTGCTTAGCTTAAACTACATTTCAGTGTAGACTGTTCCCTATTCATTTATTTCATTATCTAGACAAATATTTATAAAATACCTAATATTTCACAGGTATTGTTCTTTTCATTGGGTCTACAGCAGTGACATAACAGATTGAGTCTTCTCTTTATGGAGCTTGACTCCTGATAGAAGAGAGTCAAAAAAAGTCATCAAAAATTAAATAAAGTGCTCAAGTTACATTTTATTCTCTCTTCTTCATACAAAAGAATTTTTCTTATTCTTTCTCTCTCCTTTGTACACCCACCAATGCATGAACATAAACTCACAGATACACACACACACACGCACACACACACACACACACACACACACAAGCATACATGTAGGTACTCATAGACTTTGAGACAGATATCACATATTCTCATTGATGGGCCTCAGAAAAATAATGATATCTAAGGACACAATCTCTGCTACTTTATGCCATGGATAATTTCCTTCTCAGTGACTTATTTTCCATTGAGATTCTTTGCAGTGTGCTGCTTCTTGGAAAAAACAAACATTTGTGAATGAATGAGAGACAGAACAGGAGCATATGAATTGTGAAGGACACTGGGTAGGCTATTTTCTGTGATTTGTTTCAACTTTGAAAGTGTAAACCATAATTTGTAAAGTCACAAGAATATTCTTTCTATGAAATTTTAATATTATAATTCCCTCCAATTTATGCCTTGTTCTTAAAGGGATAAGCTTTAAGCTCTTTGTCACTTGTGGAAATATGAACCCGAACTTCTATACTAACAAAATCAATAAATATTTAATTCCTCAGCAGTGCAAAGTGTTATAATGCTAAGTTCAATAATTTATCTTGTTCTTTACTTTTTGGGTTTTGTGAAATTAATTAATTCTTTGGAGGCCAGAGATAGATTACATAATGAGACATGTTAGAAATATTGAGAAATTACTGCAAAAAATCTCACAATTGTTGCCGACTTAAGGGAAAAGTTATCCCCAACTTTGCCGATACTGTGTTCTTCTGCAGCACACTGGTAGGGTGTGAACCCCCAGCCAGGAGAGGGCTGTTGGCAGCAGTAAGGAAAACTGGTGATGTAAGGTGTCAAGAAACTTGTTTCCTTCCCCACCTTCCTCTCCAATAAGACATGATACCCGCAAGATAAGAAGTGTCTGCCATGTCTAATTTAGAGTCACCTAGCTTGGTTGAGCAGAATGACTATGATGCTCCCCCCGCTCCTCTATCAGAGGAGAACCAGTCTTATGTACCAAACTCACTCTTCTTAAGGGTTAGGACCAAGGGTGTTCAATCACTTACCACTTTTTAAGCAAAGATAAATAGACTCATAAACAAACCAGAAAACAATGCGTAAATAAGAACTAACAAGCCCTCTTTTAAAATTTTTTTAATGTTTATTTATTTTTGAGACAGAGACAGAGCATGAGTGGGGGAGGGGCAGAGAGAGAGGGAGACACAGAATCCGAAGCAGGCTCCAAGCTCTAAGCTGTCAGCACAGAGCCCAACGTGAGGCTCGAACCCATGAACCATGAGATCATGACCTGAGCCAAAATCAGACGCTTAACCGACTGAGCCACCCAGGCGCCCCTAATGAGCCCTCTTAAGTCCAAATTTATTTCTGTCTCTTCCCCAAGTTTCCCTTTGATCTCCATTCCCATGCTCATCCTACTGATATTTTAAAATTATTTTTAGAATATAATGTTAATGTCCATAAATCCTATCATTCCTGGTAAAAGACATGTTACAATCTGTTGACTGTTTTCTTTTTACCCCTCCCACAAAATATGAGAAATTGGTATTATATGAATAAATAGATGCCAGCATATTTTTTAAATGTTAGAATTACTGATTTTACAAATCAGTTAGGTGAAAACATTACTTAGAAAATAAGATGGATAGAGTGATACTTGTCTTCATGCAATTCTCAGTTGATTGTCTCCTTTTCCACTAGAAGGTTCATTCTTCCTAATCAACAGCAGTGATTGCTTACTGCAATTCAGAGTTGAGAAAATCAATTTTTCTAACAAGAGGGGCACTGAATGATTTAAAAATACAGTCAAACAATGTAACATTTTTCCTTTTACTTACCTGAAAAAGCAGCTGAAGAATCATTTGGTTGTTCCTCAAAACACCAAATAAGTCAACATGTTCTATGGGGGAACAGAAGTAAATTTTGTGATTGAAACATCCAAACATTTTCTCATCCAGTAAAAGGAGCTGAGGACTGGTCGTTGTATTTGCTTTCTAGAGCTGTCTTAACAAACTACGACAAACTGGGTGATGTAAAACATCGGAAGTTTATTCTGTGACCGTTCTCGAGGCTTGAGTTTGAAATCAAGGTGCCATCAAGCTGTTACTCCCTCTGAAGGCTCTAGGGAAGAATTCTTCCTTACTTTTTCCAAGCTTCTGGTTGTATCTGGCAATGCTTGGTGTTCCTTGGCTTGTAGCTACACCACTTTACTCTCTACCTCTGTCTTTACACGGTCTTCTTCCCGTGTGACTCTGTGTATTCATCTCCTCTTCTTATAAGGTCACCAGTCATTGGAGTTAGGGTCCACACTAATTCAGTATGACCTGAGCTTAACTTATTACATTGGCAAAGACCTTATTTTATTTTGTTTTATTTTATTTTATTTTATTTTATTTTATTTTATTTTAATATATGAAATTTATTGTCAGATTGGTTTCCATACAACACCCAGTGCTCATCCCAAAAGGTGCCCTCCTCAATACCCATCACCCACCCTCCCCTCTTTCCCACCCCCATCAGCCCTCAGTTTGTTCTCAGTTGTTTTTTTTTTTTAAAGACAGCTTTTTTTTTTTTTAACATTTATTTATTTTTGAGACAGAGAGAGACAGAGCATGAACGGGGGAGGGTCAGAGAGAGGGAGACACAGAATCTGAAACAGGCTCCAGGCTCTGAGCTGTCAGCACAGAGCCTGACGCGGGGCTTGAACTCACTGACCGCGAGATCATGACCTGAGCCGAAGTCGGCCGCTTAACCTACTGAGCCACCCAGGCGCCCCTGTTCTCAGTTTTTAAGAGTCTCTTATGCTTTGGCTCTCTCCCACACTAACCTCTTTTTTTTTTCTTCCCCTCCCCCATGGGATCCTGTTAAGTTTCTCAGGATCCACATAAGAGTGAACACATATGGTATCTGTCTTTCTCTGTATGGCTTATTTCACTTAGCATCACACTCTCCAGTTCCATCCATGTGGCTACAAAGGGCCATATTTCGTTCTTTCTCATTGCCGTGTAGTACTCCATTGTGTATATAAACCACAATTACTTTATCCATTCATCAGTTGATGGACATTTAGGCTCTTTCCATAATTTGGCTATTGTTGAGAGTGCTGCTATAAACATTGGGGTACAAGTGCCCCTATGCATCAGTACTTCTGTATCCCTTGGGTAAATTCCTAGCAGTGCTACTGGTGGGTCATAGGGTAGGTCTATTTTTAATTTTCTGAGGAAACTCCACACTGTTTTCCAGAGCGGCTGCACCAATTTGCATTCCCACCAACAGTGCAAGAGGGTTCCCGTTTCTCCACATCCTCTCCAGCATCTATAGTCTCCTGATTTGTTCATTTTGGCCACTCTGACTGGCGTGAGGTGATATCTGAGTGTGGCTTTGATTTGTATTTCCCTGATAAGGAGTGACGTTGAGCATCTTTTCATGTGCCTGTTGGCCATCCAGATGCAAAGACCATATTTTAAAATCAGGTCACATTCTAAGGTTCTGGGTAGGCATAAATTTTGGAGGGACACTATTTAACCCACTTCAGTTCTCAAGGTAAATCCCAAAAAAGGTAAGTCTGGCTGCCAAAGAACTAAGAATAATAAGCAAATTTCTTGTCCTCCATGTGGGAATACGTGTCCACCATTTGGGAGTAATTTTAGCATCAAAGGAAAAATAAGCTTCACCATAAACTCCATGGAAAGTGTTTACCAGTGCCTGAAAACATAACAAGATAACTTTACTCTGTTAACATTTTATAGAGGTTTTATATTAACATATATTTAATTAAATTACTAATGTGGAAAAATGCTTTAGTATCTACATAGACCCTGTTCACCTCTGAAAAACATAATTGGATGCCCATTAACTGCATATAGATTTCTTTTCAGTTCTTCTGTTTGTCTAACTAATTATTTTAGGCATCACCCCATTGCTAATAATTTTATGGTCATTCTAGTCTCTACAAAGGAATTCAAAGAAAATGACACAGTAAATAGTAACCTTCACTCTTTCTAGAACGAAAAATATCAACCTGACATCATCAAAAGTAGGAAAGCAAATCCTGACTCCCCAAATCCTCTATTTTGTCCAAGTGATATGGCCTATTTACTCCAGATAATACAAAGAAATTTGATTCTTGAAATTATGTAAATCTAAAACTTCCTTTCTGCAGTCCATCAGTAAGAAAAGATTTTGTGATATCTACTGGCAGGTATGAATTTTATTCCATGTTTCTGGAAGATAATAATTTCAACAGCAACAAAAAAAAAATACTAGTTTGCTTTATTTTTCTAAAATCAATTAAAATCAGGTTCTTAGTTCTTATCATTTGGTATGTGTTGAAAAATCCAGTTTATCTCTCCTTACTTCCTTCCCCACCCAAAATGTATGCATTGGATCTGGGATCCTCACAGAGTCCAGAAGATACTTGGAATTTCTTTTGCTTGTTGGCACCCCAGTACTTACCAACATGCATTCATTGTCCAATCAAGCACAGTCTTTTGAAACCGTTTACTGGTTCTTCTCCTTTCCCTACTTATGCCCAGCAATTGCTCAGAACCTTAATCACAGTGCCTTAAGCTGAACTCTCTCATGAGCATCTGGACAACCTTCCTGCTTAAAGTCCTGTCTCTTCCATTGCAAAAGGGTAGTCAAATCCGGAAACTCATGTTACCTTAATAGTGCACCTCCTTCCTCATTGACAATGATCCTCTTTTCTGTTCCCAAAGAACTGACCCTTCTATACCTTCTCCTTCAATTCTTCCCTTCATCTTTCCTTCTCTGAGCCACTCCATGTTGTTTTCTACATAAGGTAAATGATTTTTGTCCAAGGGAGAGGGTCTAGTAAGAAATATCCAGTCCAGTAAGTTATCTCTTAATTTTTAAAATTTTTTAATGTTTATTTATTTTTGAGAGAGAAAGACAGAGAGAGAGAGAGAGAGAGAGAGAGAGAGAGAGAGAGAAAGCATGCAAGTGGGAGAGGGGCAAAGAGAGAGGGAGACACAGAAACCAAAGCAGGCTCCAGGCTCTGAGCTGTCAGCACAGAGCCTGACATGGGGCTCGAACCCACGAACTGTGAGATCATGACCTGAGCCAAAGCCCGGTGCTTAACTGAGTGAGCCACCCAGGTACCTGTCTTAATTTTTAATTAACTTCTTAAATTTCTCATAATTGTAGATTTGCATGCACCTGTAAGAAATAATACAGAGATACAGTATATCCTTACCCAGTTTCTCCAAATGGCGACACCTTGCAGAAGCATAATACAGTATCACAATTATGATGTTACATTTATGTAGTCAACATACAAAACATTGTTATCACTGCGAATATCTCTTATGTTGCCCTTTTGTAGACACATCCATCTTTCTCTTCTACCCCTATCTCCTTGTTAATCTCTGGCAACTGGTACTCTGATCCCCATTTCTATAACTTGTTATTGCAAGAATGTTATATAAATGTGATAATATGGTATATAATCTTTTGTGATTGACTGTTTTTTCCACTGAGCATAACTCCTTGGAGATTATCCAAGTTGTCTCATGTATCAACTTTTGGGGTGTTTTTGTTTTGTTTTTTGGGGTTTTTTTTTGGTTGTTATTGTTGCTAAGTACTATCCTGTAGTATTGAAGATCGAGAATTTTTTTTTACCATTTACCTACTGAAGATATCTGAGTTGTTTCCACGTTTTGGCTATTATGAACAAAGCTTCTATCGACATGTATGTACAGGTTTTTGTGTGTATGTAAGTGTTCAATCCTTTGTGATAAATGCCTAAGAGTGCAATTTCTGGGTCATACGGTAGCTGCATATTTGGTTTTCAAGAAATGGCCCAATTGACTTCCAGAATGGTGTACCATTTTACATTCCCACCAGCAATGTATGTGTGATCCACTTTCTCCACATCCTTGCCAATATTTGATATCGTAACTTTATTTTATTTTAGCCATTTGGGTAGGTATATAGTAATTTCACATTGTGGTTTTAATTTTCATCTCTATAAAGACTAATGATGCTGAACATCTTTTCTTTTGCATGATTTTCATTTGTATGTTTTTTTGAAAAAATATCCATTAATGTATTTCCGCTGTTTTTTAATTGGATTTTTAAAATTTATTGTTGATGGCCAAAGAGAAATCTTCTCAAGCATAAAATCCAGTGAAATCTTCCCTGCTACATTGTACATTTACCTGGGACCTGTGACCCCTTTCTTTTTTCTGACTTCTTCCTGTTAGAATGTGAATGTCTCTCCTATGCTTATCCCATTATTGTAGTTTGAAAGTAGACAACTTATCTGATTTCACAGGTTTGAGCTGGAGAAGAATTTTGGCTCAGGATGAATCATACCTTGAGCATCACTCATGTCTGATTTGGATGATAGATGAGATTTTGGACTAAAGGTTGATGCTGGAACGGGTTAAGACATTTGGGATTTTGAGATAGAATGAATGTATTTTGCATATGAGAATGACATGAATTTGGGGACCAGAGGCTGGAGAATTATACATTGAATTGTGTCCTTCCCAGATTCATATGCTGAAGTCATAACCCCAGTATCTCAGACTAGACCTTATTTAGAGATAGAGACTTTCCAGAGGTAATCATGTTAAAATGAGGTCATTAGGGTGAACCCTAATCTAATATGACTGTTGACCTTATAAGAAGGGGCAATTTGAACATAGAGACATGCACAGAGGAAAGATAATGTGATGTCACAGCAAGAGGATTAAGAAGAGGGCCATCTACATGCCAAAGAGAGAGCCTAGAACAGCTCCTTCCCTTATAACCATTGGAAGAAAAACCCTGCGGGACACATTGATTTCAGACTTCTGGTCTTCAGTGAGAGAAAAAATTTCTGTTGTTTATGCCACCTAGTTCACTGTCCACCCACTAGCAAACTAATACAGTTAAGTCGTTTGTTGCTGGAGAGTCTTTGAGGAAATATTTTTAGCCTAAAAATTCGATTTGACAAAATCTAGATAGGCAGGTATTAACATGTTTAACTTTTTTAGTGGGCTTTGGTAGTTTCTATCTTTTGAGGACTTTTTCATTTTCATCCAACCTGTCAAATTTATGGTCATGATGCTTTTTTACAATTTTACTTTGTTATCATTGTTATATCTCTAGATTATGTAGGATGTCTGATGCTGGTAATTTATTTCTTTTGTCTTTTTTTCCAGATCAGGTCTTGCCAGGGGGTTATCAAATTTATTGTTTTTCTCAAAGGTCTCATTAATTTTCTCTGTTTTCTTTCTGTTTTCTATTTCATCAATTTGTCATCTGAGCTTATTATTTTCTATCTTATACTTACTCATGCCTTCATTTGCTCTTTTTCTCTTCTAATTTCTTAAGGTGGATGATGATGAATTAATGGATTTTTTTTCTTTGGTTCTAATGTAGGTATTAGTGCTATACATTTTCCTCAAGGTAATGGTTTAGGGGTGCCTGTGTGGCTCAGTCGGTTGAGTGTCGACTTCGGCTCAGGTCACAATTTTGTGGTTATGAGTTCGAGCCCTTCATTGGGCTCTGTGCTGACCTTTCAGAGCCTGGAGCTGTGTCTCCCTCTCTCTCTGCCTCTTCCCCACTTGTATCCTGTCTCTGTCTCTCTGTCTCAAAAATAAATAAAACATAAAAAAATTAAAAAGAAGTAATGGTTTAGCATCCTACAGTTTTTGATATGTGGTGTTTTCGTTTTCATTCAGTTCCACATATGTTCTAATTTTCATTTTGTTTCTTTCTAGAACCATAGATTATTTAGAAGTTTGGTTTTAAAAAGGTTAGAGAGGGAGGGAGCCAAAACATAAAAGACTCTTAGAAACTGAGAACAAACTGAGGGTTGATGGGGGGTGGGAGGGAGGAGAGGATAGGTGCTGGGCATTGAGGAGGGCACCTGTTGGGATGAGCACTGGGTGTTGTATGCAAACCAATTTGACAAAAAAGTTCATATTAAAAAAAAAAAGAAGTTTGGTTTTGTTTTCACTTTTTTGGGTTTTTCTTTTGTTAGTTTAGTTTCAAAATAATTAAAAATTTTCAAAAATCTTTTTATTATTGATTTCTAACTTAATTCCATTGTGATCAGGGAACATACTTTGTATGACAGAAATCTTTTTTCTTTTGATAAGGCTTGTTTTGGGGGCCACAATATTGTCTATTTTACTGCATATTCCATGTACACTTGAAGAGATTATAATCCACTATTGTTTACTGTTGTGTTTTATACATTTTACTTTTGTAAATTTAGTTAACAATTTTGTTTGAGTAATCTATATTTTACTGATTTTCTTTCTTCTTCTTCTTCTTCTTCTTCTTCTTCTTCTTCTTCTTCTTCGGTATAGATATCCAGGGTAATAGTATTTCTATTTGTGTTGTTTTTAAATTATAATACTTAAAGATTTTTCTCCACTGGTAAAAATATCTTCCGGTGTGCAGTGTTTCCATCAAAAAGCATGCTATCATTCTAAATGTGTTCTTTCCTATGTACTGTGTTATTTTCTCCCAGGTGTTTTTAAGATGATCTCTTTATCATTTGTTTTAAGCACTTTGATTATGATTTGCCTTGATGTATTTTTATGTTTGTCTTTTTCCTGTAGTTTATTGATCTTGGATCTGTAGGTATACAGTATTGATCAAATTTGGGTAGTTTTCAGCCATTATTTATTCAAATGTAATTTTAAAGTTTATTTATTTATTTTGAGAGAGAGAGAGAGGGCATCCAAGCATGTGAGTGGGGGAGGGGCAGAGAGTGAGAAAGAGAGAGAGAGAGAGAGAGAGAGAGAGAATCCCAAGCAAGCTCTGTGCCGTCAGCACAGATCCCTATGCGAAGCTTGATCTCACAATGTTTTTCCTTTTACTTTTTGGACAATTTCTGTTACCCTCCTTTCTACATCACTAATCTTTTCTTCTGCAGCCCTATATCTGCCTTGAATCATTTTTCTCTTATAGTGTATTTTATATTCCCCATATCTCTATTGAACAGGCTCAGTCTTTCTTCTGGCTCTTAAATATACAAATATTAATAAATACATATGTATATATTTTAATATATAAAAATATTCTGGCTCTAAAATAGTATGGATATTGTAACTTTAAAAATATTATTGTTGGGGCATCTGGGTGGCTCATTCGGTTGAGCGACTGATTTCAGCTCAGGTCATGATCTCATGGTTTGTGAGTTCAAGCCCTGCTTCTGACTCTGTGCTGACAGCTCAGAGCCTAGAGTCTGCTTTGGAATCTGTGTCTCCCTCTCTCTCTGCCCCTCCCCCACTCATGCTCTGTCTCTCTCTGTCTCAGAAATAAATAAACATTAAAAAAAATAAAATTATTGTTTATAATTTTATCATCTGTGCTATTTCCAGGCCTTTTCCTATTGGCCAATTCTCTCTGTTATGGATTTATTTTCTTACTTCTTTGAATATTTGGTTACATCTGATTGGATAATAAACCTTGTGGGGTGCTAAATTTTGTGTTCTCAGAAATATGCTTGAGTCTCTTTCTGGGATGCAATTATATTACATAAAATCCACTTGCAATTCTCGATTTTGAGAAATTTGTAAAAATAAATCCTTACTTTTTTCCTATATTTACAACAAATTTCCTCTCATAAGGGGATATAAGGACTGCTACTTCAGCTTGAAGAGACATGGATCCTGATATCTGGAGACACTAAGTGCATATTCTAATGCTTAAAAATAAACCTGTGGGGTACTTCGGTGACTCAGTTTGTTGAGCAGCTGACTTTGGCTCAGGTCTTGATCTCATGGTTAGTGAGTTCCAGCCCCACATGGGGCTCACTGCTGTCAGCACAGAGCCCACTTAGGATCTTCTGTCCAACCCTACCCACCCCCCCCCTTCCTCACTTGCGCTTTCTTTCTCAAAAACAAGTAAGTCTTTAAAAGAAAATAATAAATAAACCTATGGACCAATGGTTCACATGACCTACTTCAAGTTGTCTGAGGAATCCATGGCTGTTGAGCGAATTTTCCAGTGTGGGATTCAGGCTCCCTCTTGTGGTCTTTTGATGGTACTTCATTGCAAAGGAGGCTCTTCAGATCCCATATGGAGATTCCTCCTACCTCCATTCCTATTGAACTGAGGCAATTTGCAGAAAGGAAGAGAACTCGTGCTTTCAAAAAAACAAGTCAAATATTGTCTAAACACTAAAACAAT
The DNA here is from genome assembly GCF_023721935.1 of Panthera uncia. Classification (NCBI taxonomy): domain Eukaryota; kingdom Metazoa; phylum Chordata; class Mammalia; order Carnivora; family Felidae; genus Panthera; species Panthera uncia. The sequence continues at coordinate 84,937,317 of NC_064811.1, forward strand.
ATATTTGCATCTGAATCCTAAGTTCTTTGGAGGTGATGGGCATCTGTATTACTTCTATGGTGATGGTAACACAGTGTATACATACATTCCAACTCACCAAATGTATACACTAATTATGTGCAGTTTGGGTCTACCAATTATACCTCAATAAAGCTGGAAAATTATCCTAAGTTTTCTGATAATAAAAGTAATAAAAGTTAAAAATCATGGGATTTTGTAAGTTTCATTGCTGATGCCAAAAAATATACAAATTCACCTCAAATGAAATGTCTACAAAGTTAATGACCACAGTCTGCCTCCTTCTGAGCTGGAACTGAGTGAATTATCATTCACATTAAAACAAATATTTGTTCTGTCTAAGTCTCAACCTCCTGATATCAATATTTAAAACAAAGTTATTTTTTAATTCGCCAGACATTAAGTGACAGCTGCTTATTTCATTTTTTTATGAGATATAAAAAGTACATCTTAAATTTAAAAAGCAAGCAAAAAAATTACTTTACAAAGTAACTTAAAACCACAGTTGAAGTTGATGGTTTAACTCTGAATAGGAAAAGCCTAATCATATATCCAGATTTGACTTCATCAGTAGCTCATTAGCATTATTTTCTGGCTTTGAAGAAACAGTTATAAGTCAGTGGCAAGGTATCTATGAGGATAGGGCACCTCAATCACTAGTAGTCCAGAAGGTAGACTTTCTGGCTCTACCAAATTGTCACTTCAGTCTAGAATACCAAGCATCTTCTGTGATCCCTTGCTATGAGGACCTAAAAGTACCATCTTTCTGGGTGACTCATAGGCTAGCCAATTAATGAATTGATTTGGTGAGCATGGGAGGATAAAGATAAGGCTTTACATTTAAATATTAACAAACTTAGTAATTTCTGCCTCCACTATGGAGGGCTACATTAGGGCTCTAATGTAGATTTCATGGTATTTATAGAAAACCTGAGAGGTAGGTATAATCAACTCCAGAGTCAGGAAAAGTAGTTCTACCACTTACTTACATAGTAATCTCAAATAAGCCCCAGCCCTGATCCTCATGTTTCTTAACTGTCTAAATAATTAGAAATATACACTCTTGGGCTCAATTTAAGCTCTAAGTTGGAAATAATTATCATATCTATATCATAGTGTTAAAGTCAGAATTACCTTACACTCTTGTGCCTGGGTGGCTCAGTCGGTTAAGTGTCTGACTCTTGGTTTAGGCTCGGGTCATGATCTCATGGTTCCTGAGTTCGAGCCCCACATCAGGCTCTGTGCTTGGAATTCTCTCTCTCCCTCTCTCTCTGCCCCTCTCCCTGGCTCACCGCCCCTTTGTCTCTCTCTCTCTCTCTCTCTCTCTCTCACACACACACACACTTACAGTGACAGCCATATGGGCAACATTTATAAGTGTTAGCTAATGAGAAATGGTCAAATGAAATACAAATGCAAATATTAAAAAAAATCATTATTAGTTATATCCAGGAATGAATTCTAACATGAAAATGCATGTTAAGAAGAATCAGATATTACATTATTTTCATCTTGGCCCTTATTGTTAAATTTACAATATGTAAGAATACTTATTTCCTACAAATATATAAGCTTAGAAAATAAAAATTTCAGGTGGAAGAAGTGGACAATAGCAGGATCCAGACAGGATCTGAGAGACTATCACAGGAGGTCCAAGTGTTTTGTGGGCAGTGAAAGACACTGTTGCATAAACTTCAGTGCAGGACTGTATCCCATTCGTATGTGCATAAGGAAATTTCAAAGTGTAGGGCTTATAGTAAGAGTTGAGTCATTATTTCTTGATTGAACTTATCCTAATGTCAAACACAAGGAGTGTCTTTCTCTTTCAAAGAAAACAGCAAAATTCAAGAATAGGAATAAGGCTACCTAAACAAACATGCTTTATAATCTCACAGGGATTTGATGGGAAACACATCTTTGGACCACTGGTATGGGCATGAAACAAAACTTTCAAAGACCACGAAAAAGTTAAGATCAAAGGTGAAGCTCAAGTTGTTTGGTGACTACCTAACTGTATGTATACTGTGATAAAACATCTGATTTGTCTGCAAGGTATTATAGTTACTTTGCTTTGATTTCTAGTCAAATTCTGCCCTCTAGTGGCAACATTACCCTTTGGCATTGAAAATAATAATGAAATTAGATATAACTGATCCCACCTCCCACCCTTATCCCCAGCCCCCAACCATAACGCCATAAAACGTATTGCACTTCTTCCTGAGGTAGAAAATTCAGGTAGATTTTGTAGATATCTGTGAATTTGCATGTGTGTATGTATGTGTACTTGTCTATCAGGCATTAGATATTTTATTCCATTTCTGTAATATTTGTGGAAAATATTGAGCATGAAGAGAATGAAAATTGAGCATATCAGAAAGTATAGTTAAGGATTTCTACTAATTTTCAGGTACTTTAATGCTGAACATATTGTTTATTTTAAAATATTTAATTTGGCTCATCTTAGATTTATGTAGTTTAGTTATTCTACCTCCCAATACAGACTTAATCAATGACAGATTTGTATTTATTACTTTTCTTATTTTAATCATAACTTAAACATCTCTTTAGCAGGAGGAGGAAGAATAGTTGGTAAACTCTTCTTTTCTCTTCACAAGGATGTGAGATCCTAATCAAGCTCCAAAAGAGCTTGAGTTGAGGTAAGAGTCTAAGTTTCCTGGTGGTAGACCAAGCTATTGTGCAAACTGCAAACCAGCCAGTAGCCTCAGGCAGCAGTTTGTCTAGTTCTGTCCTTATGCAACCTCCAGGCACAAGCAAAAGTGTCTTTGTGAACAACATGCTGTCTAGTCTTACACCAAAGTAGTATTTTTATTGTTATTAGAGAATTGACACAGACAAGGTACCCCAAATGTCTGAAAGTTAAATTAGAACATGCAATGAAAGAATGAGAGGGGAAAGAGAGAAAGAGCAGAAACAGTGCTAACAAGCAGGAGAGGACACAACACTTTCCAGAAAAATAACTTCCATGCCAAAAACTCAAAAGAAATTTGGTATCATCATATTAAAAAATTGTACTTATAAGTGAAGAGGTCCATTAAGGTAAAATACATTAAAGCAAAACCAAACAGGGGCATGTGGGTGGTTCCATTGGTCGAGCATCTGACTCTTGATTTTGGCTCAGGTCATGATCTTATGGTTCATAGGTTTGAGCCCTGATCAGGCTCTGCACTGACAGTGCAGAGTCTGCTTGGGATTCTCTCTCTCTCCTTCTCTCTCTCTGCCTCTTCTCTGCTCATGCTGGCTCTCTCTCTTTATCTCAAAAATAAATAAACTTTAAAAACAAACAAACAAACAAACAAAAACACAAAGAAACCAGGGTAGCGTAGGTAAGAAGTTGGTGGTAATGGTGGTGATGATATTTTCTTAAGTTTTTTCCTAGTGTTTTCCAGGAGTAAGAACACATTGAAATGCTGATGCTAATATCCAGTCTCATTATATATTTAGTAATATATTTCTCTAATGCATGTGAAGGAATCAGACTATCAGACTCTAAGGTCAATAAGCATTAAGAGCACATTACGTATTAGGCCAATTCTCTTAAGCCAATTTCTGACTTACCAACTGATCTAATTTTTTGGCTTCTCATCGTTTTCCTTAAATAAGAAACTGAAATTAGCTTTATTGATATGAATATCTGACCTCTTTGGAAGTTATATTTCTCCCTACAAATCAATAAATTCATATTCTGATTAATATATATCTATTTTACATTTAACTAGACCCACGTGGTGTCCCTGAGGCCGACCAATCCAATATATCTGTCTCCTAAGACTGAGAACCCAAACACAGGCCAAGGAAATGCACCTTATAAAGTCAGTCCGTGGGCAGTTAGCAATCTCCTTTGTGGTGACGGCTATTAATCACTGAGCACCACCCCATCATCCTTCCCTTCCAGAAAACTCTGCTACACTTACTAAAAGCTTAGTGTCCACATCTTCTATGTGTATCTACTCTCTATGAAATTAGATAAGGGCATTCAGTTCCAATTAAAATGAGATGAACACATTCAGTTCTGAATAAGGAAAATTCTACTCAGAAGCTTAAAGAATTAGATGGAGCAAAATGATGTTTCTGAATGCGAAGTAAAATAAAACCTGAAAGAAGTAATCCGTGAGCTTATAAGAAGTGCAATAATTTCTCCCCTCTTCCTCTTTCTCCTTACTTAATTGACTGAGGAGTATGCCATATGCTATCAGAGCGATCTTACTGTAAAGAATTATTTTGTCTTTTTACAAGAAGAGAACTCGTGGAGAGGGAAGTGCTATTGGTACATGATGTACCAAGCCCAGTAAAAAGGTTTCAGCGTGAATCTTCATGCTCCAAAATAGTTGACAAAACTTAGCGAAGTAGCATCTAGTGAATCGTTCAGTCTAGAAATTTATCACCTCTGTGATAAAGGGGAATCTGAGTTCATAAAATTGTCTGAATGTGACATAATTGAAGTATTTAATCGATACATCAATAGCTATACACATGAAGAAAAGACCAGTTCTTCCAATAATGAGGTTATCTTAGTTCTCCATATTGGATTCAGCTTAATACATCGTTTTTGTTATATAAAATTCAGCACGTAAAGATGGGTAAGAAAACACCCACAGAAAATACACACTTCATTAACAAGCCTTTTAAAAGTTAAGGTTTTAGGGGTGCCTGGGTGGCTCAGTTGGTGAAGCAAACAACTCTTGATTTCAGCTTAGGTCTGCACTGAGAGTGCAGAGCCTGCTTAGGATTCTCTCTCTCTCCCTCTTTGCCCCCTCCCCCCCCCCCCAATAAATAAACATAAAAAAAATAAAACCAATAATGTGTAATTTTGGGAAAAAAAAACAAAAAATAAAAGTTAAGGTTTTAATATTTTCAAACTAGAGGGATTATTTATAAAGCTGATTAAAAATATACACAGAATATATATATAAAATATTTTCTATCAGGTATAAAAAACTATCTAATGTATTACATACACTTAGATATTTAAAAGCTTTCATCCTGAATTCCAATAGTTTTATTTTGTACACAATTTTATGTAATGTAAATAATGATATTTGTTCAGGTATCTTACATGGATCCCAGCTAAGAAAACCTATAGTTACTTTAGCTTAATTAATATCTACATGATGCATATTCATTATTTTTGAGAAGTTCTACAATTTCTGGTGAAATTTTTGTTGAGAAGTAAAAATCTGTTAAAAAGAATGTGTTGGGAAATGCAGTAACAAACTCTGAAAACTGAAAGGAAAACGGATGAGGCACATTTGGGGAGCGGAACACAGAGACACTGATTACACATGAAGGGCTCAGAGAATCCAGAGGGAAAAAAGAAAAAAAAACCAAAACAAAATGAGTGTTGTTTGGAGCATTTTTTACTATCATCAATAGAAAATATGAAAGAAAATTGGTGAGGAAAACAGAGAAAATGATTAAAATTAAAAAAAAAAAAAACATTGGTGGGGCTTCATTGAGTGAGGATTTCAAAAATCCAGACAGACTTAGTTTCAAATTGGATTAGTTCATTGAGAAGATTCAGCAACTCAAAATTCTGGAATAGTAATCAAAGGAGGAAGGACACACAAAAATGAGTGAAGATTAAGAAAAAAGACACAGCAAATGGCAATGGGAAGGAGATGAGTCAATAAATCCTGGAAATGCCTGTTTTCAAGAAATAGGCAGAGAGAAATGAGTTGGCTATGATGCCATAGGGAGAACGTGGTGACTGGAGAGTGTTTCGGAAATGAAATAGGATAAATTACAAGCCAAGTATAGAGAAATAAGAGGAAGAATATTTGAAGGGGATGCTGAACATTTTGAGGCCGAGGTGCCTCGCTATACTTAAATATCCAGTTCGCAGCTCCATTTATAGGCAGTATCTGGGGAGAAGGAATGCAATGTAGATAAAGACTTGGAAGAAAACTGCTGTGGTCTGTAGTTGGCTGTGCAGATGTGGGAAGGACCACATGCTTTCTGAGTTTTATTTTCAATTTGTTTATAGCTCCCTCAGCAAACCTTCTTCCTGGTAACTATACATAACACTGTCTAGTTTAGTTTTTTTCATCTACCTTCTAAACGGTTCTCAAATAAATCCCTTTATGTTTGGCTCTACCACCACAGACTTTGTTTAGATTCTTATTTATTTATTTATTTATTTATGAGAGAGAGAAGAGTATGAGCAGAAGAGGGGCAGAGAGAGAGAGAGAGAGGGAGACACAGGATTCAAAGCAGGGTCCAGGCTATGAGCTGTCATCACAAACCCAGATGAAGGGCTTGAACTCACAGACTGCGAGATCATGACCTGAGCTGAAGTCAGATGCTTAACTGACTGAGCCACCTAGGTGCCCCTAGATTCTTTTTTTTTTAAGTTTATTTTTATTTATTTTGAGAGAGAGATAGAGAGCAATTGGGGGAGGGGCAGAGAGACAGGGAGAGAGAGAGAACCCCAGGCAGGCTCCTGGCTGTCAGTGCAGAGCCGAAGTGAGGCTCAAAGCCACAAACCATGAGATCATGACCTGAACCAAAATCAAGAGTTGGATGCTTAACTGACCTAGCCACCCAGGTGCCCCAAGATTTTCAAAGCATCTAGTTTTAATTTTTATTACAATTTTAACCTGATTACTGAAGATCATCCTTCTTTAAGTTTTCATGCTCTAATTTGTTGTCCATAATATGGATTGATCACTTGATCTGTTTAAAGTACAAATGAAATCACATCCACAACTTTAAAATCTTGTGTGTCATACACATGTCTCAAAGGCCTAGAACCACCTAGAAGACCAGCCTCCTTGCACTTCACGCTTGCTATCAGAATGCTCTGACTGCTCCTACACCTTACTGTTTGATGTTTTTATGCCTTTGCACTTGCTGTGTGTTTTGTCTCAAAAACCTCCCACACTCTCCATGTCACTTTTCAAAGATTTGGCTCAGGTGCCATCTTCTCCAGAGAGTCTCTTAACACTTCCCCTAACCGCAAAATACCACTACTTTTAAAAACATCCTCCACATACTTTTACCATAGTGCTCCCTCCTACCTCCCTTAACAGGCCTTAACTCCTTATTCCGTGGGGCCATATCTTATAATTTACTTGAACCTCAATACCAGTAAATGTTTGCTGGTACTGATTCCTTGTAGACAAGAATATTTATGAGACAGGCTGGGCAGCAAAGAAGTAGAGAACTTGACAAAGGAAACTGAGTAAGTCAGAAATGTGTAAAACTGTCACCCAAACACGATAAAGTGAGACTAATAATAACTGTCCTATATGTGCCATGGAAGTTAGAATTAGAAAATGCGTATATTTTATGAGGGCATAAAATACACTGCATGAAAAAGTCATTATTGTCACACTTGCAAACTGAACAGCATTAACTGTTAACTCTCCTGGGCTCGGAAGTTAGCCTGACTTCTCACCTTGATTCTGAAGCCTTCTTCAATTGGGATTTCACATAGCCACCGGGCTACTGTTGCAAGTCTGTCATGTAGAGGGCTGGAGTTTTGTCCTGGAGGAATCTGTGCTAGTCTCCAGCCCCTGTGGCACTGCCCAGAGCACTAACTTCATGGACTTTAGTCCTAGTGGAGCAAAGCAACTTTAACTGGGTTAAGATACACATCCAAATGCAAATAAATTGCATTTTGCATGTTTACATATACACAGGGGCATATTTATTTAATAATACCTACATCAGCATTTTTAATTACCCTATAGGGCAGCAAAGCCACTTTGGCCATGATTCTGTAGCTAATGACTGTACTGTCTAAGGAACAAGTGAAAATAAAGCATTTTCAAATTCTGAAGGCAAATCACAAATTAAGTCCATTATATTTTATTGGTGAAAATCCTAGTTTATTTGTCTTTTCCTTTTTTTTTTGAGAGAGAGAGAGAGAGACAGAGAGAGAGAGCTCATGCACTTGCACATGTGTCCCCATGCATGAGTGGGGGGAGGGGCACAGAGAGAAAGAGAGAGAGAGAATCCCAAGCAGATTCCATGCTGGCCATGGAGCCCTACTCCGGACTGTATCTCATGACCGGGAGATCATGACCTGAGCCAAAATCAAGAGTGGGGAGCTTGACCAACTGAGGCTCCCGGGTGCCCCCAAAACCCTAGTTTATAGTAGAAATACTGATATTTTAATCTAGAATTTCAGTGATTTTCTCAAAAATGGTTTTATATTTTTGTTAGTGTGGGTAAAGAAAGCAAAGTTCATTTCACTCTAAAATTTTCAATGAAGTTCAAAAATTAATATTAATAGTATGATATTTTCCAAAAGCATAGTTAGTAATTACCCTGCAAAACAATTTTGAAATTATGAGATTGTATCTTGACAAGATAATCAGCCCTGTCTTTGAAAGTTCATTACATTCAAATATAAATAAAAATATGGACAAAGTGGATAGGCACTTTATAAATGTTTTATTTGGTTATATTTATTTTTATCATAGTAAAATATTAAAAAGTGAAATATTTGTCATTAGGAATGATCAATGTGATTATTTCACATAAAAGAATATTAATAGTCATTCAAAGTGATGAATCAGATCTATATCTATCGTGATGAAAGATGTTTGTAACTTACTATTGTGTGTTGTTATCCCACAAAAATCCCTCTTACTTGTGGTACAACCTTTCTCACAATGGTCACTTGAAAACATAAGGAAGATGGTAATTACAACACAATCTAGAATTCCCTCTCTTTTCCCAACTCACTCCACCTTTGCAATGACATTGACCCTGATGTAGCAGATATGAGAGGCTATACTTAACATTTGTCCTTACATATCTTCAGATATACACGTATCTCTGGAACTCTGGGTAAGATAAAGATGGATGATCCATCCCAGCCCCTCTTATTTATTTACTTGTTGATAGTCATTCAAGCTCCGACTCCTCAGAGATTCAGACATTTATAGTGTCTGATGAGGATGAGGAAGCCCAGGCCACCTGGTCATTTATTTGCATGAGTGCTTTCACTGGAGAAATAGAGCTTGCTGACGACATAATTACATTTGGTACCTGAAATCTATAAAAATGAAAAACAAAACAAACACATAAACACATGGCATTTATCCTCTACCCAATTGCAGTGACTAGTAGTGAGCACTGCGGAGAAAAGAGCTATGCCAGTTTCCACAATTGGAGATGAAGATGGCCAGGAAGGAAGCCCAGGATTTAAGTGACAAGTTTTGCTCCAGGGTGTAGGGGACAGTATACTACAAAGTCAAGGAAGAGAGAATTCTATTTCTGGGCAGTTTGAGAAATTCCAAATGCCATTTCAGTTGGCACCTGAACACCTGAAGTTTTGGGAACCACTTGGAAACAACACCTGGGCAAACAAATCACACTCTCATTCAGGACGTTCATACCAGGTGATGACTGATGGAGAAATCATGTGACACACTGAATTTCCTGGAAGTGTCTGAGAGAGGCTTAGAGGTCTGACAGAACATAAAAGAACAAACCAGAGGGATCTGCTATATTCCAGTCAATGTAACTCCACTTGCACCATAGATACAAGGGTTAGGATACATCAGTTAATACTTATCTATCTTCCTTTATTTTATTGAGAAGTATTTCAGGGCTTTTTTTTTTTAAGTCCCAGGACCTAGCACCATTTCAACCATGTGATGTATGTGCCACAAACGTTCATTGAATTAGATCGTGAGTGTTGGCACATTGAAAAAATACAAGGGTCTTTTTTTTCTTTTCTTATGCAGGCTCCATTCTCAGCATGGAGCCCAACACGGGACTCCATCCCATGACCCTGGGATCGTGGCCTGAGCTGAAATCAGGAGTCAACGTTCAACTGATTGATTCACCCAGGTGCCCCAACATTGGATGCTTTTATGAGGAATATCTACAAATATATTCTAGGACTAATGTTTTACAGAACATAGTTAGGGAAATACAGATTTAGGCAGATTTTAATTATAATACTTTATTTGCTTTGAACATATGTTAATGGAAATAATTTTCCAGAATTTTATAAATCATTGATATGTGAAATCTGTGTGGAGGATAGATATTGATGAGGGTTGGCAAAGAAGCTTAGTCTGGATTGAACACATAACACTGTGGTAACAAACAACCCCCAAATGTGACTCACTTAACATAGTAAGGGTTTATTTGTTTTTCCCCATAACATGTTAATTGTCAAGAAGTCTCTGGTCATCATAGCCAGTTTGGGACTCAGGCTGAGGGAGCTGCTATCAACTGATATGCAGTCGGTAACTATGTCAGAAGGAAATGAGGTAGATTTTGAAGGTCTCCACTTGCTAATTAAATGTTCAGGCCAGAAGTACCAGCATGCCTTCCACTCTAAAGTTATGGATTGGATTTAGATTTAGAACTCTATTCAACTGCTAGGAACCAGGAAGTGCAATCATTTTATTGTGTCCAGGGAACAAGTACGAATATTTGTTCCGTCAGAACTAATGATCACTGCAGTCAGTGGTAGTTAATTCTAATGAAGTGGAAATGTAAAGGCCCTAAAGGAATGAAAACAATCTTTTTTTTTTTTAACGTTTATTTATTTTTGGGACAGAGAGAGACAGAACATGAACGGGGGAGGGGCAGAGAGAGAGGGAAACACAGAATCAGAAGCAGGCTCCAGGCTCTGAGCCATCAGCCCAGAGCCCGGCGGGGCTCGAACTCACAGACCGCGAGATCGTGACCTGAGCTGAAGTCGGACGCTTAACCGACTGAGCCACCCAGGCGCCCCGAAAACAATCTTGAAATAGAACAAATTTGAGGAATTCACACTATCAGTATTTGATGTTTGCCATAATACTACAATAATCAAACCAGTATAGTATTGGCCTAAGGGTGGACGTATAGTGGCCAGAAATAGACCCAAATCTAAATGGACAATTGAGTTTTAAGAAAGATATCCTAAAGATTCAATGGAGTTTTGAAAGTATTTCCATCAAATGATGCTAAAATAACTGTGCAAATGAAAAGAAGAAATATTCAGCTCATGATCTATCTCATAGTCTACATCAAGTCAAATCAAGATGTGTCCTAAACGTATGTCTAAGAGTTACAGCTGTAATGCTTCTAAAAGAAAACAAAATAGGATATTGTCTTGGTGACCTCGGGGATAAGTAAAGATTTTACAGTTAGTACATAAAAAGCATAACCATAAAAAAGGACAAAGTGGAATTTAGAACTAAATTTAGAACTAAAACTCAAAACTTCTCATCAAAGACACTGTTAAGAAACTTGAAAGGGAGAAATATTCCCATTAATTACATCTGACAAAGGCTTTGTATTCAGAATATGTGTAGAACTTCCACAAATCAATAATACAAAGATAAACAATACCATTAAGAAGTGGGAAAGGCTTGAGCAAACACTTTAATGAAAATAATCAGTGGCTAAAAATGTGAAAAGATGATGAACATTATTACTCATCAGGGAAATGCAAATCAATACCATGATGCATGTATTTTCATACCTGCAAAAATGACTAAATGCAAAAGAGTGATAACACCAAATACAGGTATCCCTCACTTTTTGAAAGTTTGCATTATGCCATTTTGCTTTTAGGAAAGACTTACATTAGTACCTTGTTTTTCCTAAGCAAAAGAAATCCAAAGAGGATTTTTGCTTCTACAAGAAAGGTGAAAGGCAAAAATAGTGTTGGGTGTTCGTTTTGCAGGGAGCCACCATGGAGGCTGTGTCAAATCCCTTCTCCAGGAACTACACTCAGCATCTCAGCTATCAAGCGCCATAGCTTTGAACTGGTCTGTGAGCATCTGTGCCTTATGTTGATTTATGTTGTACATCTATTAGCAAGATGTGTCCTAAGGTAACAGAAAAGCCAAAAAGAGATGATTTTCTAGGTCAGGGAACACTCACATTTTTTCCTTATACATTGATGGTAACTACTTCTTTATGCCATTATGTCATTTTGGCTTATGAAAGGTTTCATAAGAATGTTTTTACTTTGGGATAGCAAGGGAAACCTGTGTTGGCAAGGATTTGGAGCACCTAGAACTTTCATATGTTGCTGACAGGAGTGTGAGGTGGCATAATCTATTTGAAAAACGTTTTGCAGTTTCTTACAAAGTTAGACATGTGTCTAATGATACAACAATTCTGCTCCCAGGTATTTATTCAAGAAAAAAAAATAAAGCATCTATTCACAAAATGAATTGTACAAAAATATTTATAGCAGTTTTTTCATAATCCTCAATCTAGGAATAACCCAAATGACTATAAACAGGTGAACGGAGCAGGTATAAAACATATTCCTGAATAGAACCCTGTTGAGCAATAAAATGAATGAAGTTCTGGAATACATGACATTGTGGATGAGTCTCAAATTATTCTGCTGAGCAAAAAGATACCTAGATCTAAAAGAGTGTATACTTTATGTTTCCATTTATATGATGTTCTGGAAGAAGTAAAACTAATCTATGGTAAAATACTATTTTTTTTAAAGTACTGCTTCAGAGGGTATAGATTGTTTGGAAAGAGGTAGGCAGTAACTTTCGTGGTAATGCAAATGTTTAATATCATGATTAGGATGTTAATTACACAGGCTTGTATATTTATCAAAACTCACAGACTTATATACTTAAGAACATTGCATTTCACTATATGTAAATTAAAACACACACACACACACACACACACACACACATTATGATACCATTACATTTACCTGAATAGCTAACATGAAAAAAATTTAGATGGTATTAAATGTTGGCGATAATGTGGAATAATTGGAACTCATTTATGTCTGGGTATGTTATTTGCAGCAACAACTTTGGATAACTTTCTCAATACTACTCATTGAGCCTGAATATTTGCATACTTAATGTCAAAATTATATTTCTAGGTATAACAAAACTTAAAACATCCATATTAATACAAAGGTATATACAAGAATGTTCCCAGTGTGTTTTTTTTCAGAGTAAAAGATGTTCATTTTTATGAAATACTATGTATAAATTATTTCGTTTATGGTTTTTGTTTTTTGTGTACTCCTAAGAAAATTTTGCTCAAAAGTCATTTTTAAATATATTTTCTTCTAGAAAGTTTATAATTTTCCTGCTACATTTAGGCCTATGATACATTTCAACTGAATTTTTGTGCATGATGTTAAGTAAGGGTGAGGTTTATTCTCTTCCAAAGGAATACCCAGTTGTTCTACCAAACTTTGTTGAGATGCCTGTGTCAAAAATCATTTAACCATATGTTCTGAGGGTCTGTTTTTGGAGAATCAGTTCTGCTTTATTGATCTACATATCTATCTTTATGACAACACCACACTGTATTACTGTAGGTTTATATTAAGTATTTAAATCTATAAGTTTAAGTCCTCAAATTTTATTCCTTTTCATAATTGTTGAATTTAAATATAATATTTAAAATTGGGCAGCAACTATGGGAAATCGTGCTTTACTTGATTTTTTTCATATGCACTTGAAAAGTATTTGTAAAGAGACTGTTAAAAACTGAGAACAAATTGAGGGTTGATGGGGGGTGGGAGGGAGGGCAGGGTGGGAGGGAGGGCAGGGTGGGTGATGGGTATTGAGGAGGGCACCTTTTGGGATGAGCACTGGGTGTTGTATGGAAACCAATTTGACAGTAAATTTCATATATTAAAAAAAAAAAAAAGAAAAAAAAAAGAAAAGTATTTGTATTCTACTGTTGAATGGAGTTTTGTGAATGAATAAAATAAGTAAAATTGACTGATTCCCTATACAATTCTGTCTAATTCCTGATTTCCTATACAATTTTTCTATCAGTTTCTGAGAAGGAATGTTGAAATACAAATTGCATTTGTTAATTGTTCTATTTCCCAATTCAGTTCATCAGTTTTGCTTCGTGTAATTTGAAACTCCATTATTGTTTGTATACACATTTAGGATAGTTATATATACTTGATGAATTGACCTTTTATCCCTGTGAATTGTTCCCTTTCATCACTGGTAATATTCCTTTTTCTGAAGTATATTTTGTCTGATATTAATATATAGCCATTCCAGCTTTCTTATCGAGGAACTTACACAGTATATCTTTCCTATCCTTTTACTTTTTACTGATCAGTGTCTTTATCTTTAAAGTGGAAATCTTGTAGACAGCATATAACTGGTTCTTGTTTATCATCCAGTAGGACAGTCTCTGCATTTTAACTGGTTTGAAGCACATACTTTTCCCGTTATTATCAGTATGGTTGTGTTTAACTCTCCCATCTTGGTATCACCACCTATTATCCTTTTGTTTCGTTCTTAGTCTTTTTCCCCCCTTTTTAGACTTTTTTCCCATTCCATTTTATATCCACTATTTATCAACTATACTCATATATATATATATATATATATACATATATATATATTTAAAATTTTTAATGTTTATTTATTTTTTGAGAGACAGAGACTGAGTATGAGTGGGGCAGGGGCAGAGAGAGAGGGAGTCACAGAATCTGAAGGAGGCTACAGGCTCTGAGCTGCCAGCACAGAGCCCAATGTGGGGCTCAAACTCACGAACCATGAGATCATGACCTGAGCCGAAGTAGGACGCTTAACCAACTGAGCCACCCAGGCGCCCCAACAATTCTACACGTTACTCACTGTTCGTCATGCTAAGTGTACTCTTTAATCTCCATCACCTATTTCACCCATCTCCTCACCTACCTCCCATCTGTTAAACATCCTTTTGTTCTCCATAGTTAAGAGTCCATTTCCTGGTTTGAGTCTCTCTTTTTTCCTTTGTTCATTTATTTTGTTTCTTAAATTCCACATATGAGTAAGATCATATTTGTCTTTCTCCAGCTGACTTATTTCACTTAGCATAATACTCCAGCTCTATCCATGTTGTTGCAAATGGAAAGATTTCATTCTTTTCTATGGCTGAATAAATTCCATTGTCTATATATACATCCCGTATTCTTTATCCATTCATCTTTTGATGGACACTTAAACTGCTTTCGTAATCTGGCTACTGTAAATAATGCTTCAACAAACCTAGAGGTGCATATAGCTTTTCAAATTAGTGTTTTTGTATTCTTTGAGTAAATACCTGGTAGTGCGTTTACCAGATCATAGTATAGTTCTATTTTTCATTTTTTTGAGAAACCTCTGCACTATTTTCCATAGTGGCTGCACCAGTTTGCATTTCCACAGTGCATGAGGGTTCCTTTTTCTCTACATCCTTACCAAAACTTATTTCTTGTCTTTTTATTTTAGCGATCCTGACAGGAGTGAGGTTGATTATCTCATTGTAGTTTTGATTTGCTTTTCCCTGATGATGAGTGATGTTGAGCATCCTTTCATGTGTCTGTTGACCATCTGTATGTCCTCTTTGGAGAAATGTCTGCTCATGTCTTCTAAGTACTCTTTCTTATATTTTAAGTGGTTGTTCTAATGTTTACAATATGCATCTTTACTTATCACAGTGTGCCTTCAGGTAATGGCATATTGTTTCATTTATAGTAAGAAATTAACAACAGTATGCTTCCATTTCTCCTTTCCATGTTTTGTTCTATTTTTGTCGTCTATTTTACTTCTACATACATTACAAACCCTGTAATATAATATTATTAATTTAAGTATTTAGTTTTCTGTTAAGGACATGAGAAAACGAGAAAGAAGATTTTCTACTTTTATATTTACCCACACAATGACCTTTCTTGGCACCCATCTTTCCTTTATGTAGATCCAGGTTTCTGTCTTTTATCATTTATCTTCCACATGAAGAAATTTGTTTATCATTTCCTCTAAGGCAGGCCTACTAATTGTGCTCACTTGCTAGTTCAGTCATCAGTAACCCAAATATCACCCAGGTTTCCTTTGGTTTATTGATTGAATTTTTCTGCTTGTTATGACTTGAAGATTTATGAATCTCCAAAATTCATGTATTGAAATCTAATCCCCAGTGTGATGGTATTTGCAGATTGGGGCCTTTGGGAAATAATTAGGTCATGAGGGTGGCACCCTCATGAATGGGATTAGTGCCTTTATAGGAAGAGGCAGAGAACTGGCTGGCTCTCTTTCTGCCTTGTGAGGCTGGAAGAGGCTTCTCATCATGCTTCCAGCCTGTAATACTATGAGAAATAAATTTGTTATTTGTAAGGTGCCCATTCCATGGTAGTTTGTTATAGTCATCTTAACTAAAACTGCATCTTGACATATCAAGTAATTTGTTTTATTAAATGTTGCACATCGTAAGTGTTTTCTCACTAAGTGTCTTGATTTTGTTATTATTTTTTTTTAGTGGTTATTGGGCTTTGTCTTGGCAAGCATATATACAACCTGTAGAATATTTGATTTCCCTACCCCATGTGAGCTCTGTCAATTGTTCAGTGTATAATTTCTGGTCACTATTTCCTGATCTTTTGGCATTTCTATGCATGTGTGACCTAGTACATATTTCTGGACACTTTTTCTGCATGGTTTTTTTTTTTTTTATTTCCAGAATAGTACTTTGGAAATTCTAGGTCACTCGGCATTCCTGACTCTGATCTCATTCTCTTCAATGCAGCATGTCCAGAAACAAGTTCTGTTTGGATTTTTTCTCCCTATGCCTACACTTAGAGTTGCTTCCATACAAATTACTGGGGCAACTATGGGATTCATATTATTTATTTCCTTTTTTTCAAAAGTCACAGAAATGTGCTGGTTATTGCATAATGTGTATAAACACATCTGTCAAGTATTCTAATTTTTTTGAGAGAAGTTAAGTCTGTGTCTAATTACTCATCATGGTTGGAAATGGGAGTCTCTCTCCCTCTCTCCCTCCCTCCCTCTCTCTCTCATATAATATTTATATATATATTTATATATATTTACACTTATATACATATACATGCATATGTTTAATTTCTTTATTCAATCTTTTTATTTCTTTAATCTCTACACCCAATTTAGGATTCTAATTCACAACCCTGAGATCAAGAGTTATATGCTACTCTGACTGAGCCAGCCAGGCATATATATATATATATATATATATATATATATAAATATAAAGTGTATCTTTCTCAAGTCTCTCTGCTTAATAATAACCTAGTTCTTTTAATACTCCCTTTCCTCACTGTAAAATATCTTCATAAGAATTATTTATTCTTAAATAAAAATATAGTCCACTAAATTGTGTTCTCAGTTTTTTATGGCATTAAATTATACATCAAAAAAAGTAACAAAATCAGTGTTTCTTTGGAACAAATTTATGGATGATTAAGAATACATGTTGATATCCCATGGAGCAAAGTAGGGCTGCAAGTTCCTCTATAACTTAGTTTCATTAACCTATCCAATTTTTTTTCTGTCAATCCACTGTTGCCATTGGGATGGGTTCTCACTGGCTCCATCCCCATAATAATGACATTAACTCAAATTATTTCTGGTTTTGGATTAAAATTGTATGCAATAATAGCACTGTACTACATTTTTATTCGACTGTAAATAATCCTTATTTATTCTGGGGTACATACCATTTTAGTTGTCTTTACCTATGCTGCTTAAATTAAACCTCACCAAAAAATTCTGTAAGGTGCATAGTAATGACTGGATGGTACAAATGAAGTTACGGCTTTTAGAAGCTAAGTGACTTGCTCAAGTTTATACAGTTAGTTAATAATCGAGGTAGGATTTACAAATGATCTTAATTCCAAGTCTGACCCCTAATAATAATTTTAAAAGGGCTTTTATGTTAAACAGATTTAATTTAAAAGCCTCTTCTCTGACTCATTAGACACATGACCCTGAACCAAATAGATAATGTATTTGTCACAGTTTTCACTTCTGCAAAAAGGGCAGTAATGTTATTAGCCTCGCAGGGTTGTTTTAAGAGTGAAGTCACGTAACATTAACGAAAGTGTCCAACAATGTTCCTGGCATACTCAAAGCATTTGATAAACAACATTGTGCTGGGTTACACAAGGTCTACTCTTCACTCTTCTGCTCTTAACTCTGGGAGATTGATATCCATTAAAAAAAAAAAAACAAAAAAAACCAAACAAACACCAGAGCTTCAGTTAAGTTAATGTTGAATGACAGCCTTAAAAAGATCAGAGAGAGACAAACAAGAATCAGGATATTTATTCTATTCCCTTGTTTCTCTAACTGGAGCCTCTTTATTTATAGTCCCTCAAAGTAGCTTCTTGTAAAGATTCCTCCTCTATTCTGGTAACTTCTTAGAGATTTCCTGGTGCCCAGATTTTCTGCACTATCCCTATTGGTTTCCATTTGTATTATCCATTCATTTGTAATTAGACTCTTTGTAAATAAATATCTTTGAGTTGTTCTGATTTGAGGCTTCCATTTATTTCTTGTTGGGTACAGAGCTGACATATTTTTCTTGTCTTTCTTTTTCCATTATACTGCATTTCTTTCACTTTTCAGACTTTTGAATGCCTTAGGTCATGACAACTAATGCTCAGGTTACTTGTAAAATTAGGGGGGATTAAAATCCTGGTTGTGAGAATTATGGTGAGAACCTAAAGAGATAAGGTATGTGAAATATGTTTTCTTAGTAGAAAAAATAGAATTTTATCTTTTTATTGCATTTAATATTAGTAATGCTTTAGTATGTCTTAGTAATGTTTTACAACAGTACATATTTTTGTATGTATATAAATGTGTGCATATATATGTACAATTACATAAGCATGTATGTAAACATGTATACATACATGTATGCATCTATCTACTTATATGTATTTATCTACCTATCTACTTTGAGAGAGAAAGAGAGAACGAGACAGAGTGAGAGAAGGGAGAGAAAGGGAGGGAGAGAGAGAGAGGGATTGAGAGAGAGAGAAAGAGAATTACTTGGGGAATGTCCTAAAAACTATCTTTAGCCAAACTGTTTACTGTGGTAGTTAATTTTGAAATTAGTCATGCCTTTCCTTTTGCTTTTAATCAGATGAGAAAAACAAAAAAAATACAAGGAAATCACATAATTCCTATATCTTTATTTCAATATGAAGCCATAGAAAAGGATGGCAATAGGTAAAAAAAAAAAAAAAAAAAGTAAATTAGGTTAATGTCTGAAGCTAGCACAAAAGTGATACAAGTGTAATTGCATATTTTTAGTTTTTATCTGATGTTATAAAATATTAAGTTCATAATTTATCATTAAAATATGCTGGATAACTTTTTTATGATAATACATTAGAAGCGAGTCTCTTGTTTTCATTTATTTGAAGAAACCTCCCATCAATTGCCATTTGTTTCAAGTTTGCTATCCTATCATTAGTAGGAGACGAGTGCCCTCTTCTGGTTCTGTAATAAAACTGTTGATCAATTAATGCTACCTCTGGCTGAGTCATTTTCCCTTCATAGTCTTCTTTTTGCAGAGGTATTTAATAAAATCATGTGCATTTTGCCATGTTTTATCCTCTGCCACAGCAGCATAATAGACAGCCATTACTTCTAAGCAATTGTCACTTCTTGGTCTTCATCTTGTTAACCTTTCTCTAGGGCACAGCTATAAATGGTTGTCTCTTTAATGTTTTTATTCCTGGGTTAGGGAAACAGATTTTAAGTATCAGATTCTGAGCAAGAATGTCACATTTTCTTGTAACAAGTTTGAAGTAAACAAAAAGAAAGAAGGGAATTGGAGAGAAGGTTGGTATATTTAGCAACTCAAGGCAGTCTTAATTACTTGGATGATATAATGGGAGGATACTAAGAACATGCCTTCTCTCTGTCTGTCTCTCTCTCTGTGTCACACATAGGCAAACTGACCTATCAGATGCCTAAAAATACTTATTATTATTCTTAAAAATCATTTTTGACTAGTAATTTGTTCACTCTATATGTTCTTTGTGGGAACCCTATGTGCATTTCTCTCAGCCGGCACTTTAAGAAAAAAGAAAAACAACACAAGCAAAAGGCAAGCAAAAAATCTAGACCGTGGGAGAGTAATGTTTTTAAAAATAAGGATCTATTTTGCTTCTCTTGTCATCTTTAGAATAGCCATGGATTCCTCTGACTTTGGTTGCTGATCAACAGTCAGGATCACAGCCAGTTTTGACACGATCTGAATATGCTGTCAAAACAGTGTTGAGTCAGGGTCAAGGATTACATCTCCAGTAAGCTATCTTTTGAACACACGTATTCCACATGGGAGGCTCACTTTATTTTAATGTTTAATTAGCAGGTCAAGCCAGAAAGGGAATGGACTTTCCACATTTTGCTCTTAAAACCTAGATTTTTAAATCAGTGGTCTTTGTCTATGCAAGGAAAATGATCTTACAATTTAGAATTGAAAATATTATCACACCAAGGTAGGAGGGGTTTCTTGCCCCACAGAATCACCTCCTAAAGAATCAAAAGCATCAGATGGTCATTCAAGTCCATTTTTCTCTTTGTTCATATAAATAAAATACTGGTGCTAACACAACTGCTATAGGCAAGAAGGGAGAGAGGAATTTATTTGCATCAAAGTTTTAGGCAATATTTTAGGCAATTTGGATAAAAATTCATTTTTAATGGAAAAATAAGAAACCATTATTTCCATATTTTCCCTTGCCAATATTCTTAGATACTTTAGAAGAGCCAATATTGATGTAATCATTTTTAATTTTAAAGATTGATTCTCTCAGATTAGAGAATTGATGTAATTATCCTGATAACCCAGATCTAAAGAGGTTTTCAGAAATAAAACAAAACAGAACTGGGATTACCCTATCTTAGTCCCACTATAAACCAAGATCGTGAATGAGTATCGTTCTCTTCATTTTATGTAGCAGAAAAGCATTGCTGGAAATCCCTCCACATGAAATGAGAATCAACTGACTCTGTGTTTTTTAATATTTTACCTAATCATTTAAGACAAAAAAAGTCCTGAGTTGCTTAGGCTTTTAAAAGATTGGCTATGAATGTCGAAAATCAGAGCAGCAATAGATGGCACTAGAAGATCAAAAGTCTCAGAGGCAATCCTGCTCTTTATTTCTTTGGTCTGTCCCCAAAATGCCTTTGACAGGATTGTCAAAGTTGGGGGAGGGGTGAGGTTGGAGAGAGAAGCAAAGCCGCAGTGGCAAGGGTACTGATTCTCTTGCCTACTTTTTCTGGAAGGAATCCTGGAATGCTTTGGGGAAAAGCAAATGGCCAATTTCCTACTAAGATTCTGCTAAATGCACAACATTAACTGTCCCATATAGTTCAAATCAAAAATAAAGGAAGTTCCACCCAGATTTTTATCAGAGGTTTCTGCTGTTTCACTTGCTGCAACTGATAATTGAAGTTTTGCTGTCTAGAGAAAGCTCAATGAATGTTATTTGTCATTAAGGCAGTTATTACTTTTTTTTTTTCCATAGATGACTCACAATCACTTAAAAAAATACACGTTTCTATTTTTTTCCCAACGAAGCTGACACAGTCCTTAAAACATTCTTTCCTTTCTTTAAACCTGGCATGGAGTCTATGTTATGGCAATGGATTTATTTAATTTATTTTTTATTTTATAAATCCTTCAAGGCTGAACCCTGTCTGCACAAAACTTCGCCCTGCCTCAGCTTGACTAACCCACAGCCATGACTCATCTTTAACAGTGGCAGCTTTTGAAGCACATTCCAGCCCTGCTTTTTCCCACAGCTCTCCTAATCCTCTTTCACATGACCATGAAGCCTGCCTTTAAATCCAACAGAAGATGTTTCTGACGTTTTTTTCAAGGCTATAAAAACTATTTCCAGGTCCAGGAGTGGGGAATGATATGTGGATGTTTGGAGAAAGTCCAGGGTTATCGTTTCTCTTTCCAGCTAGCTACTAAGAAGGGTCTTAAAAATCTCAGTATTCTGTAAAAATGCATCCAAAGAAGGATTGCATTTCCAATACAGTATTTTCAGTGGCAAAAAAAAAAAAAATTAAGAAATCATCAGTTTCTGAAGATAAACTTTAATCAAATCTGGATTTAGAGAATATTTTTAAGAAATATTTAATGGCTCAGAGAAATAGTGTAGAATATTTCTGCTTTATTTTCTTACTAATGGGATTTGTTTTCTCTTATTTTATTCCTCTTTATTGGTGACCAAGAGCAGAACAGATTTATCTAAAAGTAAAATTTAGTAACACATGTGATGTTAAAGAATTTCTATTATCAGGGATCATCACTGGTCACTACCATAGAAACCACGGATGTGAATGGGAAACATCTTTCTCTCTTTTTCTTCTTCCTTTCCTCCTCCCTTGCTCCTGTCCCCTCTTTTTTCTTTTTTCTTTCTTTTCTCTTTTCCTCAATCCTCCCTCCTCCTTCTCTCTTTTTCTTTTCTTTCTAATATATAGTCCATAAGCATTTTTGAATTCTTATTCTGTTCTTGAGCATTACCCACACATTGTTTCTTCTAAATTTCCTAATTGTATCTATCCATTGACTTTTAACAAAGAAGAGTGGTCTGAGGATATGTGTATATATAGAGAAAGTATTCTGTGTTTTGAGAGAAGCAAGAATATTAGGATGTTTTCTGCTTATTTTCCAAGTTGGTGTGTTCAAAGAAAAATGTATATGGATGGTATTATATAAAACATTAGAACTGAGATGGATTCTCCTTTGCACATAGAATGAAATTAATTACGCATCGATATTAAGAAATTGAGTGAAGCTGGGGCGCCTGGGTGGCCCGGTGGGTTAAGCGTCTGACTTCAGCTCAGGTCATGATCTCGCGGTTCGTGAGTTCAAGCCCCCCGTCGGGCTCTGTGCTGATGGCTCAGAGCCTGGAGCCTGTTTCGGATTCTGTGTCTCCTTCTCTCTCTGACCCTCCCCCGTTCATGCTCTGTCTCTCTCTGTCTCAAAAATAAATAAACGTTGAAAAAAAAAATGAAATTGAGTGAAGCTAAAGAATTGATTTGAATCATTTTTCCTGCATTAATTTTAAGTAGTCTGCCTTTGGAATTTCATTGTGCACAGCAACATTACCTGAGATTTTTTTCCACAGAGGGATACAGGAACTAGATTTCTTGTTGAGAATTTTTCTGGTCTAATGACTATGGCATTTAAAGCATTCAACCTCACTTTTTCATGCAATAAAATTATGGCAAAAGAAGACTCGGTGAGATTTGAACTAGTAGCTGGAGAAAAAGCCAGCTGTCCAAAAAGGATGTAGAGACAGTAGTCTACTCCCCAAGGTAGGGGGAAAGGAGAAAATAACAATCCGTTTCCTTGTCTATAATAAAACTGACATTTTCTCTTCCAGGTTACTCCAGGAAAATCATGTTTTTTTAATAGCAGTAGCCAGAGGCTTCTTATTATAACCTAGTAAATCCTGAAGATTGCATTTAATCTTGCATTTAATGCTATCACAGATTTCCCTCCAAATTATCTTACATATTAGAAGAATCTTTTAAATCTCGACCCATCTATTAAAGGAATTAAGAAGACTCCCAACAAGATTTATAGGCGCAGGTCTGGAAAATTTTAAGGGCACAATAATAAAAATCTATGCCAGAACAGATTTAGTGATGTACATCAGCGATTGTCAAGTTTTTTACTCTTCACAATGCTTTTATTAAGGGAGTCCAGCAGGCTCTATCTTACTCATCCTAGTAAAGATGTTAGAGGCAAGTGTAATTATTGGCATCTTCCTGTCACTAAGAATAATTATCATATCTATGAAGACAAAGTTTTAAGCCTCAATTCTAATTCTGCCCTTCCTTACTTACGAAGCACATTCTTTACCATATCTTGCTTTAAAAAATAAAACCAACAAAAAATATTCACCCAATTATTGTATAGGAAAAGAATGAGCACATATATTGAAAGTACAGAGGAAGAACAACAATTGGATGCCATAATTTACAACTGCAAAGATGAAGCAGCTTTCTGGATTGTAGCCAGTAGGAAGAATGTGTGCAAAGGAAATATGGGAAGCAAGAATGATCTGAGATGTGGGCAGACAAGAAGGCAAGAGATGGACTGCAGAGGTCCTCATAGAGAGTGCTCAGTCTTTATTTGAAAAAGGATGAGACTCTACTTCTTAGTTTTTTTCAGGCATGAGATTGGAATGATTAGATTGAGATAAAAAAATTTTTTGGAATATGAAATGGCAATTGGAAGAGGAAAAGTAATTTCATGGAGGGCAATTAGGATGACACCTCAGAAATTCAAGTAAAAATATCAGAATTGGACTAGGTTGATGGTTGCAAAGATTGAAACCGTAAAGTTATTTAAAAATATAATGAATAAAACGTAGGAAGTGAAGGAGATTATGGCATAGTGTGTGTTATGATTATGGCACCCGTTGAGTGTTGAGCTAAGTTTCAGGTATCCAGGTAAAGAAATTGAGTGAGTTACTGGATATCTGCTCCTATACATTAGCACAGAAGATAGATCTGGAGACATAAATTTAGAAGACAATATCACACTGGTGTTAATTTATGCCATTGACATTTATGAGGGTATGAATGGAATAGTTATGACCAGGGCCACATGGTAAGAAAGGTAAGGAAGAATTTTGACCTACAATTTATGAGTTGTATGAGGCAAGAGCAGTGGAATGGTGGTTCAACTGAGAATCAAACATGAGGCAGTTAACATGAGAATGGAGTCATCCTTGCAGCAGATTTATACCAAAAAAGTTCTATGTTAGTGAAATAAAACACATGCGTTTCTCAAGACTATAACTTTAGAAGTCCAGACCAACTTTGGCATTTATTTCACATGGATGTGAGTTACCCTGAATGGAAGGGATCCGCTCTGTATTCTATGGAGACTGGAGAATTATCAGGTTAATCTCAGAAGCAGTACAAGCTGATCTTTCAGTGTTGGAACTATATTTTGGAGAAGTCAGCAACTGTGGCAAAGGGGCACTTTCTGGGTACTTCCTGGATTATTCTACCTAAACATTAAGGCAAGAGTAAAGGGAATCTTTGGGGCTGGGTAAGTATTCATGGGCAAATTAACAAAGACTTTTTCGGGTGCAAATTACTAAATTCAAATAAACCTACTTAATCAATATATAGTAGTTGCTGGTGTATATAGCTGCCTGTGGCTCTCTGACATACAACATGGTTAGATTCTATTTTTTAAAAATGTTTATTTATTCTTGAGACAGACACAGAGCGTGAACAGGGGAGAGGCAGAGAGAGGGAGACACAGAATCTGAAGCAGGCTCCAGGCTCTGAGCTGTCAGCACAGAGCCCGACGTGGGGCTCGAACCCACGAACTGTGAGATCATGACCTGAGCCAATGTTGGATGCTTAACCGACTGAGCCACCGAGGCGCCCCCAACATGGTTAGATTCTAAGTCTTGAATATTATCAGAACCCATCTTCTCTTTTGATATAAATTTATATGTCTCTGATTATTTCTCATAATAACTCCATAGTTGAAGTCCCAAGATAGGGACTCTGAGTGGCCTGGTTTAGATAATGTGTCTATCTTAAACCACTTACTATAACTAGAGGATTATATATTGTGCTGGTCTGGGTCATGTGTATAAGCTTTTAGCCTAGAGAGACAGAAAGTTCCATAGAAAAGAGGGATTCTGTTGTTATAAGAAAGATTAACAGATAGAAAATAATTCAAGTCCATAAAACTGGGATCCTTACTATACCCTAACACCCCCTGCTCTGACATTATTTTTGACCATTCTTATTTTCTACTCCTCTCCAGCCATCTTGCTCTTCCTTGAATACTCAGAGGTTATCACAGGTCAAGACCTTTAGAGTGATGTTACTTTTGCCAGAAAGCTCTCTTGTAGATATTTTCACAGTTGAATTTTTCTCAGATTTCAAGTTTTCCCATCTATGATCATTATAATAAAAAATGGTAACTGCTTTAAAAAATTTTTTTTAACATTTATTTATTTTTGAGAGACAGAGAGAGACAGAGCATGAGCAGGGGAAGGGCTGAGAGAGAGGGAGAAACAGAATCCTAAGCAGGCTCCAGGCTCTGAGCTGTCAGCACAGAGCCTGATGAGGGGCTTGAACTCACAAACCGTGAGTTCATGACCTGAGCTGAAGTCAGACGCTCAACCAACTAAGCCACCCAGGTGCCCCTACTCACTGCTTTTTTAAAATATATTTTATACAGAACAGAAAATAAAGTAGCGTACACTTTATTTACAACTAACCAAGTGCTGATTATATATATATAAACATATATATACACATACATGTATATACATATATACATGTATATACATATGTATATACATGTATGTACATATGTATATACATGTATGTACATATGTATATACATGTATATATATGTGGATATATATATACATATATATATATATACACACACACATATATATATACACATATATATATATATATATATATCACTGCAGCTGTGATTCTACATCAAAACTTAACAATAGGAATTGGGCATTTAGTCTGCACATCATGTATCAGGCAGGCCTGGCAGAGGAGGACAACTACCTCCATCAGAGTCTTAGGAAGAAGAGGCCTTTATGGCCAAGAGTGAGAGCCCCTAGATACCTTGATTCCAAAACCAGACAAAGACACCACCAAAAAGAAGAATTACAGGCCAATATCCCTGATGAACATAGATGCAAAAATTCTCAACAAGATACTAACAAATCAAATCCAGTAGTACAATAAAAGAATTACTCACCACATTCAAGTGGGATTTATTCCTGGGCTGCAGGTGTGGTTCAATATTTGCAAATTAATCAACATGATACACCACATTAATAAAAGAAAGGATAAGAAAAATATGATCCTCTCAATATATGCAGAAAAGGCATTTGACAAAATAAAATATCTCGTCTTGATAAAAACCCACCAAAAAATTGCTAGAACCAATACACTAATTCAGCAAAGTCACAGGATATAAAATCAATGTACAGAAATCTGTTGCATTTCTGTACATCCATAATGAAGCAGCAGAAAAATAATTCAAGGGATAGATCCCATTTGCAATCACACCAAAAACCATAAGATACCTGGGAATAAACCTAACCAAAAAGGTAAAAGATCTGTGCACTGAAAACTATAGAACACTTATGAAGGAAACTGATGAGGATGCAAAGAAATGGAAAAACATTCCATGCTCATGGATTGGAAGAATATATATTGTTAAAATGTTGATACTACCCATAGCAATCTATGCATTTAATGCAATGCCCATCAAAATACCACCAGCATTTTTCACAGAGCTAGAACAAACAATCCTAAAATTTGTATGGAACCACCACCACCACAACAACAAATAACCAAAGCAATCCTAAAAAAGCAAAGGAAAGCTGGAGGAACTATGATTCTGGACTATGAACTTTATTATAAAACTGTAGTCATCAAGACAATATTGTACCAGCACAAAAACAGACACACAGATCAATGAAAAAGAATAGAAAATCCAGAAATGGACCCACAGCTATATGGTCAACTAATCTTCAGCAAAGCAGGAAAGACTATCTAATGGAAAA
Organism: Panthera uncia; assembly: GCF_023721935.1. Taxonomy (NCBI): domain Eukaryota; kingdom Metazoa; phylum Chordata; class Mammalia; order Carnivora; family Felidae; genus Panthera; species Panthera uncia. Next base: position 84,964,681 of record NC_064811.1, read on the forward strand.
AAGACAATCTCTTCAAAAAATGGTGCTGGGAAAACTGAGCAGCAACATGCAGAAGAATGAAGCTGGACCGCTTTCTTACACCATACATAGAAATAAATTCAAAAAGAATAAAAGAACTCAATGTAAGACAGAAACCACCAAACTCCTAGAATAGGACACAGGCAGCAACCTCTTTGACCTTGGCCATCTCAACTTCTTACTAGACACGTCGCTGGAGGCAAGGGAAACAAAAGCAAAAATGACCTATTGGGACCTCATCAAGATAAAAAGCTTCTGCACAAAGAAGGAGACAATCAACAAAACCGAAAGGCAGTCAACAGAATGAGACAGAAGATATTTGCAAATGATATATTGGACACAGGGTTAGAATCTATAAATCTATAAAGAACTTATCAAACTCAACACCCCAAAAATAGATAATCCAGTTAAGAAACGGACAAAACCTATGAATAGACACTTTTCCAAAGAGGACATCCAGCTGGCTAACAGATACATGAAAAGATGCTCAACATCATTCATCATCAGGAAAATATGAATCAAAACCAAGATGAGATACTACCTCACACCTGTAAGAATGGGTAAAATTAACAACACAAGAAACAACAGATGTTGGCAAGGATGCAAAGAAAGGGAAACCTTCTTGCACTGTTGGTGAGAATGCAAACTGGTTCAGTCACTCTGGAGGACAGTATGGAGGTTCCTCAAAAAGTTAAAAATAGAACTACCCTATGATCCAGTAATTGAACTACTAGGTATTTACCCAAAAGGTACAGAAATACATATTCAAAGGAGTACATGCACCCTGATGTTCATAGCAGCATTATCAACAATTGCCAAACTATAGAAAGAGCCCAGATGTCCATCAACTGATGAATGTATATCTATACAATGGAATATTACTCAGCCATCAAAAAATTGAAATCTTGTCATTTGCAACAACTTGGATGGAGCTAGAATGTTTTGTGCTAAGCAAAATAAGTCAGAGAAAGACAAATGCTATATGATTTCACTCATAATGGGGGATATAGGAAACAAAACAGATGAACATATAGGAGGGGGGAGAAAGAAAACAAAGAGAGAGGGAAAGAACATAAAATACTTTTAAAAATGAGAACCAACTGAGGGTTGATGGGTGGTGGGTGGGGGATAGGCTAGATGGGTGATGGTATTAGCAGGGCACTTGTTATGATGAGCACTAGGCAATGTAAGAGATGAACTATTGAATTCTACTCCTGAAACTAATATTGCACTGTATGTTAACTAACTAGAATTTAAATAAAAATTTGAAAAGAAACAAAAAAAAAATAGAACAAAATGAGGCCCTATGTGGAAATGGGCCAGCTGGCCAGCTGACCCTGCTCCCCACAGAGCATGTGAGCAAGAAGGAGCTGTGGTCTATATCTCTGGTATGTCTCTCTATGTTCCTCCTCGGCCACTGAGGGTGGCACATGGGCAGAGCCATGATCAGCACCAAAACGTTTATGCTATTATCCTCTCTTATCTTCAAGGATTAACACTATAGCAAATTAAGATATTAATTAGTTTATTTGCATACTGTCTTCTTTCTCTAAAACACTTAATTGATGAAAACAAGGGCTGTCTACCTCACTTGATTCTGTATCTAGCACCTATATTAGTGACTGTCACCAGTAGATAAATGTTTGTAGAATTAATGAATATGAATGATTCGCCAGAACATTTTTTCAAAACCTCTATTGTTTACTCCTAAAACTTTGAGACAATTAGCTCAAATCTGCACTGCAGTTTACTAGGATATCCATATTACTGTGATCTCACTTATCATCTCTAATTCCAGAAACCAATCCACATGGACACCTGAAGCAATGCTGTTCTTTTTTCTTTTTTCTTTTTAATAGGCTTCATGCCCATTGTGGAGCCCACCAAGGGGCTTGAACTCACGACCTGAACTCAAGACCTGAGCTAAGATCAAGAGTTGGATGCTTACCACTGAGCCACCCAGGCACCCTGTTGCTGTTCTTTATTCTTAATGTGTTCCTGCAATATAGTACTTTATGAAGATGGCAAAACTACTATTTTGGAAATGACCTTGTCTATATTTCATAATGAAAATGTCACTTAGGTTATTGTACATATTTACATACAATGAAATATAAGAGGCAGCTTTATCAAGCATTTATATTTATCTGTTTCCATAAATACACTTAATGTTGAGTGACATTCTCTCCATGGGTCTCTTACATTAATGGACATCTGTAACTATAAGTTCAAGGATATTTCTATAGTAAATAGCCATTTAAGATAGAGCAGAGGGCAGGGTTTTTCTTCCTCTGTTTGGAGCAGAGGGCAGGGTTTGTTGTCTTCTGAGTATAATAAAAAATAATGTCTCCCTTTGGACAAAAATTGGGCAGACTTCCTGGCCAATTTATATTATATTCTAAAAGACGGAGGATTCATAAATTTAGGATTTCACAGCTGTGACATAAATCCACCAAGTGTATAAGATCCACCTGGGCGGCTCTGCATCATCCCTGTGGGAATTGAGGGGCAAGAGACCATAATACAAACAGGAAATTCTTGCTGTTTGCTGTTCCATGAGTAATAAGTCCTTTGTCTTTGACCTAGTAGTCTCATATCTTTGGCCAGCATCTGTGAAAATGTGGCAGGCTGGCCTGTTTGCTTACAAGTAAAGTTTTAAACCCGTTATAGTTCTTGGCACTTATTTTTAGTATCAGCTTCTAGTCCCTGCTTGCTAATGAAGTGTTGATAGCCTTAACCAAAGTTATGGTCACTGATTCATTCTGCATCCACTATGGCATGTTTCATGCCATTCTTGTCCCATTCAAATCTATGCATGAGTGTCTAGCTTTAGAGACCTAATTCTTTAATCACTGCTTTTAATTCATAAAATAGCTTCCCCATGCTTTATCTCTGCCTAAGTAAATATGACATACAACAATATCCTTTTATAAGGACGATGATGGTGGTGGCGAACTTGTCGGTCTAGTGGTGTATTCAGTAAACTCTGAAAATGGCAGAGGTTTTTAAACCTATTTTGTTAGAAAACATCTTTTCTGCCTTACAGAGTAGTTGAAATCAATTACTACTTTGCACTTAACACCATTAAACTCTCCTCCCTCCCCCAGCCAGCATTTTAAATTCTTACAGTGTAATCACTTAATGCTCAGTAGTGTGTGGGTATAGCCAAATCTCTCATTCTCTTTTTCTAACATTTGATCAATAGACACTCAAAATGCCAACAAAAAGTTGGTATTATTGTTATGGTTGTTGTTAATATTCCTGTTTTTCCTTTCCCAAATATCCTTATCATACTAAGTATTTATAATTTAATATTCCACTCTTCTCTCTGCACACTTCTCATAACCAGTTTCTTAATAGATAGATCAAGTCTAATTAATAGCAAGCGTGGTTGGGTGTGTGGGGAGAGAGGTGACAGGCTGTTATTATTTAAATTCATGTCTTCTCAAACTGTCACCAACATTGCTTACCTGTTCTGCAAATAAAAAAAATTATCATTGTTTAAGATTATTCAGCCACTGCCCATATTGAATATAAATGAACATTTTTGGGGTGCCTGCATGGCTCTCAGTTAAGAGGCCAATTCTTGATTTCGGTTCAGGTCATGGTCCCACGGTATGTGGAATGGAGTCCCAGCTTGGGTTTTCCATTGACAATGTGGAGCCTGCTTGGGATTCTCTCTCTCTCTCTCTCTCTCTCTCTCTCTCTCTCTCTCAAAATAAATAAATAAACTTTAAAAATTTAAATAAACATTTTATGGCCAGCTCCATTCTGTTTCCTTCTTCTTTTGAACAACATATAGGATTCACCCCCATAACTCTTTCATGCCTATGAATTAGGGTATTTCAATTAATAAGAATTAAACCATAGTATCCCTGCTACACTAACCTAATGTTGAAAGTGTATATGTTCAAATCAGCTTGAATCTGTGCTAGCTACTTCTTTCTCTTAGAATGACAGTCAATTTGCAAACAATCAATGCTGTCACTGAATAGGTTTTATGATTTTACTATTAAGACCACACAAATAGCTGACCAGGTAAATCTTAATGAATAAATCAGAATAAAAGTACAGCAGTTTGGTTAACATTTGTCAGTCAACAACTATAGGGACAAAATGAACAACTCTTTCCAAAAATACCACATCTGACAAAGGATTGGTTGCATACAGTGTAAATTCTAGTTTCTAAGGAGATCAGGTAATGGTAATTTCTCTAGACTTAGTCCAATCAACCACACTCTAGCTGGTAGTAGAGTCCACTCAATAAACAAGACATTGTGATGTCATGTGAAAAAGGTACTCCAAATCGATTTTTTAGTCACGTATTCTGAAGTACAATTTATATAAAGTAAAATTCACCTTATTTTGTATATAGTTCTATTTTTTTCACAAATGATGCTATTATTTAAAAATTACCACATTCTGGATATAGAAATTTTCCATTACCTTAAAGAATTCCATTATACTTCTTTTTGCTGATAATACCTTCTGCTATGTCCAGCCTTTGCAACCAATGACCTATTTTCTATCCTTATAATTAAGCCTTTTCAAGATTTTCTTATAAATGATTTCTTCCATTTGGGACATTATATTTGAAATCCATCCATGTTATGACATGTTGCAGTAGTTTTCCTTTCTTTAGTAAGTGATATTCCATTTTATGTATGTATGCACCACGCAATTTATGTATTTATTTTGGTTTTCTTGGATCTTTTTCCATATAAAGTATCCAGTTTTTTCTGCTTCATTTAATGAGAAGACTTTCCATTTTCCGTTTTTATTGCCTTGGTGCCATTGCTGAAAATCAATTGACCTTATAAGTGAAGATCTACTTTTGTTCTCTCTATTTTGTTACATTCATCTAAATGTCTTCTTTTGCCAGTTCCACAGTTCCCAATTATTGAAGGTTTATAGTGAGCCTTGAAATCAGGCAGTTTACATTCTCTTCTGTTGTTCTTTTTCAAGATTTTCACAGGTATTCTAAGCATTTCCATTTTTATTTGAGAATCAACTCATCAATTTCTACATAAAAGACTGTTGGAATTTTGAATGGGATTTCTTTGTATCAATAGGTCAATTTTTAGAAAATGGACAACTTTACAATATTGTCATCCAATCCATAACCATAGTGTATCTCTCTTTATTTAGGATTTAACTTTAATTTCCCTTAAACAATGTCTCTGCTTTTCTCTATAGAAGTTTTCACCACCTATTTTGTTAAAGTATCTCCAAATATTCTAAGTTTTTGTCAGTATTATAAAGTGATGTTATTATCATTAAATTTCAGTTGGTTATTGGCAATATAAAAATTATATAAACATTTTGGAAGGTTATTTTTTTCTTTAAATTTTTAATGTTTATTTTTGAGAGAGAAAGAAAGAGACAGAACCTAAGTGGGGGAGGGGCAGGGAGAGAGGGATACACAAAATCCAAATCAGGCTCCAGGCTCTGAGCTGTCAGCACAGAGCCCAACACAGGGCTTGAACTCACAAACCACGAGATCATGATCTGAGCCAAAGTTGCCTCCTTAACCAACTGAGCCACCCAGGCGCCCCAGAATGCTATGTGTTCTGATTAAATGAACTTTTTATCATGATAAGAGTTCTCTCTTCTCTGCAAAATTCTATGACACTCTGTTTATGGTTTATCTGATATTAATGTAGTCACTTCAGCTTTTTTAGGATTAGTGTTTGTGTCATATGTCATTTGCCATATTTTTAAAACTAAATGCAAGCCTTGTAAAAAAACATATAGCTGCAATTTTCATTTATATATAGTGAGACAATCTTTGCCTTTCATGTGGAATGATCAATTCATTGAATTTTAAATATGCCTATCATTTGATGAAGTTGTTTTCCATTTATCCTTATTTTGTCTTCCATTTTAATCTTTGTTTTCTTTTGATGAAGAATTTTGCATTGTTATTATACTTACTTTAAATAGTCAATTGTATATTTTAAATTACAAAGAAAAAAGAAAACCTGGGGCGTCTGGGCGGCTCAGTTGGTTGGGTGTCTGACTTTTGATCTCGGCACAGGTCATGATCAGATGGGTTTGTGAGTTGGAACCCCATGTTGGGCTCTGCACTGGCAGCACAGAGCCTATTTGGGATTCTGTCTCTCCCTCTCTCTGCCCCTCTCCCCCTCCCTCTCCTCTCACACTCTCCTTCTCTCTTAGGATAAATAAACTTAAAAAAAAAAGAAAAATAGAAAATCATTTTCTATTTATTTGAAGATTTTCATTTTTGGTGCTCTTTATTCTTTTGGTGCAAAGGTTTTCATATGGTATCCTTTTTCTTCAGCATGAAGAATAGCTATTGAAATTTCTTGAAGGGCAAATCTGGTATGCATCCTTTCACTTTTGTTTATTTGAAAAATGTATATATTTTATCTGTGTATGTGATGGATATTTTCACTGAAATATAGAATTCTCTATTGACATTTTTATTTTAAAAGTTTATACATACCTTTTAATTTTTATTTTATTTGAATTGTGTGATTGGAAGTCACTAGTTGTTCTTATTATTGTTCCCCTATATATGTGTATTATTTTTCTTCATATTCTTTGAATATTGCTTCCTCTGGCTTTTATTTTCAGTAATTTATCTGATTTGTTTCAGTTTGTTTGTGTTTAACTTTTTATCTAGTTGACATCTAGTTAATTAGATGCCCAGTTTGATATTTGAAAAATTCTTAGCCATTTAAAAATATTATTTATTTTACTCCACCCCCTTCTGAGATCACACACAAAATAGGACACCAAATTTAGTGAAGTGCAGTCCCACAACTTACCAGCTATGCAGCCTTGATCAAGCTATTTGAGTATATTTACCTCAGTTTCTTTATCTATAAGATGGATAAAATAACAGAACTTAAACTTACTTAAAATTGTAATTCCATTTAATATACTCACATAGTACTTACTATGGTCCAAGAGATATTCAAGGTACTTTAAAAGGATTAACTCCTTTAATCTTTATAACAACACTATAGGGCAAATACTACTATTATTAATCCTATTTAGTAAAGGAGGTAATTTATCCAAAGCCATCCTGGTAGCAAGTGACAGACATATGATTTGAATCAGGCATTCTGGCTTCTGGGTCAGGCTCTTGATGCCCATACTGTGCTGCTCATTGAATGAGTTAAACATGTTACACACTGAGAACGATACCTGTCACACAGACAGTATGAAATACATTTCAGTGTTTATTATTAACAAATGTATATTTTAAATTTATTGTTGGATCCACTGTATTTCTGGAAAGGCTTTCTAAAACTTGGAAGATTAGAATGTATTGGATTTGAATAATTTTAGTGAAAGAATCTGTAGTCTAGCAAAATATTTCCTCAGTACTCTGTGGGTCATCAGGCCGTAAGGAGGGCAAGCATTCAGTGCCTCCATGGCTCTGTGTCTTGTCAAAGGCCAGCCGGGTGTGCGGAACTTGTCTGATTGATAGCTATGGACAGTCAGTGCACTACTATATTTAGCTGAAAGTTAGTCAAAAAGAATGCAGTCCAGAGCAGGGATTCTGTGGATTTGTAGAAACTCAGGACCTCCTCATTAAGACAGTTAAGAATGAAAACCGATTCTTCCAGATCCGGGCCATAGTAAGGCAATGAGAAAGCAGTGGAAGGTTGTATTTACAAGTTATATTGCCATTCCTGTTTTTAAATAATATCTTTTTCCTTTTTAAAAATTTTGGTTGAGGGGAGTCTGGGTGCCTCAGTAAGTTGAGCATTCAACTTCGTGTTGGCTCAGGTCATGATCTCACGGTCTTGTGAGTTCAAGCCCCATACAGGGCTCTGCGCTGACAATATGGAGCCTGCCTGGGATTCTCCCTACTCATGCTGTCTCTGTCTCTCTCAAAATAAATAAATAAACATTAAGAATATTCTTTATAAAAGTTTTGGTCAAGAAATACATTTGGATTAAATGGAAACAATTTTAATACAGTCTTTGTGGAAAAGAAAAGAGGAAACTTTGTTAAAAGAACTTATTCTGGTGAAATTTGATTATTAAAAATGATCACAATGTCCTCAACTCTAATGATTTTTCTCTCTTTGTTTTCCTTTTTCTTATCTAAAGTGGTAAGGACTTGGCATTTGGGATATTTAAAATAAGCATATGAACCTTTTACAACTAAGTTTTTTTCATGATGATCTTTCAATTATCTTGACTTTCCTCACCACTTAAATTTTTTTAAAGGTTTATTTATTTATTTTGAGAGAGAGAGAGAGACAGAGAGAGAGAGAGAACACGCATGCACAAACAGGAGAGGGGCAGAGAGAGAGGGGAGACAGAGAATCCCAAGCAGTCTCCCTGCTGTCAGCCCACAGCCCAATGAGGAGCTCAAACTCACGAGCCTTGAGATCTTGACCTGAGCCAGATCAAGAGTCAGACACTCAACTGATGGACTCAGCCAGGCTCAACCAGGTGCCCCAACTTTCCTCATCACTTAAGTTACATGCATTAAATTTGCTCTTTGTCCTCACAAATGCTTATGTCCTTCAGTAGCATTATATTTTTTCATAAGGAAGACTTTGTTCATCATGAATGTTGGCATGGTGGGGTAAGAAGTGGTCCTAGCATTTAATTGGGAGTTTGAAATTTTAATTTCTTTTTTAAACATTTATTTATTTATTAAAAAAAATTTTTTTAACATTTATTTATTTTTGAAAAACAGAGAAAGAGCATGAGTGGAGGAGGGGCAGAGAGAGAGGGAGACACAGAATCTGAAGCAGACTCCAGGCTGTCAGCAAAGGGACAGATGTAGAGCTTGAATTCATGGACTGTGAGATCATGACCTGAGCTGAAGTCGGATGCTTAACCGACTGAGCCACCCAAGTGCCTCAAAGTTTATTTATTTTTGAGAGAGAGAAAGGGAGAGAGTGCAAGCAGGGGATGAGTAGAGAGGGAGACCTAGGAACAAAAGTGCTGTGCTTATCGCACACAGCCTGACGCAGGCTTCAAACTCAGAGCCGTGAGATCATGACCTGAGCTCAAGTTGGATGCTTAACCAACTGAGCCACCCAGGTTCCCCTGAAATTGTAATTTCTAATCGTTCACTGCATTTGGATTCTTATATGACCCTGGCACAATTATACTCACATGATTGCATTTGGCTTCTTATATGTCATGTGTCCTCATTTGCAGAAATTTGCAGTTCTTTCATTTGTAAAGTGAGAGGACTATGATTAAGAGATCATCTTCAGGTTCCTTAGTGAAGTGATTCTCCTTCAGGTTTACCATTCTTTGCCATCTGGGTTACCATCACTTTGAGATTAGACAGTGTGTCCTCTGCATCTTTAAAGAAAATCCTCTATATCATGAGTCATGTGAGATAATTGTTTGAATAATCAATAGTTATTTTAGCATATGACTTGGTTTGGAAAACATTATAGAATAATGAAATGAGACCTTTAGATATTTTATACTTGCTATTCTAGCACAGATGTTAGGTATTATAGATATTAGAGGTTAAAATGTATCAGAGAGATTATAAGCTTAACACATGATGGTTATGTGTGAAGGGGTGGATTCAGAAGTATTTTGCAAACACATTTTTTTTTGTTCTGGTAATGTTTCTTTTTTCCTGTGTTATTGTTTAACAATAACAAAATCCAACAACCCACAAAGTAATATACAAAAAAAAGGAGAGGGGGCAATTTTCACCCATTGAAATCAATTTTATTTTAATTTTTGGCTTTCTGTCAAAATTTCTAAACTTAAGAATCTAAAAAGTTGGATCATTTTTTAATGTCCATGTCATGATAAAACTCTTTAAAAAGCTTTTTATTAAAATACTTTAATTGGAAAAATTTGAGTTTTTAAACTTCAATTCAGCATTACTCTGTATTAATAGTCTCTTACCCGACTCTAACTCTTGTTTTATTTTATTCATTAGTTCATTCATTTTTCAAGATACACTTACAAACTTATTGTGGAACCATCATTGTTATTGACAAACCACTCTAGGTGGGGTTCTTGATCTTTGTGTATTTACCAGTGTGTTAAATTTGCTGGAAACTTCAGGTGATGGTCATGGCTCCTTGTTGTTCGCAGCTGCTGAGGGATGGAGTTAAACAGTTTTGTCTACTCACCCCTCTCCCAATTCTCCCTGTGGCAACAGACTTACCTTCCTGACTGTAAAGGTAAACCTATGGTTAAGCCTGAGTCATTGGTATCTCCTGTATCAATGACTGGTTCAAGAATGGGTATGTGACCAAGTCAATCTAATATGAGTCATTCCCAATATTATTTACAATGAGAACCGGTGGGGAAGATCCTTTTCTTGTGTCTGATTATGAACACATATGGAGTGAACCCCAATGCTTTTTAAGGACAAATTCCCTGCTGTATGAAAATGTAAGACCCCACATTCATATGACGAATGGGTGAACAGAGGCTATATGGTGTTTGAATCCCTGGTTCTCAATTAGAAAGACCATTTCTCCTTCTAGTCTTCATGGTTATACCAATTAATGAATTATCAACTGATTTACTTCAATTAAATCAATTTCAGATTCTGTCACTTGTAATCCAGAAGTTCTGACTAATTAAAACAGCTACACACATGACTGTGTTGCAAGATAAATAGAAAGTACATCTGTCTTCTCCACTTCTCCAGCACAGCTATATACATGTGTAGGAATGCATAAAGGGAGGATTTCTTTTCTCATTGCAGCTATTTTGTTTTTAATTCTCCCCATTTCAACATATCTCTGCTGATCCTAATACCTCAAACATGACATAGAGATAAAGTTTAGTATTAGTAATTGATATTGCATTGTAGTTTGATATTTTTGCAAATTTTTCAAAAATTTAGGAAACATATTTTGACCCTTGTCTTTTATTTTACCACATGCTTTATGACTTTTATTCACTGCTTCATTCATTAATATCTCCACCAGAGGGTGGTTATGACAAAAAAGCTACAATCCTACTTTGGTCCTTTAAAGATTTGGAGCTTGAGGCTATTGGATTCAATGAATGTGAATATTTGTGAATAACTATGTATTTCTATTTTTAATGTACTTGATTACAATTGGAAATTGAGGGTAGGCAGAAATTTAGGATTGTGGGTTGTAATGACAGATATTCCTACTTCTAAAATACTCCCAAGACATAGCAGCATGTATATGTTTGCTATGGCTGTGATAACAAAATACCACAGACTGGCTTAAGCAATTGAAATATCTGAAATCAAGATGGCAGTGGGTTGTTCTAGTGCCTTTCTTGTTGCCTTGTAGATGGCTTTCTTCTCCCTGGATCTCCACAGTCTTTTCTCTGTGTGTCTATATCCTAATGTCCTCTACTTGTAAGGACTATAGTCCTATTGGATTAGAACCCACTCTAAGGGCCTCATTTAAACTTAATTACCCTTTAAAGACCTTTTCTCCAAAAACAGTCACCTTCTGAGGTGATAGGGTTAAGACTTCAATGTATGAATTTTGGGAGACAAAATTTAGTCCATAACCTTGCATAACAAAAATTCGGTTCTCTGATCTAATGTCACCTCCTCGAAAGTGCACCTTCACTTGATTTTCAGACACAGAACCCTATTTTCATTTCCCCATAGCACTGAAATTATCTTGTGTGTTTTTCTGATTGCTTGTTTATTCTGTCTCTCCCACAAGAGGACAGAGTCCTTGCAGGGCTGATTCACTGCTGTATACCCAGTACCTAGATCAATGATGGCATGTAGCAGGCATTCAATAAATAATTGTCAAAATAATAGTATTACTTACACGATAAAGATTCAAAATACTTTTATTTAAGAAGTGATATTTTGAAAAAAAATGTTTCAAACTTAAGGAAATTTTGTTACATGTAATATAAATTTAAAACAAATATCTTATTCAAATAAGAACTTGTATAAGAATTTACAAAAGTCTTTCAAATATTCTAGCAGATTCTGAAATATAGAGTAAAAGAAAACCATATTTTAAAAGTAGTAGAACATGTAATAGTTCTGGTAATTTTAGTGTATGTGGATTAGTAAATGACTATAATAGGAAATTTGCATCTGACTTCACAGCAGGCCATAGGGCTTAATTGAAATTTATAACAAGACTCATTTTTCTTAGTAATCACACAAAAAGAATGTAATCATTATTCTTAATCTCTATTTAGAATTTGTCCTTGTAAGCATAGCATAAATTTTAGTCTCATGAATTTTTGAACCATATGAAAGAAAATTTTCTGAAAATGGATGTCCATAAAAGAATTGTTAAAGAACAGGCAGAAGGCATGGCTCCCCAGCACTATTGTGCCTTTGATTGGTCCCACTGTTTCCAATATCATGGATTTAAAAAGTCAAGGAATGAAAATTCAAGAGGTTGGCGCACAGTAGCGTAAACACCAGTAGTAGCATTAGAAATGTCATCCAGATTGAAATTATAATTACTCAATCACGTTATAGTCCAAGCATTACGTGCTCATGAATATTGAATGTTGTTACTTGGACAGCACTCTGAACCAGCAGACCAGGAAATACTATCATGAATGTCACCAAGTATTTTGGCCAAAATATGCTTTCCAGAATTGAAATTATATGTTGGTAAGGGGCCGGGGATAGTGAGTAGGTTCACTCTTTTCCCTTTATTTCTCACTGCCTTATAAGATAGCTCTTCCTGTCTGGCTCAGTCTACCCTTACACTTATCTTTGCCAGGACTCTTTTGGTTGCAAGTGGCAGAAACCTGACTCAAAATGGCTATAGCAAAAGGGAGTATAATTGGATCATTTAACTGGAGGAGACAAGGATGACTAAAACCAGCAGCTCAGATGATGGAATTGGGACCTACTTGCTTTCTATTTCTCAGTTCTGCTTTCCTTGTGCTAAATGTTCCAAGGATCTAAGTGGCAATTCCCAGAATTTCCAGGTTTATGTCATCATACTGTTTATACTTTTAGTGAGAATATTGTCCTTTCCCAATATTTCCACACAAAATATCTGGAATTGGATTGCATGGATTCTGGCTTGTTACATGAATTTTCTTACACCAATCATTCCATAATACCTGCCCCAGCCCCACAAGAGGCATGTGAACTAAGAGTGAGGTAAGGTAGATTTCAAATGGAAAACCATGGTGCTATCAATGTAAATACTGAAAATTGATGCCAAGCAGTTAAAATCCTTAAATGTCCACGAAAAGTCCCTTTGCCATTGAGTGTATGGTGAATCTGATATGAACCCTTTAAATGAATTGAACTTTAACACTGATGTGTTTGGAACAATGTGGCCTATTAATTTCCATATTTGGCCTCTTTGTATTGTCCACTGCCTTATATTACAGGTGTTTATGAACTTAACTTTCTATATTATGAGCATTTTGAAGACAGTGACTATATCATCTTTACCACCACAATCCCTTCAATGTCCAGCATCAGAATTCAATACATTTTCAATAACTGCTGAACTAATGATGTTTTAAATAAATCTTTATGTTGTTATAAAGATAAGGAAAACATGATGGACACTATGAAGTTCAAAGTAATCAATTCCCACCTTATTAATAAACGATGTTTATACTATTTGGATCAGTTCCTCCTTTGTTAAGAATGTCTTAAAAATAAATGGTGGGAATACCTATGGCCATGCTCTCTCTCCTTAGAATGTTTTAAAGCAACATTGTGGGTGGTAGAATGCATATTTAAGGAAACTAGCAGATGATAGATACAAATATCTGAAGATACTGAGTCCAGAAATATACAGGATGGCCTTTTGGTAAATATTGCTATACCCTTTAATTTTCAGATCTGAATAAGTTAATAATGTCTATCACTTTCTCCTCTGTTTTCTCTTCTTGCCTCATAGATCTTTTGAGCCACTTTGCCTTAACATAACAAGAAAATCTTATCATTACAAGCTATGCAGCTGAGTTTTTCTTAAAATTTATCTTGTTATTAAAATCTGAGCTATTTCATTAATGTATTATATGCCTGAAACTAATATAACATTATATGTGCATTATACTTCAATTAAAATAATTAATTACTTAAAAAAATTCATAAGAAAAAAAGATTGGAGTTATTTCAGTTTTTAAAAATAATGATGTTGCATTTAAGTTTATCATACACATAAATTCTCTCATCACCTTCTATCCTTAGAAGCTTAGGGCTGCTTTTTGATAGTCTTATCTTGTCACTTAACATTGTTTGACAAAGGAAAAATACTGAGGTAAACTCTAAAAATAGCCATCCATTTATTAATGTTTATTAAGTTCCTGCTGTCTATAGGCCCTGGAGATACCAGCAGACATATGATACAGCCACAGTGCTCTAGGATTGTGAACGTGCGTTAGAGTAAAAGACATGTACAAATATAGTGCTTCATTTAGTTTTTTTTAAGTTTATTTATTTATTTATTGCGGGGGAGGGGCAGAAAGAGAGGGAGAGAGAGGGAATCCCAAGCAGGATCTGCACTGTCAGTGCATAGCCCAATGTGGGGCTTGAACTCACAGAACTGTGAGATCATGAACTGATCCAAAATCAAGAGTTGTTTGCTTAATGGACTGAGACACCCAGGCGCCTCTGCAGGTCCATTTCAAATCCAACACACTAAGTAATAAAACATTGTATTAAGCATCAGGAGATAGGAAAACTATCTGGGGAAGCAGTTTCTTTCAAGGCAGTGAGAGGAAAGAAAGAAACAAAGAACTTGGCAAAATCATTGGTTTGATCATCACGCATTTCCCTGGAGCATCGATGGAAATGGGTCCCAACAAAAAAAATTAAGGAGGGCAGTCAGTGTTTAGCATGTATCTATATATATCACCTGAATCATGTCTTTCCTCTCCACTAACCTTGCATCAAGGAACCAACAGAAAAGAAGAACAATTCTAGGTCTCAATGGTCAAGGGGAAGAACAATTCTAGATCTCATTGGTTGAGGGGTGCTTCTGTAGCTCTAGCCCTCTCCTGATTGCAGAAGTTAACACACTTCTTATAAGCATATCTCAAGGTGGGAAATTACAGACAATAGAGATGAAATACTCAACTTATTTATCTCAACATTCTTTCACATTCCTAAGGTATGTGACAAGGAAAAGATGCAGGACAAGAGAACATTTACACTAGCTTGGCTTCTCCTTATAGGGGACTGCATGCTTGTGTCTCTTACACTAATTATTGGTCATATCTTATAAATATACCACCTCCAGTTTTCTTTGGAAATATTTCCATTTGCCATTGGATGTAGTCTCAACAGGATTTTTCGTCAAGGACTCATACCTTTCCCCTGGTAAACGGGTAGGCACCTGACCCCACCTACATCAATCATGAGCAACTTGCAGAATTTTAAACTGGGTAAAAGGAGATTCAAGGTCTGAAAGAAGTTGAAACTAAATAATTTTGATGACAGCACTTTGAGAAAAGACAACTGTTTACTAGTTCCTGGTATTTACATGCCAGGAAACATTTTGGTCCCAGAAATTTCAGAAACTTGATGCTTCAACTTCTTTGGGCCACCCACATCGGTCACATATAAAATTATCCAAGGGTGGTTTCTGCTGACTGCAACGTCTTCTCTCATTCTACTTATTATGCCTTTTCTTCTTTACCTCATACTTTAAGGCTTAGTGCAAATGATGACCTCTGTGAAAACTTCTTAATGCTGATTTTCCCCAGAATACATTATTCCCCAAACCTCTCTCTTGTGTCATTTTTTAATATTTCTCTCTTGTGCTTTTACATTATATAACTGTGGTTAGTTAAATACGTGGATGGTGAGTTCTTTTCAGAGTAGTTAATGTATCCTTATAATTTTTGTAACTCGTATGTATCTCAGAGAGCTGTTCATATAGTGAAAACACATAAAGGTTATACACATGTTTTTATTATATTATATATATTTATGAGATTATATATGTTTTTATAAGTTTTTATGAAGATATATATTTATATATGCATGCATGTATGACTGGGGTGTCTCCAAGTGACAGGTGGCTATTTTCCCAGACTGTTCTTTAAACTGAAATCAGAAACTAATCTGAAGTAAACATATCTTACCTTTTTCACCATTATAACTAACATTTCATTTTGCATTTACAAAGCTGTGTGGGTTATTTGAATAAACACAATTATGAAGTTTGAAAAATAAATAAGCATTGGCTCAGGAAAGAGTGGAAGATGTTTAGAATATTTAGTTTCCAATGAGGGTAGCCAATATTTTTCAGAGTTCTACAGATTTTAAAGGAAAAAACAGAAAGAGTATGAGGCTTCAGCTGGCCTCATTCTATCGTGTGATAACTTATTTATAATTTATACCCTGCCTACTTCCAGGATATGAATTTTGAGGTTCCTTAAAATAAAAACGTACCTAATAGAACTGGATAAAGCTAAAAAAATCACAAAATCATTAAACTTGGGAAAATAGTTACTCCGATAATTTAAGTTTAAACTTCTTGCACCAACAACATGGAAACATGATGGTTTGTAAGTTTCCATCTGCTCATCTGAAACTAATTTAACAGTATGTGTCAACTATACTCAAATACATTTTTTTAAAAGAAAGTACGTAGTTATTCACTAATTTATGAATGTTTGGCTTTACATTCTTGACATTTATCACAAAGACTTTTTAGTAAGAAGAGCTGGAGTTACACAAAAGACATTTTGTAGTCTTCCAGTTATACAGTTCAAAATCAAATGACAAAAAAATTAAAAAAATAAAGTAAAATAAGATTCATTGACAGTGATAATGGACAGAAGAGTACCGGAAATGCAAACCTTGTTGGTGTTTCTTTGATATTTACTTTTAAGAAATAAATTGTTGAGGTTTGTTTTTTAAATGAACCATATTCTAAGGTTCTAATTCTGTCTTAACTGTTTTTTGGGGGCACAGTCATTTCACATTATAGAATGAAAAAAAAGTATAAATCCAGCCAACAGAAACAACAATCCTATATTAACAATTTTATTAAGCTGAGAACCAAGTCGTAAAATTACAGCAACATAATTAAACAGTAAAATGTTACCACTTACATCCATAGTAAGTGTTCATCTCTCTCCCCCTCTCTATCCCTCTCTCTCTCTCTCTCTCTCTCTCTCTCCATATGTCACATATATATTCATTGAATGCCCAAATTAAGAGCAAAGTACAGTAAGGGCAATTACATAGGAATTGATGTTGGTATATTCAAGTAGAAATGATTCTTTACATTTGATACACATACACTGGTTTTGGTTGTGGATGCTCTCGATTGCTCAGCCCTGATCGTTTCCACGGGGCTGCACTCTCATGGTGCAGGTGCCACAAGTGTGCATTAGTGGGCTTTCATCTCCAGAGAAATGCCCTTGGCCTGGATATGCGTGGGAGATTGCAATATTCCTCTCCTCACAGGACCAATGTCGGACATATGTAGAACACAAGGGGTAGAAGATCCCGGCCCTTGCTTCTCAAGGCAGGACAACTCTGCTGGGCAAACTGCAGTGTATACGCCAGACTCCCGTTCCCCTCAGTGGATTAGACCAGTTCTAGACTTGATGAGAAACCACATCCTTGCTCAGCGCCTTTCCTCTCCCTGGCCTGTGTCATCTTTCAAAGTGTTTTTCCTTCTGAAGTGTGCCACTAAGGTAAGTCCCTGCCTTGCGTTCCGCCTCTGGAGAACATGCTCTGGGGCCATTTGGGATAATATGCTATCTTATGCATTTTAACATCGAAAGCCTTATTTAAAGAAAAATGTTTAAATTCCAGTGCTGCAGTTGCTATCCTTTTGAAGTCCAGGTGGACTAAAAGCAGGCAAATTCCATCAGGTTCGGTATCAGGTGTGTACTAACTGCCGTGTAAAGGTCTCTTCTTGGAAAGAATCAAAGGTGGTCGACAGTATGAGCAGTCATCAGAATGGTGTAATTTTTCACCCACTCCTGTACTGAGTGTTTATTTCCTAATAAAATGGAAACTTGGTTCTTCAATTTTAAATCCATTATTTAAAAAAAATCTATACACCTTATGAATAAATTAAATATAGTTTTGCTAAACTCTTAACTAGCCTTCACTATAACTCATGCGCATAGCAACATAGGATAGGAATTATTTAATTACAAATACCTTTTTATCCAGATTTGGTGAAATATTCTAGCCATGGATATTTACAGACTTAGTTTTAGCCTAGGTAGTCAATATTTTTCTTTCTCTACTCCTCTCTATACCCAACATGGGGCTTGAACTCACCACTTGGAGATCAAGAGTCACACGCCCTTCTGACTTAGCCAGCCAGGCACCCCTACCACAATATTTTTTTGTTTTATTTAAACTGGCCCAGCAGCGCAGAGCCTGATGTGGGGCTGGAGCTCACGAACCATGAGATCATGACTGGAGCTGAAACCAAGAGTCAGACGCTTAACCTACTGAGCCACCCAAGTACCCCAACAATATTTTTAAATTCCAGATTCAGATGTGCTAAGATACTGATATCTTTGTGTTCTAATAAGTCTGTTGACTTTTGCAACTTTGGACATTGCTTTGTTGCACTCCTCTATCTGCTTTCACAACCTGGTATCTGTACATTCTGCTGTTGCTTCCCTGCAAGAATTTGTTTGCTTCTACTGCAGAAGTTACCTCTCTGTTAGCCTTCTGTGTTCCCTTTTAGCACTGTGTGCAGTGTTTGCCTCTCCAAACTATACCCTAGCTGGCCACCTGCTTGGACTATACTTGTGTGTCTCTCTTTTTTTTAATGCTTATTTATTTTTGAGAGAGAGAGAGAGAGAGAGAGAGAGAAGACAGAGCGTGAGTTGGGGAGGGGAAGAGAGAGACAGAGACACAGAATTTGAAGCAGGCTCCAGGCTCTGAGCTGTCAGCACAGATCCCAAAGCGGGGCTTAAACCCATTTACTGTGAGATCATGACCTAAACTGCAGTCGGAAGCTTAACCAACTGAGTCACCAGGCGTCCTGGATTATATTTGTGTCTTAATGGACTCCACCTTAGAAATAGTCACTACGTCAATAACTTCATCGATCCTTTCTTTCTAGCCTTGGTTGACCACCCCATTTAGATTGATTGACAGCCTCAAGACCAATATTAAGCATCCTAACCAGGAAAACTCTTCAACTTCTCTGTCCTTTAGTTCTCAGTAAGCCCTTTCTGTGTACTGGGAAAATCTACTTATTCTGCCTTCACAAGAGTACTTTTCGGAATACTGTGTACCTGGCAGCGACAAGCATCTCCCTCTGTGGTCTTTTCTTGTCTCTACCCCGCACCCCCCGCAATTGTACCAAAAGGAAAGAAAAAGTAAAATTGAGGCTCAGGTTTAGACTTTTAATGAGTTATTAGATAATCCCTTTCTTATATGTATTTAGTTAGCAATTACTTGCTAGCAATTAGTTGCTAGGCACTAGGAATAGAGGGATTTCCATAAAAAATATTCTTACCCTTTAAGAGTTTAATTTAAATGAGAACATTCTTATTAAATATTTATAACAGTTAATTAAACAGCTAATGTTTAACAGGGGTAGGAAAGACTACATAGAAAAGGATGCTCCAGTACTTATGGAAAATTTGGAGCCAGGTACACAGACAAAGTGACATGAACTGGGTCTTGAAAGACAAGAATATTTTTTATCAAACAGATAAAATAATGGGGATAGGAAATCCAAAGTAGAGACTGACACGTACAAAGGCACAGAAGAATAACAGAACATAGGTCAGACAAAAACTGGGGGACTATACTAGATGGGGATGTAGTGAGACTTGGGAAGGGAATTTAGCAAGATGAAATTCTAAAGCTAAGTTATTTTGTAACGATCTTCAATGGCCCACTAATGCCTTTGGACCTCTTTTTACAGATGAGTGGTAAGCAACTTTTGTGCAAGTGGAAAAAATCAGAAAACATTAAAACCTTTATAGGCCACATTTTATTTTTCCAGTTCAAACTGAAAATAACATTGAGTCTTATGATGGGTGGTGTGTGTATGTATGTGTATATATGTATATATATGTGTTTGTGTGTATATATATGTGTATATATATATGTGTGTATATATATATGTGTGTGTATGTATATAGATACATACACACACATATATATTTATAAGTTATGTTACTTATTTTGATGAATATATAAATAAGATAATTAGTATTCTATTTTAGTCACTAAAACATTAATATGCAGAGGCATTTATGAATTAGCAGTGCAAAACAGCTTTCCAATGCTTGCTACTTTACATTTGTATAATAATGTAAAGAACATAAAATATATTCATATGCATTACTTCACTTTATTCTCAAAACCACTCTAAGAGAGGTATTGCCATTACTTCTATGCAACAGAAAAAGGGAGGCATAGAGAGTTTTACCCGAAATCACACAATGATTTAACAACAGAATTATATCAAGAACAGTACAAAGCATTGGGAAATTAGCAAGATGTAAAACATTGTTTCAACAATATGGCTCCTCTTCCCATAGTTTAGATTGACCAGTAGCCACAAAGCCAATAAAAGTCACACCCTAACCATGGCAACTCTTGAATTTGCAACCCAGAGAAGCATCATTGTCCCTAGTTCTTAGAACATGAGGGTTCTTGATTCTTTCTGTTATACTGCACTAAACGAGACAGATTCTGGCATTACCATCTTGAGGCTCTGCCTTGGCTGTTTTTAAGGGCAGTGTGCTCTTTCCACAAGGCAATTCCACCACCATTCCCCAACCTCTGCCACTGCAGCCATGATCACCAGGCCAGATGCTCTTGATTTGGCACATGATTTTTTTTTTTTTTTTTTTTACTCTTTTTGAGTCCAGAGGGTTTGCTGTGAAGAATTTGTCTACTTATTTCCATGCCTTGGGCCAGCAAGGAGAACAGGCAGGATGCATGCCCACTGCAACAGAAAGTTGCCTGCATTTTTATAGGCAATGTAGGGACATTGAAAGCTGTACATTTCTGTCTTAAGAAGATAACTCTGGTGGCTGTTATCTTTTCTGCTTCAGTACCTCATTCACTAAAAATAAAAACCCCATAGGTTTAATGTCTTTATTTCAGGCACAGTCCAGGACATATTTGAAGTTGGCACCTTTTAGAAAATATTTCTCCTTTAAATATGCAAATGTGGCTAGAGGGACAAATCCTCTAGGGGGAGTCCTATCACCTTCTTCCTCTCCTCTCAGTGGACATGTCCTAGTGGTTTTTGAAGCCCAAAGAGAGTCAAGTGTGTTGCAATCAAACAATAAAGATTTGCAGTGAGTTTAATGTCATTTAAATGAATGAATAAAAGAGATTTATTAACTTATATGGCTGAAACATGCATTGTTTGTGAATTAAATCTATGGAGAAAAACGGGAGTAGGGACTAGAGTGTAAAGAATCCTGTGAAGAAAGATGTTGACAGCAACAAAATGAAATTGTTTCAGAATTGGTATTAACTGGGTGATTTGAGTATCAATTAGGTAATTTGGGTATTAATTAGATAATTAGTTTCTGCTGCAGAATCTTATGAACTAGAAATGAACCTATAAGGATGGTTTGGTTGTGTGTGTGTGTGTGTGTGTGTGTGTGACTATGATACTGGGAATGGTGCCAAACTGAAGTCCCCAGAAAACTGAAGTCCTCAATTTACCTAGAGAACAGGTTCAGTGGTGTTAGCAGAAGGTTAGCAGTAACAGAGATGAATTATATTCAGGATGACCTAATACAGATATCCTCAAGGCTGGAATGTCCGGTTCTCTTCTTCACATTGAAAAGAGAGTCAGTGGCTATTGCTTCAAGGAAAATCTGGGTTAAAAACCCCTAGTTTTAGGGATTTGTCATTTTCATGGACTACTATAATTTGGGAAGATCACTGAAAACAGAGTCAGCCAAATTTACAAGGGCCAAGAATCCTCAGAAGTGAATTTTGCACCATTTATTCAATTTGGTTGACATTGGCTGACAGAATAAGTTAGCATTTTCCAGAACAAAGATTCAAGAATCCTTGTCTTCCCCGCTAGAAACGAAACTGAAATACAGTCACATCTACTGTAGACTATGAAACACCACAGTTCAGTTTCCTCATTCTTTAAGGGAAAATTACTTGATTTTTTTAAGTTTATTTATTTACTTTGAGAGAGAGAGAAAGAAACAGAGAGAGAGAGAGCACATGTGAGCATAGGGAGTGGCAGAGAGAGGAAGAGAGAGGACCCCAAGCAGACTCCAAGCAGCCTAGATCCCCACATGGAACTCCATCTCATGACCATGAGATCGGGACCTGAGCACAAATCAAGAGTTGGACACTCAACCAACTGAACCACCCAGGCACCCTGAAAATTACTTTTTATTAAGATTTTACTAGCTAACACTTGCTTATCTAGAGTATTTGTTCTGAGAGAATAAGGAAGTTTTCTTGTAAATCGCTATGCTTAAAACACTGCCTTATACATAGCAGACCATTGGTAAATATTAGTTGCGTATATAAATGATGCAATCAGTAGAATTAAACAGCTGTTGTAGCCTCTACCTCAGTTAGAAGTGTTTAAAGTTATGAAGTCAAATTACCGTGAATGAAAATATTTAAAGTGACCAATTACTAACTAATGTCAGCAAGGAAAAAAAATACTCCTTACTCTTAACTCCTTAAGGCCCTGAAGTACCACCAAAGTGGCTTTAGTTCAGTTTGAATATATAAAGGTTGCCTATTTACCACTTGCCAGCAGATGGCCTAATTATTCCATCATTTGCCAGGCATCAATGCTGTTCTATATAAAGAAGAGCACTGGATGAGGACTACCTTTCACGTTGATTTTTTTTTTTTTTAACAGAGATGATGTTTTAGTATATTTCCCATTCTTTTTCTCTGGATTAAACAATTGATTACAAATGCTGATTTTAATATAGCCTAGTCTAACCAATAAGGAAAGTATATACTTTTTTTTTTATATATGCCAAATCACCTATAAAGATCTATAGAGATGACATACTAATATCATTGCCTGAAGGATAAATTGGCTCATCAACATCCATGAGTAAATGAAGATTTTTGTTTTCCTCTAGATGGTCCTTACAAGTCATATAAAACATTATCTCATTTAGATGACTTTACCAACTTTCCTGAAAATCAATGTAAAAGAACTTTTAATGTTCAGACTCAGTTTACCCATAATGAATTTCTTCTAAGTTCTGAGGTTATTTAAAAATTATATAATTTGTCTATAAGAGAAAAGTGCTCTTTCATGTTAACTGTATACTGAGTTGGGACGAGCACTGGGTGTTGTATGTGAGTGATAAACCATGGGAATCTACCCCCAAAACCAAGAGCACACTTTGCACACTGTATGTTAGCCAACTTGACAATAAATTATATTAAAAAACACAGTATATTGAATTTGTTCTTACTGAGTTAACATGAAAAAGATGCTATGAAGAAAAAAACAAGAGCAAGAGGAGGAAGGTGGAAATTTTGATTATATATAATATTGTTTGATATTTTATTATTAACTCTACCAGTATAAAAGCATTCATTCCATTAATTTTTTTTTGAAATATTGTCTCTTTGGGACTTTAAGTATTCATGTGCTTTCCTCTACTTGAATGTTAACACTTATGAGGATAAGTGCTTTGTCTCTCTTGTTGATTATCTTTTATATACTGACTATCAATAACAGTGCTTGACATATGGAAATAATTGGTTTAATAGTTATGGAGTGAAAAAAATTGATTCTCAGTATTTTTTTCTGGGGTAAACTAATAGGACATAACAATGAAATTTGGCATCAGGAACAAAAATCTCAATTTTGGGACATTCAGAAATTTACAATAAAATAATCTGACAAATTATTTTTCAGACACTTGCCCCATCAGATCTAGTTATACCTTGCAACACGCCCTTCACTCTCTTTGATGTATTACATATTAAATATGATACCCAAGATAAAATATTGTTTTTGTAGAAAACCAATGATCTATCTCCAATCCTAAAATGTCATCATAAAAAAAAAAAATTAGAGGAGAAAGTATTAACACAAATAGTATCAATAGGCACTCTTAAAATTAGGAACCAGGTTCACAGTGTTTGTTTTATTATTCTTTATAAGTATAGTAAGTCTTTCTGGACATACTAAATTTTACAGAATAAAGATATTTTTAAAAGAAAGTGCAAAGGAGGTAGAGTGATTTAATCATTTTGTCCTTGCTACCTCATTTTCTTTCATTTGTGGTTTTACCACGATTTTGAAAGAAGGAAAACAGGCCCTTTTACCCTCATAATGACATCTTTCTGATTAGTCTTCCTAGATGTATTTCATATTGTATGGATATTGCCTTATTAATTAGAAGAGAAAGTCATTTCTGCTTCCCAGTGGAACTGTTACTGCATTGTTTTTTGACAGTTTACAATATTGTTTTATTTTTTGCTAAGCAAATCATTGGAAAATTATTTCTTGTTAAACATGAATGTGGTATTTGGGGTTTATGATTGTGTCATTTTTAATTTGTATTTTTGAAGTAAAAACTCTCATGGAAAGAACATGCCATTATTAAATATATATTGAAACTGATTTCACTGATATAAATGCATATTTTTAATTAGTAATAAGAATGTTAAATTTTTTTTAAAAAACCTAGACATCTTAAGAGAAAGTTCACAGATCTCAGAATATTCTGGAAAAATGTTTGGTATCGTCAGGCTGATTTTTTATAATTTATTTATTTATTTACCCATTTATTTATTTGATTTCACTTCAGAATTGTATCTCCTTTAATCAGCACTTTGAGTATGTAATCAAGAAGGAGTCTGCACAGTTTGCTATTTTAAAAAAGATTCGTAGAAAATTTCTCAAGTCTGCTGTAGAGTCTTTTGGCATTAGTAACAGTAAAGACAAAATGTTAGCACTTTTATGGTCTTAGTATTTGGATGCTTTTTGATTTCAAGATTTCACTTATATTTTGGAGATGTAGCACATCTATGCTCTGTTCACTTACTATCAACAAAGAAAAATTGATTTAGATACTTCACAATGGATATTATTTTATCTAAATTTTCTAATTTTTAAAACAATTCAAAAACTATACTGTAAACAATACTTGGAATTTGAGATTCCCAAGAAACAATAAAATATGGTAGGTGTAATTTCTTTTTTATATAAAATAGATATTTTATACAAATATACAGGAATACTCTCTCTAGAGATATAGATATAAATACATAGAGACTGGGCTTACTAGAGGCCAGAAAGGCCATGTATTGTTCTAGACACAATAATGAACAAAACCAATTAAAATCTCTGCCCCTAAGAATTTACATTCTAGGGGCGCCTGGGTGGCTCAGTCGGTTGAGCGTCCAACTTCAGCTCAGGTCACGATCTCACGGCCCGTGAGTTCGAGCCCCGCGTTGGGCTCTGGGCTGATGGCTCAGAGCCTGGAGCCTGCTTCTGATTCTGTGTCTCCCTCTCTCTGCCCCTCCCCCCTGTTCATGCTCTGTCTCTCTCTGTCCCAAAAATAAATAAAAAAAAAAGTTAAAAAAAATTTAAAAAAGAATTTACATTCTAGGAGAGGGGGAAGCAAAGGATACCAACAAAATGTATATTACAAAATGGTAAGCAAGAAAGCAAAAAATCTATCTGGCTCTATTGTTTACTAGCTAGATGATATTGGTCAAGGAATTTATTCTCTCTAATGCTCACTTTCTGTATTAAAAATGAGCCTAAAGCTTACTACAAATGGATGTCATAAAAAGCAAATGAGATAATAAATATAAAGTGGTTATTTAAGTGCTTGATATATAATCACATCCAGATTAAAGGTGCAATAATAATTTTAATTATCAATATCTAAAAAATTCTATTTAATTGGGGAGATAGCATATAAGCAAAACATTTATTGATAGCTACATAGAGTGTTCAAGGAGAAGAAGAGATAAAGAGCTTAATTTCAATAAGATGGATTTATGGATGTTGTCGTTTTTAAACTAAATTTTACAAAGTTTGTTTTTTTAATTGAACATTAAAAAAATCACAGGTGAAGAAGAATTACATATATGAAAAAATGACAAAGGATTTCTCAAAAGATCCTTTAGAGCATAGACACCACAGGAAAGGACAGGTAGACAACATCCAGTACTAGGCTTTAGATCAACTCTTGATACTTTTGTTGATTAAAAAAAAACCACATTTGCTAAGCAAGTGTGTCATCCAAGGAGATATTAAAACAAAAATTGACAACAGAGATTTACTAACTGGATAGAAAGGAAAATTAAGGGCAGCCAAGGCTTGAAACAAAGTAGTGAACATGTATCTGTTTCTAGATGTGATGAGAAAAGAATACTAACGTGGCCAGAGAAGGCTACTCTTGCAAATCCCGGTAGCATTGTGACTGACGGTGGGTGCTCTATCAATGAGCATCTCTACTCCAGTTACCAAGCTGTGGGCGGTTACTGTTCTCCGATCCCTGAAAACAGATCAAATAAACAAGGGTAATATTGGCTTCTAGTTGTAGAAGGTGACTCTTGTATTCAGAAAGTCACTAAAGCATGGTATCAGATTTTTTTAAAGGTAAATGTAGCGGATTAAGCTCAATTTAAAGAAATAGCGCATAGATAATGGAAGCTAGATAGAAAGAAGTGAATTGGGAAACAGAATGAGGCAATGATGGGGGTTCAGAAATGACTGTTTTTCATAATTGAGTTCTTGGTTTACTTTAGAGTTTTTGAGCATTGTTTAGGGGAAAATTTGACTTCTTTTCCTAGAATTTTTCCTGGAAGTCTAATAGCTGAGAGCCAGTGTGTTTTTTTTACTGTGAGAAAGAAGAAAGAAGAGGCAAAGGACAAGATTGAAGCAACAAAAAAAGCTTGAGTGGAGGAAAGAACCAGTAATGTATGGAGAATTATCAGGCTAATTGTTACATGAAGATATCCAATTCAAACAATATCCTTTAGAGCTTTGTTGAATAAATTGATCTAATTATTTTTACATTCCTACTTTATTCTCTACAAACATAAAAGAAGACAATAGCCAAACCATAGGCCATCTTTGCCATTGCTCCCCTGAAATGCCTGCCTTTCATCTTCAGAGGGCCTTCATTGGGCAGGATAAGAGATCCATGGAAGAAGATAGGAATTTTGCATTAAGACCAACAAGTATTTTCTATCATAATCTAAAATGACATTTTGGTCTAGGGGATAGAATATAAAAAGTGGGTGTTTTAGACAGTACTTTCCTAACAATCTTAATATTTGAAGGGGATTACTGATCTACATTCTATGATAAATGAACATGAGTAAATACTTTAAACCAGGTATGTTTGGCCAGAGCCACTGTGTTATTCCTTTTCTGTGATGTATGTACTAATAGCTATAATGAATGAAAGTATAAAACACTTTAGGTATTCATGTAGCTATTAAACTTGTCTTAATGCAGAAATTTTAAAAATACACAAGAAATAAACATTGTATGTATATATGTATGTATTTACAGAGAGAGAGAGACAGCACAACCTGGGGAGAAGGGCAGAAGGAGAAAGAGAGAGAGAGAGAGAGAGAGAGAGAGAGAGAGAGAGAGAATCTTAAGCAGACTCTATGCTCAGTCGCTGGGCTTGATCCCATGACCTTGGGATCATGACTTTGGCTCAGGTCATGATCTCACAGCTTGTGGGTTCAAGCCCCGCATCAGGCTCTGTGCTGACAACTCAGAGCCTGGAGCCTGCTTCGGATTCTCTGTCTCCCTCTCTTTCTCTGCACCTCCCTTGCTCACTCTCTCTCTCTCCCCCTCAAAAATAAAGAGTAAAAAAAATAAGTAAACACAAAAAATCATATATACAAAAAACGTATATATTTTAATTTCTACTTTCTTGCCCTTTGCTGCTGGTAGATAACCTTAGTATTTAAAACTAACAGCAACAAACACGATGGAGTGACAGACATCAGAAGATACAGGAAGAGGTCAAACTACACAAACAAAAATATAAAATAGAGAGTACCTCCTGCTTAGATATTTTAATGGATGTCTGAATACTTAGTCAACCATGTGTGCAATGAAATAACCCATTATAACTTAATTGCGCTATATAAACACAAATGCACACACCACAATGACAGGACTCACACGCATGCGCATTATGCGGTGTAAACATTCGGCACCTAAGTTAAACCAGTATTTATTTCATTCGAAGCTTATGTTAATTACATTCGCAAATATTCTGTAATATTTAAATTATACATATAAAGTTACATAAAGCTTATTTTATGAAACTGGGAATCTTAAATCATATACAGTTGTATATGAATTACATCTGTGTTTATTATGCTCCATATAGCAACAGATGGGGCATGAGTCTATCAAAAGTACAATTCCATTCTTTGCTCAAAGGATTTAGTTAGGATTCTGCAAGATACCAAATACACACACACACACACACACACACACACACACACCAATTCTTAAGTTTTTTCTTGCTTATTAACCCTCAGCCATTTGGCCTAGTCTCTCACGTTCACTAGGCCTCAACAAAGACACTAAGTGCTTTCCGGAACATAGATTTAAATGAGGCCCCTGCCCAGTGGGCTTACAACCTAATTAGACAGAGACAGTTGACCAACATATGCCCACAGACTACAGTTGGCCACTTATTTATTCTCTAATTAACATAAAGCAGCAGGGCAACAGATCCGCCTGTGCTCAGTGAGCAGGAGAGCGTCTATGTGCGCTGTAGAACTCTGCGGGAAACGAGGCTGCTTCTTTCTGCGGGGCTTTTCAGTGTGCATTCTCTTGCTTCTTGCTTGTCTCCGTAATTAATATTCCTGTGCATATCTTGCTGTGACTATATATGTCCAAGCAAACAGACTCTCATGGCACAGCAGAACCATTTAGTTCAGCCGTCTTGATGATCAATACAGGTCACTGGATGGTTGACTTTATGGTTGCACATGTAACTGTGCTGAAAAGATAGGCCAGAGCAAGTCCAAGTGCTTATTCCATGCTGTGATTTGGTCTTTTCAGCCAAACAAGGAAGATTTTCACCTGATGGCATTAGATTGTCAAGGTCCAGTGGCTTCTTTCTGCTATTCTCACTGCCCTTACTAAACACTCTTGCGATCTCTTCAATTTTTGAAATTTCTCCCTTCCTAACTGTGTTTGATGTGATGCTAGAAAAGTATTTGAAGTGACATAAACATGTACAGTGCCACACCGTTAAAAAAATAAGTACATGCGAATATTACGAGGAGAGAAAGATAAGCACGAGGACCCATCAGATAAAGTTTGAGAAAAAGTTGGTACCTGAAATGCATGTCACAAGCTCACAAGTATTCATTAAACAAAATCCTTCATGAAGATGGTAGATGAGTTGAGAATTCAATCATTGTTTATCCAGAGAGAAGAATGCAAGCAGGAAAATCATATTTTTTCCCTAAGTCTAAGGATATATTTAATGGTGGAAAAAGGTAAAACTCATTTGTTTTAGGTTACAGACACATGTAATTGCCAGTTACTACCTCTCTTAATGTTCCCTTTAAAATTCTATTTAATGCTCTTGACCTATTATTAATCCTGATTTACATCTTCTGAGAATGAAAACCTTCACAGATTTGTAGTCATGAGTTTTTCACCCTGTGGTTTTCAATCTGTTATTGGGGAAACTGATTTTTTGGGGGGAGGGGAGAGGGGTATTGTTTCTTTCCTCATTCTATACTAGGTCCTAAAAAATAGTGTAGATATTGGAGAATATAATTTCCTTTGATATCATTCTTCCTTTGTTTAATTCCAAATTTTCAAACACACATAATTGCCATGGGGTAGTCAACATCATTTTTGTTTTAAAGTGTTTCTCAGATGAACTTGAACATAACATAGAAGATATTTGGACTATTGGGAATTTAATACTTATATAGACTATTCTCATATTTCTCTATAAATTGTGATCCTGTAAACTTACTACTATGCTGCTGAAGTAAAGAAATATAAACATTTAAAGTATAGTTTTAAAAAATTTGGGCGCCTAATGACACTATAAAGGAGACTTGCTTTCACGAGTCAAGTAAAAAACAAAAGGCCTGAGTCAAAATAGGAGAATCTATAGAACTCATTATATAACTGCTTCTAAAATAGAGTCCCAGAAACACCAGCAATATTGTTTTTGCATGATAAATGGAGTTGGTACAATCAGACTGATCACATTTTAGAATTTAGGTATTCTGATAAAGATTCTTAATCTTAAGCATCTTATGGTTTAGAAATAAATGGTCATTTTAGTCTCTTTGAGTCAAATTGTTGCTTTAATTATTTTTTAATGTATATGTGAACACGCTCATCATGGTGAAAGTAAAACCCAAATTGAAATGAATATCTAAAGCTAATGCAGTTGTACTTATTTCTACCAAAAACTCTGTATCTGGAACTTAAAACAATGCAATTTTGTGTGGGTTTTTTTTTTTTTTTTGAGGGGGTATCCCTTTTCTCTCTCTCTCTCTCTCTTCTTCCATCTTCCATTTTCATTGTGAAAATCTCGTGCAGCAAAATAGGAAATTCCATCCACGATGATCTAACCTCAGGGCCTCCTCTAAGCATGCTGGAGAATCAGTGCTCTGTCACCTCTGAGAATAAAATTCATTTTGGATTCTTGTATTACCTGCCTCTGGTACTTGGGCACTTATTTCCTGACTGACTGAGTTATTGTAACTTTGGTATGATGTAAATGTCCTTTATTGCACAGTTTCCAATTTAGTATTTTTAAAATCAAGATGAACTTGAAACAGTGCCAGGTATTGTGCCCCCTCCCAAACAATAAAGTACTTAACTAAACATTTCAAAGGAAGAGTAATAAATCAAAGCTAGAAAGCACCATTTAAGATGGAATTATAGTGTCATAATTCTCAAAATTCAAATTATAGAATATTTTCATTCTTCCAAATACATTTCCTTAAGAAATACAATGATTTGCAAATGATCACAACTATAAGCAACTTAGCACAATAAAAATATTGATAGTTGTATCAGCATCTGTAGGATTTAGTTGTTTTGATGGTACTTAATAGGTAGAACTAGTATTTCTGGGCTCCTGCCAGTTGACCATCTGTCTAGGTAGTCCGTGGAGAATCAGAACAACTGAACTTGTGGCACATCCAATTACACTGAGCATGCACCAACCCTGTTTTAGGTTACAACAGAAGAGAGCATCACCAAAAGAGTATGTTAATTGATTTAATGCTGAGAATTTGGGGAATCTGGAGGTAGTCATGGGAGCATCTCTGCCTTAGGGAGTTGAACCCATAAAAAACATAAATTAATTAAGGGTTCTTTCTCTTATAGGTGTTTTGCTATAGGTATTTTGAAGAATACAGTGATAACATAATCCTTGCCCTTTATTGCATACAAAATGATATATGAAATAAAATTTATGTTATACATATCTCTTAAGGAAGGCAGCCAAACATGTCAAAAATATCGCTACTTTTGTTGTTGGAGTACTGGGAGGGCAAACTACTTCCATATGGAGATCAAGAAAGTGGATCATGAAAGGCATGCCATTTGTGTTAAGTCTCAAATATGGACATGCCTCTGAGAAATAAAATTAGAGGTGAAGGTTTTACCAGGCTGAGGGACAAGTAGACTAAAAATAGTGAAGTGAGTTAGGGAATTAAAGCAGACTAAGATTGACTGGGGCCAAATCAAACTGAGAAATCATTTTAGAAATCCAGATTTATGTCATAGAGAGTCAGTAAGGAATTCTGAGCAGTGGAGCCATAACATTGTGTTAAGTATGATACGTAAAAGAAAGCGTAGTTAGAAGAATCTGGGACGAAACTCCTACAATGATGCAACTTGGAAGAAATAGTGCCTTCTCTGGGGCAAATGGAGAGGGAAAGAAAAAGAGGGTTGATTCATGAGATGCAGCTGAGACAGAAGTGAAATATTTCATTTGAGTTTATGTAAAGGGAAAAAGAGGAAACAAATCAAGATAGTTCTAATGTTTTTGAGCAGCAGGGACTATAGTGTTATACAATCAAATGAGGTACAGAATTCTGCGAATGGCACAGGTTTTGAGATACGTTATGTGATCATTAAGGCCATACAAGTGCCTGGAAGGATAAATTTTGAAAAGTGCCACTACTGAAGAGACAGAGGAAAGACAGAGAAGAGCCTGGGAAAGAGAATGAGGAAAGGAAAATATAGGAGATTCAATGGAACTCAGTGAAATGAAAAGTATTCGTAAACAGGTGGTCATCAAGGTTAATTGCCTAAGAGATGTTAAGGAGAAGGAGACCTTAAATAAAGTCACTGGATTGAGAATACAGAGGTCACAGGGGAATTTCAGGGGAATAATTGTAGTTGAGTAGGTAAGAAAGTCATATTATATTCATTTTACTTCTAAAAGAAGTGTCAAGTTTGCTAGTGAAAGAAATTGAGATAAAAGAAAGAGATTAGATAGATGATAAATGGTAGATATTGACAGATAATCAGACAAACACAAAGACAGATACAGAAAATCATCCCATAAGAAAATGGTTAGGAGTCGTGTGTGTGTGTGTGTGTGTGTGTGTGTGTAAATGGGTAGTCAGGGAAGGCAAGACAAACGCTAGCATTTTATCAAAGAATGTAAAATAAAAGGACTGTTACACAGAAGTTTGAGTAGGGGTAAAGAAACCAACAAAGGATGTTTACCCTCTTCTCAGTCCTAATTCTGAAGAGGAAAGCAAGGAAATAGAGGACCCCGGTCACTGCAAGCAACGTGGTTCGCAGCAGACAGGGGAGGTAGAAGAAAGTCACACTTCTCCCCTCCCCCCAAACTCTCCCCCCAAGCCTCCTGTCTCCTGTCTCCTCTTCCTGCCTTCTGTTAGCAGAATGAAATATAAACCCTGTCAGCACTGAGCTTTTGTTGTACAGTTCTTGGGAGTCCGTTTCTTGAAGCATAAATCAAGGCACAACGGGTATGGAGTGGACAGTGGGAGACAAGCATATTCTTTTTTTCTTTACGTTATTTATTATTTATTTTGAGAGAGACAGAGACAGCATGAATGGGGGGAGGGGCAAAGACAGAGGGAGACAGAGAATCCAAGCAGGCTCTGCATTGTCAGTGTGGAGTCCAATGCAGGGGCTTGAACTCAGGAAATTGTGAGATCGCAACGTGGGCCGAAATCAAGAGTTGGACGCTGCTGGGTGCCCAGAGAGACAAGCATATTCTAAGCAAGGAAGAAGTCCCAGGAGAAAAAGAAAAAAAAAAGTGTAAGAAAGAAGATGAGATAAAAAAGTGGAAAACAGTTCAGGATAAGATGAAAGAATACATAGAAAATTTAAATTAAAAAGTACAAAAGAGGAAAAGATGGGATGCGAAGCACTTTTGAAGTGGGAATTGGGGCTTGTGTACAATGGGTGTACAGAATTTGCCTTTGCCAACCTAGATATACAGGAATGCAAACAGTTACAAATTCACAATGTTATCAGAGCTTAACCTTGATTATTTTTGCAATGCTTAACTAATACTTTATAATTATTACCAAGTGAAGACTTTATTAAATACATTTACTATTAAGTTTAAAAACATCTGTAAAAATAAGTACACTTAATGACTGTAACGTACATATAAATGTGTGTGTGTATATATATATGTATTTTATATATATGGAAAATAATATTTCAGTAAGTACAGTGATCAGGTGTTTTGTTAATATGTCCTATGGAGTAGACTAGAAAGGAAAGTTTCACAATAGTTATTTTCCAGTCATCATATCCTTGTTTCAAGCAGTGAGATGGAGAAGGGGATAAAAAGGGATACATTTGTTCACTTTTTAAAGGTTTCCTGAAAGCCCACAAGTGTCTTTCTGTGTATAACTTAGTCACATGGGGCTGCCTAATTCTGAGGAACAATGGGCCTTCTAGCTGAGTGTTAGTGTCCTAGCAGGGAATCAGTATTCTGATCACTAAAAGATCCGGAAGGCACAGCTTTGTTAGGCATCTACATTTTCCTCCTTCCTGTGTTAAAATGAAGATGTTCTTAGAAAGACAGTGCTTTTGTTACTCATGTAGAATAAATTCATAAGTGAGTATTGGAGAAACTAAGGACACTACTCCTGATTTGAAACACTACTCTAGGGGAGAAAGCACTTGAACATCGAACTCTAGGGGAGACAGCATGAAGTAGGGAAAAATGTAAGTCTGAAATAAAAAGGTAGGCTTGGAGATTATCAAAGGCAATGTAGAACATATTCCTGGAATCAGCTCTACCTTGGAACTTTAAAATAATTCTGAAAGTCATCAAGGACAGAAAAGATTTTAAAATACATATCCCGAGATGAGATCTCTTTACTTCCCTTAAAGAAATTCTTTTTGGAGGATATTAAAAATAATGCACTGATTTACAGAAAACTCTAATCCATAGTGAACAATGTCCTAAGTGAACATTTTCACTAATTGGCAATAATGGCAATGGTCTCATTCATTAATCAACATATGTAAGTGGAATCAGACTGGGGTGCCTGGGTGGTTCAGTTGGTTAGGCGTCGGACTTTGGCTCAGGTCATGATCTAACAGTTCGTGAGTTACAGCCCAGTGTCAGCCTCTGTGCTGACAGCTCAGTGCCTGGAGCCTGCTTCAGATTCTGTGTCTCCCTCTCTCTCCCTCTTCCCTGCTCGTGTTCTGTCTCTCTCTCTCTCTCTCAAAAATAAGTAAATATTAAAAATATTTTTAAAATAAGTGGAATTAGACTGTGCATTGGACAGCAATTTATAAAGATTCATCTGGCCAGAAAACTAGTCCCTTGAACCCACACGAAACTTTTATATAACAGATATTTAATGGATGGAACACTTAGTCTAAGTTGAGTCTCCTAGCATGACACCCTCAAACTGTGGTCTGGTTTTAGCTTTCTGGAACTGGTGGTCATACCTCTGTAAGATAGGAAATTTAATTCCCATGTTCTTTTAGTTCGGAGCTATGAATGTTGCAGTACCAATGAAGAAGGAGCTGTGACAATCATCACAGTATGTTTGAAGCATGTGCACTGGCTCAATCTTTTTCGTTTTACTAAAAAGAGACTAAAAATTTGCAGCTTAGAAAACGTATTAAAAACGTTGCATAAATACCCATATCATAAACTCTAAGCAATATAATAAAAGTGGTAAGGAAAACAAAATTCTTACATCTACATTATCATAATTCTGCATGTTCTTTTAACATCATTTTGTGCAGAAGATAGTAATCTATAATGTCTTGAATGAGGTGTGGGGCAAAAAACTATATGTCTGTTGAACAAATATAATCATTCTTAGTGATTCTATTAAGCTACATGACAAATGATATATTCAATGGGTTAATTTTTAAATTCTGCATCATCTTTTCTATACATAATTTATTACCATACCTAGCTGAATCAAAAGTGTATCACTCGATTAACATTTACTCTCAATTATCTTAAAAATTCTTTTATATTTGTATATCTTAGAGTTTCAAAGATGTCCTTCAATAACTTTTTTTTTTGCATTCAGGATATATTATAGACATAATATTATAATTTTTGTTCTTGCAGAATAAAAATGATTTGGAAAAAAAAGTGGATTGGTGAATAATTTTACTTTGGTAAATTAGGAAATGGTTTCTTGTAAATATATAGAATATGAATGGCACAAGGGCAAGCTAATACTACATAGGTACAGAAAAGATGACAGAAGAATGGCAGGAGATTTTTAAAAAGGCAGTAATATATACTTCATAAGAAACCAAATGAAATTTGATAAATTAAGGCTGTACAAATATATAAATCCAGGAAATTATTAGTAAAAGCAATAGCAGGTAAACGTCTAGAAAATAACCTTTGTGCTCAGGATACCTGAATCCCAGATAGCAGAAGTGTTTAATTACTGAAGCATTTACCCATTGGCTCTCAGGGTATTGTTTGTAAAAAAGAAGGGATTGATTAGAGTGTGTGACTTTTATTAAATTCTTACACATTGTTTCATTTGATACCTGCAGCAATCATATTGAAGGCAATATTATCAGCCTCATTTTACAAATGGAGAACCTGAACTTTAAAGAATGTAAATAAAATGAAGTTCACAAAACAAGCAAACAAAAGAACAGGCCTGGAACCTAAGACTAGTTGAAAGCTTAAGTCAAATTTCTTACCCACCCTAAGGATTGCTTTTTTCTATGCATGACTATTTCTTCTTGCCAAGGAAGCCAATGTGCTAAAAGTCCTGGATATAAGTAAAAGAATTTAAAAAAACACATATTTCAAAGAAAGAAATGTAGTAAGGAGCAGGGAAGCAGCATATGAATTAGTATTTATTTAATAGGTTATAGTCATCAAATTGAAAGTGTGTCACATAACAGAGCATATTGAAACTTCAGATCGTGCATTTTTGATGCTTTACCAAATATCTTGACAAATGGTATTTAAAAAGTATTATTTGCAATGTGGAATCTAAAATACTATCAACGAACATTTTGTATTTTTTTACATTAAAATCCATTGGTCCTTACAAAAAAATGCAATGTATAAAGGTGTTTAATTTCAACAGCAGTGAACTTACTTTCTGGTTATCTTGTATAAGGAGTAAAATATAGGTCTAGAATCTCTCTTGTTTGAGAACTGGCCCTACCAATTGGACAACTTATATGCTACTGCTGAATCTCAATTTATTCATCTTTAAATAAGTAATAAATATAAAACTTACATAATACTGTTGTTGTTTTTACACACATCCATACATGAACAATTTTGAAATTCCTGAAGCAAGTTTTTAAAAATAAATTTTAGTTTAAATTATTTTTACTATTATGGACATTTATAAAATGTGAAATATTTTTGGGTGCCTGTGTGGCTCATTGGGTTAAGCATCTTACTTCGGCTTAGGTCATGATCTCATGGTTCTTGGGTTTGAGCCCTGCATTGGGCTCTGTGTTAACAGTTTAGAACCTGGATCCCACTTTGTATTCTGTGTCTCCCTTTCTTGATTCTCCCCTGGCTGGGCTCTGTTTCTGTCTGTCTCTCAAAAATTACTAAAATTTTAAAAAATAATTTATAAAACAAAATAAAATTTTAAAAAGTGATTCTCTTTTTCATATACAATTTTTTATGCTTATTTATTTTTGAGAGAGAGAGAGAGAGAGAGAAAGACAGAGAGTGAGCAGGGCAGGGGCAGAGAGAGAAGGAGACACAGAAGCCAAAGTGAGTTCTAGGCTCTGAGCTGTTAGCACATAGCCCGACGTGGGGCTCGAACCCAAGAATCATGAGATCATGACTGAGCCAAAGCAGGACACTTAACCGACTGAGCCACCCAGGCGTCCCTATTTTCTTTCATCATGGCTTGCTTATTTGAAAATAAGAAAAACAGTGTTCTAAAAATAGATTATCGGGGCGCCTGGGTAGTTCAATTGGTTAAGCATCTGACTTTGGCTCAGGTCATGATCTCATGATCTCATGGTTCTTGGGTTCGAGCCCGGTGTGGGCTCTGTGGTGACAGCTTCAGGTTCTGTCTCTCTGTCTCTCTCTCTGCCCCTCCTCTGCGCATGCTCTCTCTCTCTCTCCAAAATAAACATTTAAAAAAAAATAGATATCAAAACATTCCTCAATATTGTCAACAGCCTATGAGCTATTTAAGTACAGGACCCCAGATCCTTCATCTTTGTGTTCCCGAGACCCAGCACTTAGAGGACTCTGTATGAATGTTGATTAAGTAAGTTAATCAAATATCTAATGTAGGTTCACTTAAATCTTTGCATCCAAATATTGGAAAGTTGTTCATCTATAATAATCTAATGCTTCTATGATGATTTAAAACTTAGAAATAACTTCTACATATGATCACATGTGCCCTTACTACAACTCCATCTGATATCAAAAAGGCCTTTAAATTATTAATTCAAATAATATTTACTGAAATTGCCCTATGTACAAGACATTTTACTAGGTGATATTTGCAAGTGAGTTTAAACATGTAAAAGATATAGTCTTTATTCATGAGCTTTTAATCTACGACCTTAATTTGAAACAAGTTGTAAAAATGTATCATGGATTTCCAGTTTCCTGTTCCATATATAGGGAACGTGAAAGCGCAATTCCATCCTAACAGCAAGTAAAAAGCTGAAGGGCCTGAAAAATCAACAACTCTTTCTAGATCCGTAGACAGCAGAGGTCACAGGGCAAACCGCAGCCCCTTAGACTGGAGAGAAGACAGGTGAATACAAGATATCATGGCTCACAGAAAACAGACTCAAAGGCGGAAAGCAGTATGGGAACCAGTGCCTGATACAGTGTGGCTGGCTGTCTCAAAAAATTACAAGGTGTACCAGAAGGCAAAACAAACAAACAAACAACAATTTGAAGATACAGAGCAAGCATGAGAGCCAGCCATGGTAGAAATGCTGTAGTTATCACACCAGCAACTTAAAAAAAAAACCTATAATTGATGTACTAAGAGCTCTAATAAACATAGTAGATGACATGCAAGAACAGATGGAGAGTGTAAGGAGAGAGATGGACATCCCAAGAAAGAATGAAAAATAAATGCTAGAGATAAATGTATCACGTCACAGGGAAGGCAGAGTAACCGAGTTTCTTGTCTGTAAAGAGATATTAACAACAACTTCTACCTTTGACTGAAATATGTCAAAATTTGCATACATTCATAGGTGTGTGAAAAATCTACATAAACATGGCAGTTGCATCACAAAGATTTTCTCTGTTCCCTTTCAAAACACAACTAATAATAAAGCAATCAAATTGTGTTAGTCTGCTAAGACAAAGGCTGGCAGAAGTGAAAACAGCAGGTTTGAAGGAAGGAAAGCGGTGATTACTGAGACATCCAAATGGCAGAAGTTAGAATGTATGTGCTTACAGAGAAGCTTCACAGATCCAGGGGAGAGGTCTAAGGCTTAAGGAACTCAGGTGGTGGGATGAGAGGAAGTCATTAAATATCTATGTAATTCATATCTCTGTTTTTTTACCAGTTTCTGCTCTTCTCTTCCTGGACACAAGATAGAACTAACTGCACTTTCTGAACCTCTCATGGATGGTTGGAACCTGAGATTCATCCTGGCTGATTAAGTACAGGATAAAGTAATCTATGTCACTTCCAGTCTGAGGGAATAGCCAATGTGGGGCTCTCCAGAGATCTCTCTCCTTTCCAGAATGGTTACCAACAAAATTTAAGATGACTGACGTCCCATCATGGTAAGCAGAAATGTAACTTAACCTATGGTAGTCATGCAGCATGATTAAGAAACAAACCTTGGTTATTTTAAGGTTGAAGGCCTGGAATTCTTTGTTATTGCAGCAAAATCTATCCTAACTTGACTGATACAGTCTAGATGTGGGATATGATAAGTCTTCCTCACTATGCATAATTGGGAAATTCTCTACACCCCCGGGTTAACTCTCTGGAGGGACTGACCTTAAAATGGCTCCTGGGGCCGCCAAGCAGGGTACAGAGTTAGCCATAAGTTAAAGGACTAAAGTCAAGGGTTTATGTGAAATATAACACACTAAGCAGAAGAACTGCTTCTATCCAGCATGAGAAAGCTAACACTCAGATGTGTATTTGCCAGTGAAGAATTTGAAGAATTTTCTGTAGTAACTGACCAACCTCAGAGAAAGGCCTGCAGATACCAATATTGGAAGTTGCCTTAATGAGAAGACCTGCTCATTGCTTTACCGCATCATAGCAGTGTATCTCCCTTCATCCCACATATACGCACCAGACTGGTCAATGGTGAGTAATGAGGTCATTTATTTAAATTAGCATTTAAACAAATAAAAAGAATGTAAGATGTCAGAATGCACTCTGAGTATGTTAGACATTGTTTTGTGAATATTTGTTTCAATTATAGTTTCATGCATCTGTGTACTGGGATACAATGCAAAATGTACTTATTAGTAGGAGCAAATAAAAATTCAGGATGCCGAGGAAAATTAGAATTTGAATGTAAATTTTGGAAATTAAGGAGATGATAGGCTTTAAAAATCAATAAAGACATTTAAAAATCAACAAAAATGTTGCAAGATTTGGTTGAAAAAACAACTCGTGTTTTGCTTTTTTTTTTTTTTTTATCACTGACTGACTTATTTTAGAACTGGAAGTTTGTACCACTTGAAAGTAAAACAAAACAAGTAAGAGTCTGCAATATATGTAAGTAAAGTCATTATGCTGCACGCTTTAAACTTGCACAGTGCTATATGTCGACTATATCTTGATAAAATTGAAAGAGAAAAATAAGAGAAGAAAAAAAGCCAAAACATGGAGAAATATCACAGGGGGAACAGGGAGATAGAGTGTCTGTCCAGTGTAAAGAGGCTCGCATATTTTTGAATTGACTGAAAGGTGGAAAATTATCAAAGAAAGAATACAGGATATTGCCCAAACTGAAAACATGAGTCTTATAGACACATAGACTATGTCCCATACTACAAAAGGTAAACCACCGATGTTATATCATATCACCATGTATATTTTTTTAACATTAAGGATTTTAAAAAAAGCCCCTCAAGTGGTGCCTGGGTGGCTCAGTCGGTTAATCCTCCGACTTCAGCTCAGGTCACGATCTCGCGGTCCGTGAGTTCGAGCCCCGCGTGGGGCTCTGGGCTGATGGCTCAGAGCCTGGAGCCTGCTTCCGATTCTGTGTCTCCCTCCCTCTCTGCCCCTCCCCCGTTCATACTCTGTCTCTCTCTGTCTCAGGAATAAATAAACGTTAAAAAAAAATTAAAAAAAAAAAAAAAGCCCCTCAAGTAAGACAAAGACTTGTCTCAGGCAAAGACTC
Organism: Panthera uncia; assembly: GCF_023721935.1. Taxonomy (NCBI): domain Eukaryota; kingdom Metazoa; phylum Chordata; class Mammalia; order Carnivora; family Felidae; genus Panthera; species Panthera uncia. Next base: position 85,005,345 of record NC_064811.1, read on the forward strand.
AAGAAACAAAAGTGAGTAAGAATCCTTAACTTTATGAGAAGATAGTAGAGCAATACAATATTATGCAATAAAAAATGTTTTAAAGTCTAGATTTCAACACACACACACACACACACACACACACACACCATTTATTGTGTCACTTGCTACCATGGATTTTCTGCATCTATAGGACGCTTCATTTTGGAAATAGTTAAATGTCATTTTATCCTACATAATGGGGAAGACATGATTAAGAATAACTGAAATCACTGTTTCTGGTATGAATTTTATATTATATTGCTTTTAAATTTCTTCATAACTTTTTCTGTTTTGTTCCTATCTTGAGTGAATTGTGTTAATAAACTTTATTGACCTATGTCTATAATGTACAATGTCAAATCCTATAGTTGGTAATCTTTGGACTAGATCACATCATCAAAGTCATTTATTTCTATTACACTTTAATTTGGACAAATGATATTTCATTTGCAGCTTTAGGTGCATATGGATGTTGTTGCTATAGGTCTGTGGTAAGGTCTCCAATATTAAACATGTCCATTCATTCAGACTGTTACACTATCACTGCTCACACACACATAATAACTATATTGACCTCAATAACTTTGCTGGCTTCTCTTTGTTATAAAGCTTATCATTCTCCCCTGCTGACAGCATAGAGATTTCTAATCTTTCATTTGCATTAAATCTATAGCATTTTGGATTTTTTAATAACAAGGAAACTGTATGTTACAGAAATTATTCTTCCACATGCACCATGTAAAATCTTACCCATCCCAAACTTTATTTGCCCTTCACAAGTCATGTTTTGGATATATATTAAAAGCTAATGAAACAGTGGTGTATAAGCCACCTGAATGTCCTCTAAAAATGCTTGTGTATATGTCTGGAATTTCTTTACATCATTTATCACTACCACTGCCACCACGCCAGCTGAATTGCCATCGCCCCTCATGGGACGACTGCCGTTGTTTTATGGAAACCTACAAGCAGTTTCTATGAATGCTGTTCTTGTGCTCAGAAACTCTTTTCTTTTCCACCTACTTAAGTCCCGCTCGCCGTCCTCATCTCAACTCAAGGGTCATTCATTTCCTGGTCACTTTGACTTGGTGAAATGCCTTTACTACAGGATCTTGAAAAGTGGACTTCTTTTGCAATATACTTGTCCACAAAATATTTTGTCATGTGTGCAAGGATTAGTCTGTGTTTATTCAGCACATGAAGTTAATACATATTTGTTGAATCAATGAATAATAGTTTAGTTTAATAATTAAATTATAATTGTTAATATGTGTCTTCTAAAGCTAAAGTTCAAGTGCTGCATTGTTTTAACTTACTATCACAGGCAAATCAATTTAATTGTTTTTCTAATATTCAGACAAAATAATTACAAACAGATCTTATGAATTTCCTTTATTTACATCCCATGATACATTATAGTCATTAAAACCTTTCTTTCTATTTAAGAGGTAAGCATCCTGAAAACATAACTTTCTTTTTTTTTTTTTTAATGTTTATTTTTTTTTGAGACAGAGAGAGAGCATGAATGGGGGGAGGGTCAGAGAGAGAAGGAGACATAGACTCCGAAGCAGGCTCCAGGCTCTGAGCTGTCAGCACAGAGCCCGACGCGGGGCTCAAACTCATGGACCATGAGATCGTGACCTGAACTGAAGTCAGACTCTTAACTGACTGAGCCACCCAGGCACCCCAACATAACTTTCTTAAATCATTTTATTTTATTATTTTTATGATGATAAGTGTGTTATTAATCCCTATCCCCTATTTCCCTCATTGACCCACCTACCTCCCCTCTGATAACCATCAGTTTGTTCTCTATAGTTAAGAGTATATTTCTTGGTTTATCTCCCTCTCTCTTTCTGTCTGTCTCTCTTTTTTCCTTTGCTTATTTGTTTTGTTTCTTAAATTTTACATGTAAGTGAAGTTACATGGTATACGTCTTTCTCTGACTGACTTATTTCAGTTAGCATAATACTCTAGCTCCATCTACATCATTGCAAATGGCAAGATTTCATTCTTTTTCATGGGTTAATAATATTCCATTATATATATACCACATTTTTGGTATCCATTCATCTACTGATGGACAATTGGGCTGCTTCCATATTTGGCTGTTGTAAATAATGCTCTAATAAACATAAGGATGCATGTATCTCTTTGATTTAGTGTTTTTGTATTTTTTGGGTGAATATCTAGTAGTGTGATTCCTAGATCACAGGATAATTTTATTTTTAGTTTTTTGAATAACTTTCATACTGTTTTCCACAGTGGTTGCACCAATTTGCATTCCCACCAACAGTGCACATCAGTTCTATTTCAGATTAGGGTCAAGCTGTGACACTGACAATCATTCAGAGCCCTAGCCTCCTCTTGATCTGAATATGCTGTGATCAAGGAGCAAGGTAAGTTTTATACAATGGACAAGAACTAAACAGAAAGAAATAAATGATTGAATTATTGCCATTCAACAATAGCAGTTGAGCATTCCAGTATCTTCTGTCAGAAAAAAGAAATGAATGAAATTGATATCTTCTCACAAAACTTACAATTTTGCAGAAGAAATAAGTGATTCATAAAAAATGATAATATATAGTAGTAAGTTATACAGGTGTCCTATTATCTGAGGATGTTACCATTTTTACTTCATGTTTCCAGTAATTTTCTTTTAGTAAAAATTGCATTCCTGGTTTTGAAAGTTTAGGGACTCTTTTGGACTAAAAATGAGGTACTAATATATGCTTCCCCTAAAGCTCGTCCCACCCTCTACATTCTGAAATATTGACAATCTTCTCTGTGTCTTTATTTTTCTTAAGTTTATCGAGAGAGAGAGACCGAGAAAGAGAGAGAGAGAGGGAAAGTGGGGAGTGGCAGACAGAAGAGAGAGAGAATCCCAAGCAGACTCTGTATCGTCAAGAGTGGAGCCTCATGTGGGAGTTGAACTCAACAAACTGCGAGATCATGACCTAAGCCGAAATCAAGTCAGATGCTTAACCAACTGAGCCACCCAGGCACTCCTTCTCTACGTCTTTAAATCCCTGTATCTTCAAATTAAAGTTGATTGCTTTCATGGAATGGTGTCTGCCCACTGTTTAGCATTAATAAGTGAATGATATATTCTTTTAATTGTGTTTGCGAATCTGAATTTTATAGAACACTTTCTCTCCACCCCTTTATTATCCTTTTTTGCATGTGTTCAGGGTAAATGCTGGAGGGGTTCCAATTTTGAAGTGTTAAATTATCAAGTGAAATCATAAGAGCAATTTATAAAAGAGATAGCTGGAAATTAAAATACAAAAACCGCTCAAGGTAAAATTCGTGGGGGGAACTCTCTTGTCACCACCGCGAGACCCTGCAGAACAGATGGAACCAACTCTCCAGCTTCTGCTTGGGTACCTGCTGTTTAATTATACCCTAATTAATTAAAGGAAAATCTCCTGTGTGGTTTCAATAGTAGTGAGCAGGAGGGCAGTCAGAAAGAGACACTTGAATTCAAAAGACTTCAAAATTAACACTAAGAGGCTCAGGAAAAGCAGTTACTGTTTACTCATTGTGGTCATTTTCCAAAAGCAGTTGTTAAAACAACAAATTGACTCTCTTACATCCAAAAGGATACATAGTATGTCTTCTTTTCAATGACAAAGCTCTGTAAATATTTTATTACTATTTTAAGGCTCACTAATAATTTTTTAGTAAACACATGAGGACTTTTAGGACCAGAGTAGCATGCATAAAGTTAAACTCAATGTGCTTCTTTAGTGGTTATTTTTTACAAAAAAAAAAAAAAAGGGAAAAGGAAAGGAAAAGAAAGCTTACACGCTCTTGTGCCTTATGAAACTTGTTTGGCAAATATTACTTCCAGGTTTAAGGTTTCACCCACTTAATGTCTCAGCCAACTGCCTACAAAAGTTGCAGGTAAATACAAGTATAACACATCTAGATAAATGGAATGCTAGTGGGGAGCTATTGTACTAATCAGGTGTTCAGTAACAATTCGTGCGTGGCCTTGCCATCCACATTCTGTGTTTACTTATGCACACACACTTGTTCTTCTGGCTCTCTGAGTTTCTCTTCTTTAACACAGATGTCATTAGAGTATTATAAGCCTTTTGGCTAGCTATATAAAGACATCAAGACATTTTTTGTAGAAAACCAATCAACAGATAAAAAGAGCCCATTGGTAACCTGCATTAGATAGGGCTGTGTAGATGTTCATGCATCTGTTGGAAATGTCATCAACTGGTAGAGCAACCCATGAGCCCAAGGCATATTTGCTAAAATGAATCCTGTATTCATCAACTGTTATTTTACATGTGGCCTTGAAAACATTAAATAATATATTTATTTAACTGAATTAAATTTAATAAAAATAAATTAAATAAACTTAATTTAGAGGCATTTAAATAAATTAATTAAATTATATAAAGATTAATATTTAATTATGTACATTATATTTGTTTATACTTATTTGCTTTATAAATAAAATATTAAATATAAATAATATGTAAATATTACATATAGGTTTATTCATTATTTCCTTATTAAGTAGACTTTATAAGGTAGTAAAAAATCCAATCTCACACAACTTCCAATGTGCTTATAGGGATTAAGTCAATTTTATTAAGCCAGATAAAAAACACACACACCAGATCTGGATCTATAGTAAGTATGCATGCAATAGATTTTCATTCTCTTTGTTATTTATAGGTTTATATTTGGGAATTGTAAAGGATAAAATTACTGAGTTTGAAATATAATTGTCATTGTAGGAAGACTATTTGAGTCATTCATTAATATTAACATGAATTATTGATACTACTAGTGATTTAGGTGGATTGAGACTCAAGGGTTCTTTTTTGCTCCACGTAGGAACCTGGAAAAGAAGTTAAGCTTTTACATTAATGTGGCCTTGAAACATGCAGTAAAAAAAATCTCTTAGTTGTTGGGGTGCCTGGGTGGCTCAGTGAGTTAAGCAGTTAACTTCAGCTCAGGTCATGGTCTCATGGTTCATGGGTTCAAGCCCCGTGTTGAACTCTGTGCTGACAGCTCAGAGCCTGGAGCCTGCTTCAGATTCTGTCTCCCTCTCTTTCTGCCCCTCCCCCACTCGAGCTCTGTCTCTTTCTCTCTCAAAAATAAATTCACATTAAAAAAAATTTAAAAAATCTCTTAGTGTAAGGAATATTAGTGGGGAGTTACTTTTCCTGTTTATGAATATATTGCACATAGAGTATTTCTAAGAATCCCCAAATAATAGCTCATAAGTCAATTATATGTATGTTTGGATATGATCTTGTCTGACCACTATATGATGTACTATATGATACATATATGGAAAGAGAAATTGCCAGGCCAGTTATTTGACCACTGGCATTTTGATTATTTTTAAAAATATAGGTTTGTTTTTTAAAGCAGCATTATTAAGGTATAATTCATATACAAAATCTGTGCATAGTTAATGTGTACAACAAGATGAGTTTGGACATATGCAGACACCTGTGAAATCATGGCCATAATCAAGGTAATAAACACACACGTCTCCCAACAGTTTTCTTGGGTCTTCCTTTTTTTAAAATTTTTATTTAAATTCTAGTTAGTTAACATACAGCGTAATATTGGTATCTGGAATAGAATTTAGTGATTCATCACTTACATATAACACCTACTGCTCATCACAGCTAGTGTCCTAACAGCCATCACCCATCTAGCCCATCCCCCACCCACCTCCTTTCATCAACCCTCAGTTTTTTCTCTGTAGTTAAGAGTCTGTTATGGTTTGCCTCCTTTCCTCTCTTTTTTGAGAGGGTGGGGAGGGGATGTCTTTCTTTTTGTTGTTTTTGTTTCTGTGGTGTGGACAACTTAACATGAGATCCAACTTCTTAACAAATTTTTAAGTGTATATATTAACTAGAGGTGCTAAGTTGTGCAACAGGTATCTAGAACTTTTTCATCTTGCATAACTGAAACTTTGTACCCACCAAACCACAACTCCTAGTTCTCCACCCCCCCCTCCTCCGGCATGCCCCAGCCCCTGGCAACAGCCATTCTATTCTCTGCTTCTATAAATTTGACTATTTTAAATGCTTCATTTAAATGGAGTCATGTAGTTTTTATCCTTCTGTGCCTTAGCACAATGTCCTCCAAGTTTATCCGTGCTGTTGCAAATGGCAGGATTTTCTTATTTTTAAAGACTGAACAATATTCCATTGTATATGTATGCCTTTTTTTCTTTATCCATTCATCTGTGATTAATTTTCAACTTCCAAAAGTAAAATGAGAACCAGCGTATGTTGGGGAAAATCACAAATAAAGCACAATAGAAAACAGTATGAACTTAAATGTGAATTTGCTTATTAAGCATGATATGGATATGTCCAGATAATTGATCTTTGTATTGTTTGGTAGAATGCCGTCAACATATTTTACTGTCTGTTTTGTTTTCATTTATGGGATTCGAAGCAAGAGGCATATCATGACCTAGAAGGAATTCAGATTGATAACTCTTCGAGAAAATGCATTTGTGGTACAAGAATAATACATGGGTAGAGAGAAAAAATAGGACAGCTTTATTCTATCTACCTCTTTCTGGCAAAAGTCAAAACTATATTTATTTGGGGGGGCCATATGTAATAATAATAATAATAATAATAATTTCCACTTTAAAATATCTATGCATTCTAATTACATTTCCCTTTTCTTTAGAACTCTGAGAATTTTAGTATCCTAATGAGGTATCTAGGTGCCTGTCTAGTCTCAGGCCCTGAAGGAGATAACTTAGCCTGATTTCTAAATGGCAGTTTCTCACTAACTAAAACTGCTAATCATGCTTCGTGCAGCACCTCTGATTGCTTCATAACACAAGGATTCCAGAGGAAAGGTGATCATGATCTTTGAGTCATTTTCTCCATATCCCGACACTGGTCACCTATTTGGCTGATGGTTCATTTCTCTCTGAAAAAAAAAGGACAAATTTTTGGAGGAAGCCCAATAATTCTGAAATATGTACAAGAAGCCTTTTCAAGCTACCGCATTTGGGACTTCAGATGAAACTTATGCACTGATAAATCTGATTTCTCTGGAAAATGTGTGTAAGTACTAATCTTTACATAATGTCCCCAAATCAGGGATTCTCCCCTATCTGGAAGACAGTATTTTACTAACTCTTCTTACAGGAGAGAGTGGGAGAGGGTGGTCGCAGTGAGGAAGGAAGGAGAGAAAAAGAAACAACCCAGAAAACTACAAAGAGTACAGATAAAGAAGAAATCATCTTCAGACTTCCCCAAAACCTCTTCTTGTCTTTTCTCTTATATCTGGTATTAACCAAGGTCAGAATATCTTAAATACCTTTCATTATCGGCTCAGCATGGGTTGGTCTGCCATGGTTTGAAGTGGTATATGATTTCTGAGCATAAACTGAGCTGTCTTTACTCTGGAGCCTGGCTTCAATGAATTTTTCATTTAATTTTTCTTTAGAAGACCATCAAGACCTTTGCTGTTAGAACATAAGGGAGGCTATATCGAAGTCTCGTTGTCAATAGATTTATTTCCCAATTCCATTTTCAAAACACATTCTCATCATGTATTCAAGTATTTCAGACTCGATCAAACTGCTTCCTCTTTGTAGTAGTGAGAAAAATTATTAATTCATTTTCATAGAAACCAAGCTAATTTACATGGAAAAATTTACTTTTTTTTCTTTCTCACTCTCTTCTTTTTTATTTTAGTAAGCATGATCTATTCAGTTCTTTATAACTTGATTAATTCATTAAGTGTGAATGACTCATGGGCTGTTGGGGGAGAAAAGTTTACAGATTAAAGAATTTCTTATTCTATCCTAATAGAGGTGTGGAAGGTATAATTACCCCTCCCCTTTCAAGTTGACCCCTCCCCCCCCCCATTTTATTTTTTAGAGGGCCACTCTGAATTATATCATCCGATTGGTTTCATGTAATGGGAAGCACTGGCAAGAGACTGGAGGGCAAACAGAAGGAGGCTTTGGGATTTCTCACTTGTTCCTTTCTGACTTTGGAGCCTCAATTTTGACAGGACCTACATTATTTCCTGACTACAGATCTTGCCACTCAGCCCCTTCTCCCAGGCTCAAGCTCTCACTGCATTCCAGGAGCACACTTTCTCCTCTGGCCCCTTCAGGACTAGAGGTAGCGTTTCTCCATGGCTGCTAATCTCTCTAGTAGCTCCTGTTGGCTTCCTAAATCCTGCCCAAACCTCCATAAATTGTCTTTCGTGAGCGTCTCTTCATTTGAACCATTTGATTTAAATTTGTTTTCTGTTGGGACCTTGACTTATGATAAAAAGAACATCAATACCAATAATCTAGGACATACAGAATACTTACCACATGTTGGATATTATGCTGTGTTTCATATGTGCTATTTAATTGAATCTCTCAAAAGTTCTTCTCTCTCTTTATAGGGATTAAATTGGGGTATAGAAAGGGCATCATCATTCAAGGTCTACCCAGCTAGTTAGGGGGCATCAAGACTCTAAACCTCGTCTGTCTGACTACAGAGCCCTTGCTCTCAATCACTAACTTTTCTCATCTCAAAAATAGTGATAATAACTCTTCTCCCATGGGGTTGCTGCAAATACTGAGTGAAATGAGATGTGCAAAGTGATTAGCCTAGTGCGTAGTACATAATAAACACTCAACAAAATTAGTTACTAATTTTGCTGTTATTATTCTTATTATATTCCTTTCAAGGTAGCATCTGATAAGTGGTCTAAAATTGGTGTAAACAAAAATCTGTTAATAGGCAGTGAGTCATTTTGTCTTATTATTCCCCACCAGATTGCTCTAGATTGTAAACTATTTTTGATGAAGGCTACAACTAAGGCTAGGCCAGCGGTTTGCCTGGTTAAATCAATAACTTCCCTCAGAATGAAATAGCTCACTCATAAAAAAAAAGGGGGGGGGGGAGAGAATAATCATTTATCCCATATCTATACTGAAGAACAGAAAAAGAGAACAAAGAAATGAGAACACACTTTATAAGCTTTGAAGCGATATACAATGATCATGTATTATGAATATCAATTTCATAAATACTGGTTGACTGATTATCTTAAGCCTATTTTGAAAGAAAGGAACACAGAGTGTTGTATTCATTTTCCAGAAAGACCATGCATTGTTTCCCTGGAGCCTCAAAATAAAGACTTCTGAATGAAAATAACAGGATTTTTCTATTTTTTCCCCAGCACCCTCTGCTTACGTGCCAAACCTTGGCACGTTAAAAGTCATTTTTCTTATGTAACCTATGTAATCATGGGGCAGTGCCAGTGGCAAAAAGCACAATTTAAATTGAGATGCAAATCAGCAGGTTCTAAGCAACAGCAAATATTCAGAGATGCTTTTGCGTTGTGGCTCTCAGTGCAGAGGATCTGAGGACAGCAGCTGCGTCCCTGTCTTGGTTGCTGTCAGTCACGTGAAGGTGTGAAGGCCCTATTTAACCCCGTGCTCTCTGACCAATGATGTTGGGAATTCACGCATCATTCAGTACTCGTACATGTTCAGAGTTCACATCAATACCGGAGGTCGCCACGAACAAGCTGTGCAAAAATTTTTCTCATGTTTAGGCTATTGAAAATTATTTTTCGGCAAAATTGACTCCACCCCTCCAATTCTGTTTTCAATAAATTATGATGCTTTCACTTTTTTTTCCCCTAGAGAATAAGAAATACTAATTTCTTCTCCTTTTATTGCTTTAAAATGAGAGATGATGAGAGGTAGGGGCACCTGGGTGGCTCAGTTGGTTAAGAGTCTGACTTCGGCTCAGGTCATGATCTCACAGCTTGTGGGTTCCAGCCCTCTGTCCGGCTCTGTGCTGACAGCTTGGAGCCTGGAGCCTGCTTCGGATTCTGTGTCTGCCTCTCTCTCTCTGCCCCTTCCCCACTCATGGTCTGTCTCTCTCTCTTTCTCTCTCTCTCTCAAAGATAAATAAAAGTAAAAAAAAAAAAATTTAAAGAAATGGTGAGATGTTACTAAAAAAGTAGTGCAATTTTGAAGAAGCCAACTCTTCCCTCCTCATTTTCATTCACCCCTATTTCTCCCATTTCTGTTATCTCTAGGCAAACAATTAAATGAATACACAAATATAAATCCTCTACCCAGTAAAATAGTTACTTCACAAAAACTTTACAGAGAAAACTTTCAGTTTTAAAATGAATACACTAATAGACAAGTGATGTGTAATATTTATTTTGGCTTCATCTCCTGATTTTCTAAATTTAGGATACACTAATTTCTTTTAAGCCTCAGGCCACAAAATCTAGTATTTTCTGTCATGAATAGTGTGTTCTCTTGCCTTGGGATGGGCATGTAAAAATACCTGTTACTTATAATGGATGCTTATCTACAGGAATAACTAAGGGTGTTTAAAGGGTTACTGGCAGAAACTTCACATAGTACCACCTAAAAATTTCCCTGAATCTTATCTCAGTGAAATAAAATTTCAAGGAAATCTCAGGTGATTTTAGAGATGCTGTAGGAGATTTTTTTGGGGGTCCCTTTATTCTCTATATATCAATATAAAATTCTCTCCATTGAACTTTTCTGCTTTTGAAGTGTGTAACATCAGTGTATTTCCATTGAGGATAAAAAGAACTTTAAAAATTTCAGTGTGCCTTTCTTTGGGGTTTACTCTCTAATATAAACTCACACGAAGAAATATAATACTTATTTATATTAACTTACAGAGAGCTATTGACTTAAAAAATAAAAGTCATTAATCTTTTAACATCAGCACTTGCTGCACATAAGTATTGTTTACAAATCATTTATATTTTAATAAAGGTATTAGGATCAGTAAAGAAGAGACAAAGAAATTTCAAACTAAAATTTTAGGGTCAGCTGAAACTCAAAAAACAATTAGATATATTTACAAAACTGTGCAGAAAACAAGTCAATGTTGGATATTGGGATTTAATTCACAAAAGTTATTTGCTGCCATAATTAGTTATTTCACCTCTTATAGAAATATGTCACCAAATGAATTATACAAATAAATAACTCACTCCTATGACTCATGGATAGAAAACATTTATCAGATATGTACAGACTACTTTACTAAAATAAAATTACCACACTTTTTCTACTATTATGTCTTGCAAACTTTTTATTCCATGATATCTTCTCTCTATAAATTATCCCTGTATATAATAATAATAAGGATATCTTCCCCATATATAATAATTTTATTCCATGATATCTTCCCTATATAATACTCCTTATTTTTTGCTTAACTGATAACTCATTTAGTCTGTAGTTTCTCTAAACTGGTAGTTTATGTCTAGAGGTGTTATTAGATTTAAGATCAGTTTAGGGGAGCAATACATCTCTAGAGGTGGTTATGTGGACTTTCTAGTAGGTGAGCTCATGAGGCACATACCCCTCCCCGGTTATCAAACTTAGAAATTCAGCTTTATCTTTTCGTCCATGGCGAATTTCCCCAACAGCACTTCACCCTACTAACTTTAGAATTATAAATGAAGAAAAATTGTTTCATTCAAGTTTATAAATGGTAATTTTAAATGCCGATGTCTTTCCTCTACTTTTTAGCTATGATTCTCCTTTTAAAAGCATGTCATCAAGAGTTTGGTTGGTTTTTAATACCAACCAAAATGAAAATAATGGTAAATATACATTCTTTTCCTTATTAATCAGTTTTAGACTGATGTTCTGATGCCCTAGGAACCTTCAATGCTGACCAGTGAGAGTATTTCTGTTATTATTAAGAGCTCTTAGACTTTTACACAGTTGACATGATTCAATTTTTGTAGTTGTTTTCGTTATGATCCTTCAATTGTTCCATCTGATGCCAGTGGAAGCTGATTCTAGTTGACACTTTTGACATGATCACATTAATCTTTGAGAATTTCCTTATTTCTAGAAGAATAAACTACTTCAGGTTCATCTTGCACATTTAGTACCTTAGACCTGGAACCAAGAATTTCTCCAAGCTCCCTGATTATTTTATTGAGAAATAATTTCAAATTAAATTATCAACACTAGAGTTGCCCATCATGACTTGGGTTTTAGAATAAACAAAGTTGGAAATACACATTTTTCAGGAGAAAATATATGATATTTTCACTTTTTTTTCAATCTAGTAGGTGGGAAATGGTATCTCAGTGTGTTTCATTCAGATCTCTCCTATTTTAATAAAGGCTGAAGTTTTCTCCCCCTCATGTATCACAGGATTATTTGCATATTTTAAAAATCAATGATATATTTATATCTTTTGCCCATTTTTCTAGCAGATTCTTGATGCTACCCAATTTCAAAAGCTCCTAATATGTTAGGAAATAAGTGACTTGTGATTTGTCTTTTTTGATTTTTTTTACAATGCATAAGTTTTTTTTTTGATTTTTTTTTTCATTTTGATAATAGTGGACTGTAATATGAACTGAAATATCTACCTGAAAACAGGTGGTAAATTTTTAAAAAGTATATGAAACATCTGCTCTAAAGGATTCACAGATTGTGAATAATTTGGAAGTCAGGATTCAAGAAAAAAAAAAAGTCAGGCAGGAGGGATGAACCTGGTAACAGGAGCAATTGTTTTGCAAGATGCCTCTGCCAATTCCTAAAGCATGGCTAATGGGCAGAAAGATCCACTTTCCATGTCAGAGGGAAAACAAAAGCATTGGAATTCAGGGCCTGCCTGGAGTTAGCCAAACTGTGAAGGCTGAGGGCACAATACTCCACAAGACCACCCTCATGTCAGACACCAACTGCAGGTTCAGAGAGTCCTGAAATCACCACCTCAGTTTTGATAATTCTCTAGAAGGACTCTGAGAACTCTAAGAAAGCTATTTTACTCATGGTTATGTTTTATTACAAGAAAAGAATACAGTTTAAAATCAGCCAAAGAAGAGATGCATAGGGCAGAGTCTGGGAGGGTTCTAAATGTGAAGCATCCATTGTCCTCTCTTGTGGAATTAAGACATGTTACTCTTTTGGCATCAATGTAAGGCAACACATATAGAGTATTGCCAACCAAGGAAGCTCACCTGAGTCTCAGTGTTCAGAGATTTTATTGGGGCTCTATTACATAGGTATGGTTGATGGGTTAATTGCCAACATGGTTGAGCCTATTCTCCAAAAGTATGACCCAAAGCCCCTACCGTAAATCCCATGATTCGTCTTTTAGGCCTGGCTAGCTCTATCCTAAGACTATAGGGTACAGTTGGTTCCACTATGATATCCAATGTGGCCAGCAACCACTCTAATAAAGACACTCCTATAAAGAAAGATATGTTATCTCCTAGAAGTTGATGACATGACCTCTTTTTTAAAAAAGTCTGAATTCTTTACTACACAAGGGCTCAAAAGAAACTCTGGTATACCTCCCAGAGTGAGATTGTGAAAGTCCACATTCTTTGGAGTAAGAATGAATAAATTTGGAAGAGTCCTTATAGGAACTGAAGGCCTACAGAAATTCAAATTAATTCTGATAATTGAATTAACTGATATGTAATTGCTACTGCCCATAGCCACTTACCAGAAAGAAACTCAAATACCATACAGAAGAATGTAATAACAAACACTCAAACTATTTTTATTAAACGAAGGGGAGCCTGGGTGACTTGGTTAAGTGTCCAATTTCGGCTCAGGTCATGGTCTCACAGTTTGTGGGTTCAAGCCCCATGTTGGGCTCTGCACTGACAGCTCAGAGCCTGGAGTCTGCTTCAAATTCTGTATCTCCCTCTTTCTCTGCCCCTCTCCCACCCTCACTCTGTCTCTCTGTCTCTCATAAATAAAAAAAATTTAAAAAATTAAAAAAATAAAAATATTAAATGAATATAACCAATTAAGAATAATCAGGCATTAAAAAAAACTCAAGGTAATCAGGGCGCCTGGGTGGCTCAGTTGGTTAAGCATCCGACTTCAGCTAAGGTCATGATCTCACAGTCTGTGAGTTCAACCCCCATGTTGGGCTCTGTGCTGACAGCTTAGAGCCTGGAGCCTGCTTCGGATTCTGTGTCTCCTTCTCTCTCTGACCCTCCCCTGCTCATGCTCTGTCTCTCTCTGTCTCAAAAATAGACAAAAACATTAAAAAAATTTAAAAAAACCTCAAGGTAATAATCACAATTTAAAACAAATAAAATAGACAGTAGGAACAGATCCATAGGGTATTCAGAAAATAAATACAGATAAAGACAAACACTAGACTTAGAATCTATGCACACTAAATGAAGTATTAGACAATATCCAGAACTTTTGAAGAGAACCAGAACCACAAAAATTAACCAATGGAAAAGTTAAAATTATATATACAAATGCAACCTTAGAAATTAAAATGCAAAATTTAGTGGAAAGGTTTATAGAAGGTAAGTATAAGGGAAGAAAGAATTGGTAAACTAAAAAAAGTACAGAAAAAAATATCCAAAATGAAGTATATAGAGACAAAGGTATGTGAAACGTACCAACCCATATACATAAATATTAGACATGTCATATTGGAATGACTTCAGAAGAATCTAGAAGGTGGAGCCTTACCATCAGCGTTTCTGTACTTTTCTAAGACTCTTTTGTTCAATACATGGAAGAAGTTAAAATGTGTGAAAACACATTAAAACCAGCATTGTCTGATGATTGCTGGCATTCTTCCTCAAAATATAGATAGTGATTTCCAGGCATGATTGAGAGTATTGACTATAAGTTCCAGAGTATTCAACTTTAGCTTTGAAGTTAAATTCATTAAAAAAAAAAAAAGGAAAAAAATTTCTCACATTTTATGGCTATGCTTAGAATGCTGGTCAGCTATTCTAGAACTAGAATTTCTAGAATTGTTTTTGCTATATGTTTGTTGGCAACAAGAAAATGTTGTAGGAAATTTGAAAGGTGGAAGGAAAGCAGCATTTTCTGTGTTTGGATGGTTGGTGCAGAGCACCAAATACTCCTAAAGCTCACGCATGTGGGATTGAACTAATGGCTTAACATGCTGGCCTTTGTGCCAGTAAACACTATAGCTCACCCAGATTCCACAGGACCTGCTCTTTCAGTGTATTTTACCTTTGGCACAGGTATATGCAGATTGGTGGAGAAGATGTCAGCTTCTTCAAAGCTTCCTCATGGTCAAGATTGCAGGTGGTGAGGGACAGATTCTAGTTTGTCCTCATTGATTCTAGTTGGCCCAACCTCTCCCTGCTTCCTGTGCAGCTTTCCTTCCCTACTGCTGTCCTGCTAACATACAGTAACTTGTAATCTGCCATCAGACACAGAGGCAACAGCTTTCTATAAACTTCTTCACCAAGAACTACAAATACAGAAGATCAAAACTTAAAAAAAAAATCTCTTCGTGGTTTGCTCCCTGCTAAAACCATAACTGATACTGGAATTGATACTAAAGTAGTTCTAGGGAAATAAAACCTTAAGGATGGATTATATACATATTTTCTGAGATATCTGGAATTGATTTGCTAATATTGAAATTAACTATATTAATAACCCTGTTGCAAGTGATAAGGGGGACATTATTAGTCCATGCCATATAATGGCAAAGCAATTGCTTAAATGATTAAGAAGACACCCAATGGGGAATGACGTTGAACATCTTTAAATGTACCTGTTGGCCATCTGAATGTCTTCTTTAGAGAAGTGTCTATTCATATCTTCTGCCCATTTCTTCACTGGATTGTTTGTTTTTCGGGTGTGGAGTTTGGTGAGTTCTTTATAGATTTTGGATACTAGCCCTTTGTCTGATATGTCCTTGCAAATATCTTTTCCCATTCCATCAGTTGCCTTTTAGTTTTGTTGATTGTTTCCTTTGCAGTGCAGAAGATTTTTATCTTCATGAGGTCCCAATAGTTCATTTTTGCTTTTAATTCCCTTACCTTTGGAGATGTATCAAGTTAGAAATTGCTGTGGCTGAGGTCAGAGAGGTTTTTTTCCTGCTTTCTCCTCTAGGGTTTTGAGGGTTTCCTGTCTCACATTCAGGTCCTTTATCCATTTTGAGTTTATTTTTGTGAATGGTGTAAGAAAGTGGTCTAGTTTCATTCTTCTGCATGTTGCTGTCCAGTCCTCCCAGCATCATTTGTTAAAGAGACTGTCTTTTTTCCATTGGATATTCTTTCCTGCTTTGCCAAAGATTAGTTGACCATACTTTTGTGGGTCCAATTCTGGAGTCTCTATTCTATTCCATTGGTCTATGTGTCTGTTTTTGTGCCAATACCATGCTGTCTTGATGATTACAGCTTTATAGAAAGTCACCTCACGCCAGTCAGAGTGGCTACAATGAACAAATCACGAGACTATAGGTGCTGGATGTGGAGAAACGGGAACCATCTTGCACTGTTGGTGGCAATGCAAACTGGTGCAGTCTCTCTGGAAAACAGTGTGGAGGTTCCTCAAAAAATTAAAAATAGGCCTACCCTATGACCCAGCAATAGCACTGCTAGGAATTTACCCAAGGGATACAGGAGTGATGATGCACAGGGGCACTTGTACCCCACTGTTTATAGCAGCACTTTCAACAATAGCCAAATTATGGAAAGAACCCAAATGTCCCTCAACTGTTGAATGGATAAAGAAGTTGTGGTTTGGGGCACCTGGGTGGCTCAGTCTGTTGAGCATCCAGCTTCAGCTCAGGTCATGATCTCACACTCTGTGGCTTCAAGCCCCGCGTTGGTCTCTGTGCTGACAGCTCAGAGCCTGGAGCCCACTTCGGATTTTGTGTCTCCCCCTCTCTCTGCCCCTCCCCTGCTCATGCTCTGTCTGTCTCTGTCTCAAAAATAAATAAAAACATTAAAACAATTTTTAATAAAAAAGAAGTTATGGTTTATATATACAATGGAATACTACTTGGCAATGAGAAAGAATGAAATATGGCCTTTTGTAGCAACATGGATGGAACTGGAGAGTGTTATGCTAAGTGAAATAAGTCATACAGAGAAAGACAGATACCATATGTTTTCACTCTTATGTGATTCCTGAGAAACTTAACAGAAGACCATGGGGGAGGGGAAGGGGAAAAAAAAAGTTAGAGAGGGAGGCAAACCATAAGAGACTCTTAAAAACTGAGAATAAACTGAGGGTTGATGGGAGGTGGGAGGGAGGGGAAAGTGGGTAATGGGTATTGATGAGGACACCTGTTGGGATGAGCACTGGGTGTTGTATGGAAACCAATTTGACAATAAATTTCATATTAAAAAAATTAAAAAAAATAAAGTGTCACAAAAAATAAAAAAATAAAATGTAAAAAAAAAGAAGACACCTAAAATCAAACGACTATAGAAGGCTAAACAGTGCTAGTTTAGAACATTTTTTTGTGAAAATAAAGACCAAAATGGAGTTTGTTGGTTACTTTGAAATGTACCAGAGAACTTAAAGAAAGAAAATGAATAATTCAGGGCTTTAATTTTCTACCTTAAATTATGGATTTGAAAGCAATGTTTCAAGACTTTGCACTAAATAAAGACCTTTAATTCTTCTAGACACAGGGCAAAGATTTCTGAAAACCAAACCTCAAGTGTAATCATGAGAGTGGCTGCATTACAGAAAAATAATGTATTAATAAAGTCATAGAATTGCATATGTTAAATGTAGGGAATTCATCAGAGGAGGATTTTACTTTGAAAATGGGGAGAGCACATGTGGGAATATTTCAGTAAACTTGAGTACCTTAAAACTATATTTTCCTGAACCTCCTATGCCAGTAGAAGTACCTCTTCCTCCCCTGACTGAGGAAGGTTGTCTTAAGAACCTATAATGACCATCCTAAAAGTACAAGGAAACATTGATCCTTCTGATGATGTACCCTCACCAGTCTCATTGTTTTTAAACCTATAACCAGATTCAAGTCCTGTCAGGACTCAGGAGATAATACATAGATGAAAATTAGCATAATACTGACTATTCCAGATATGGGTATAGATCCTTGATCGACTAGGGTAAAATGGAAGAAATATGTTGGATCTGACTGAATTTGCTGATATGTTTGCTTCAGGATAGATTCTGGATTCAATAGGCTAGCCCCAATAACCAGAAGAAATTCTAACAATTCTTGGAGAGAAAGCAGAGCTTTGGACTTAAAAAAAGGTCTATAAAACAAAGGGAAAATTCCACATCTTCCTTTTTTTTTATTATGAAATTTATTGTCAAATTGGTTTCCATACAACACCCAGTGCTCATCCCAACAGGTGCCCTCAATACCCATCACCTACTCACCCCTCCTTCCCACCCCCCATAAACCCTCAGTTTGTTCTCAGTTTTTAGGAGTCTCTTATGTTTTGGCTCCCTCCCTCTTTAACCATTTTTTTTCTTTCCCTCCCCCATGGTTTTCTGTTAAGTTTCTCAGGATCCACATAGGAGTGAAAACATGGAATCTGTCCTTCTCTGTATGACTTATTTCACTTAGCATAACAGTCTCCAGTTCCATCCATGTTGCTACAAAAGGTCATATTTCATTCTTTCTCAGAGATCAAGGGACTAAGATCCACATCTTCCTTGGTACACTATAGAAGTAAGTATGCAAAGGCTAAAGAAGGTAAGAATTCTAGTGTGGATTTATCATGAAAGACAATCACTTAATTCCTTATATTCTTTGGAATGACCAAAGATTATTTGCTTCACCAAAGCTGTGAGAAATATATCCAGGAAGGGATTCTAGTATCCTTGATGATCTCAGTATTGGCTATTGTCTGTAGGTTGGGAATGACAGTGGGAACTACCATAAGTGAATTGTAATCCTTGATGAAAGGGTGATACTTACTAGGGTGATAGGGACCAGCCTGTGGTAGTTAATTTCCAGAGCATGGTTGTTATAAAGGTACTAGAAATGGTTACTAAACAAAGCCAAAGCATTTGTCAGAATGGCTTGAAGTTCAGATATTGGTGATCTTTGCTAATTGTTCATGATGTTCTTACAATGAAAAACAGTCTACTAAAGTCTTACTTAATATGATAAACAGAAAAGCTTTAGTCTGGTGAACAGAATTCTGACTTGAGTCACAATACAGTTGCAACCTCTAAACAAATTCTCACACCTGAGCCCTTTCATAAATTCAGAGTACCTTTCATGAAGGGCAGACTGGATCCCTTGAGAAAGAAACTTTCTACACATTTAAAAATGTATATTGTAAATCATCCTTATGGCCTTTCCAAAAGAGATATGCAGACTTTTACATGATAACTGTGCACTGGAAAAGTGTATATAAGAAGGATTTAAGGATATTATGGGACAATGGCTCTGAACTGCCACTACATTTTTGAGACCCAAACCACCAGTGTGGTTTATCAATCTGAGTAAGGTGGAGTCCAGGCGGTTAGTAAGTTCTGGTTAAGGTCCATCTCACAGTGGGCTCAGTGGGTTCCTGAACTAACTCTGTGTTTTATTTCTTCAGTCTGGAAATCATATTTGAATAGACATGCTTATCAACTGACAGAATCCCAACAATTAGCATTTCTTTTTTCAACACAGGTCTTCCTAAGGAGTCATTTTATTTCTTCTTAGAGGAGTTTGGAGGCCATTATGTTAGGAAAAGCCACACAGAAGCTATTAGAACTGCTTCTATCAAATAGATGTTGCATCCTTGAAGTTTTGCAGAAATTGGTGCCATTATCAAAGACTTGAAAGATGCATGGCATGGTGAATCTTACCATAGTCTCATTCAAATCCCCTATTTGGCCTGCACTGAAGACAGTTGGATTTTTCAGAATGACAGTGGATTATCATAAATTTAATCAAGTGGTGACTTCAGGTGGAACCACCATTTCAGATGTGATTTTGATACTGGGGTAAATAGACATGCTTCCCAGCATGTGGCATTATCAATTGATGTAATAAATGCTACTTTGATATCTATATTCTATCTTTTTATTGGGGACTGTTTGATTTCACCTGACAGGACCAGAAATACACATTCACTGTTCTACACTAGGGTAATATCAGCTTCCTATCCCAATATCATAATCTTGTCCATAGATACTTTGATGGCCTCCCAATTCCAGAATAACTCTAAGCCATTCAATTAATCATATGATTCTCATTGGACATGCTGACAAGAAAGAAGCAGCTTTTCTAGACACACTGATAATGTACATGTGTATTAGACAGAAGGAGGTAACTGCCACAGAAATTCAGTAGGATGCCATTTCAATGAAATATCTAGAGTCAAAGCATCTGGAACATGTCAAGATATGATTTTCAGGATGAAGGAAATGTTGATGTGTCTGCAAATTGGCTCATGTTTATGGAATTTATTGATTCCCATGATCATCATCACACTGCAGAAGCTAGCATGATCATATAGTGAAAAAGCCTTTAGGAGATTCAGTTACTGTGCCAGATGGGCACATCAGCTTCTGGAGTTGAAATAATGTCCCCTAGGATGTGATATATGTTATAAATCAGTAACCAACATTTAGTGCTATTTCTCCCATAGCACACATTCATAACTCAGGAAACCAAGGATAAAATTGGGGGGGTAATTCTCTTACTTTTACCCCTAGCAAATGAACCATTAGTGAAAATTTTGCTTCCTGACCTCATATCTTTGAGTTCTGCTGCTTGATATGTCTTAGTTCCCATGGAATTAATATTCTCAGAAGGGGCCAAAATTGTTTTATTAAACTAGATGTTGAGATTGCCACCTGGCCACTTCCGAATTCTCAAGACACTGAATCTTCTGGCAAAGAAAGGGATTTCTATGCTCTTTGGGATAATTGATCCTGACTCTTCAGAGGAAATCAATTTGCTACTATGGGGTAAGAAGACATAGGCCTGGAATGAAGTAGATACCCTGGATACCTCTTAGTACCCCATGTTCTGTGAAAAAGTTAATGGAAAACTGTAAGTACTCAATACAAACAGGACTGATAAAGCCCAGACCTTTCAGAAATGAGGGTTTGTGTCGTCCTGTGAGGCAAGGAACCATGAACTTTTGAGGATCTCATTGAGTGCAAAGGAAATACAGAAATGTCAAATTATAAATATCAGCTACACAATCATATTAGGGCTTTCTTCCTTATATTTATTTGAATATATGTGCATGAACTCATTCAATTCTTTTTTTAAATCCCATAATTTGTATAATTTAACAAAAGTATTCTAATAATACTTAGCCTTATTTAACATTTTAAAAGTGCCTCAGCTAGAAGAGAAAAGAACATCACCCAAAAAAGGGATAAAGTGACATTGGTACTTTTATCCTTTTTTTGGATAAAGGGTTAGTGTGTTTTTGGTTGTATGAAGTTCAGTTGCATCGTTAAGTAGAGTGTGACTTTGCTTTTATCTTTCTTTGGAGGTTAGGTATAGTTAAAAGATGTGTACATGTATCTCAGGTTGACAAAAGGTTGAAACTGGGTTGTTTCCCTACGTTTTCAACTTAGCTAAACTAAACAACGTTTTCTAGAGTTCTTTGTATAGTTTCAGGTTAGGGCTGTGTTGAGAGTTCATCTAAACTATTTCATAATATTGCTGCCTCAGCATCCGTTTTGTGTGATCAAGGAGCCTGCAGGGGCCCTGAGCGGAAACACTAGCTCCTCCTGTGAGCACATGCCATAGATAACACCCTGAAGAGGCACAAGTAAATGTGATGTAGTTCCTGATATTCTGATATTCTAAGATGGCTCCGACATAAGCAGTTTCTCCTGCCTCCCAAGTCCTTCTCCTTATAATCCCCCTCAGATAAGGGCCCCAGGAAGATTTCCAAAACCTTACTTACTTTGGTTTGAATTTATCCATCTGGCCTTGGCATGGAGCCCCAAAAGAACTCCACCAGTGGACCCTAGTACAAGCGTGTGCTCCAAGTTCTACTGGACTCTCTCTGTTGGCACTCTGCCTTTAGGTCCCTTTGTGGCCCCCTTGAGGCACACTGTGTACTTCCTCCAGGGATCTGTGAGTGGTAAATCTCTCAATTTTGACTCCCTTGTGGTCTTCAGTTAAACCCTGGTTCACCAACACCCTGGGCTCTATTTAACAAATTTTAACAAAGTCACAATAGAATGGCCACAGGAGAAATTTCTGTGAGATTCTGAAGGAAGTAACAACTAGTCACTCCATTTAAAGGTGGGAGTTTGGCACCAGGCAGCCCTGCAGCTTTTGAATGTAGTTAGTGAAGTCTTTTTGGAGTAGGTCTGCAGTCTTTTGAGCTACCAAAGATCTCCTCAAGCTTGTTTTGGGGTCAGGTAATTGTGCAATTTGGCAGCAAAGGGCATCAACTTCTGCAGATTATATAGGTCACTGAGGGTGGAAGTGGGGAGAGAGACATGATTGCAATTTCTCAGTTTTTCCTCATGTGTTCTAATTGTTTTCAGCTCTCTCACTTCACATCTGGCTGTTTTTCTGAGGGTTGGCTGTGCTTATCGAGAGCTTCATCCACCACCAGAGACAGAGGCAGCTGCCTTTCACAGACATTTTACCAGTATCCATAATTTCATTTGGTTTCATCCCTCTTCTAATTTTGTGAATTTACATAATTCCTAGTAGTCCTTTTCCCCTAAATAAACCTCTGATGGTTATTTGTCAACTTAACTGGACCAAGGGTGTCCAGATATTTAATTAAATGTTATTCTGGGTGTGCCGATAAGGGCATTTCTGGATGAGATTAACAATTGAATTGGTAGACTGAATAAGGCAGATTGTCTTCCACAATGTAGGAGGACATCATCCAAATCATTGAAGGCCTGAATAGAACAAAAAGGCTGAAGAAGGGAGATTTTTCTCTTTTTGCTGGATTGTCTTTGAGGTGGAATACCAGTCTTCTCCTGCCTTTGGACTCATGCTAGGACTGGAACTTATACCAGCTTCTCTCCTGATTCTCTGGCTTGTAATCTCAAATTGGTCCTGTGCCTTCAGCTTGCTAACTTGCACATCTTGGGACTTCTCATTCTCCGTAACCACACAAGTCAATTCTTTATAATAAATTGAGGAAAATTTTGAGTGTCATATTTCAAGAAAGACACTTAAAAGCTTGAATGAAGACATTTTATAGCCAGAAGAACTAAAAAGCGTATGGCGGCCTTCTTTCTCATGTGTTACTCAAAATAAATATAAATAATAATCTGTAAAATAAACACAATATGCCCAACTAAATGCTAATTATTTCCAAGGTAATTATCTTAATAAATGAAAAAGTACATATTAAATAATAAACGCTTTCAAATTATCTCTATCCCCTGCCCCTGCTTTTTAATGTTCCTGTTTTTTTTCTAGTATGCTAAAGCATATTCTTAGTCTAACTATAGGAAATTGTAGTAGACTGCAAAAATAGTTCTAATTTTTCTATCTCTCTATCTACCACCTTTGCAAGGTGACCTTGCAGATCTTTCCATGAGGAGGTGGAGTCTTTCCCATCCCTTGAATCTGGGCTGACTCTTAACAAATTTTGGTCAATATAATGCAGTAGAATGGCATGGGTGCCAGTTCTGACCTTGGGTCTCAATTGTCCTTGTGCTGCTTCTCTCAGTGACCTGTGCAAGTCTGATCTAGCCTACTAGGAGATGAAGACCATATGGAATGAGGCCAGTTGCCCCAGCTGAGGCTTCCTAAGCTTGTCTACTACTAGCAAATATTAAGAAATGTGAGGGAGCTCAGCCAACCTTGCCAGAGTTTTTACCTGACTCACAAATGTCCAAACATATGAGAATAAGTCCAACTGAGATATAGACTCATGAGGGATAGAAGCTGGTTTTTCCTTTAAACCATTGGGTACTAAGGTGGTCTGTTATATTCCAATGGCTAAATGATAGAGAAATCCAGCCCTGGATGTCATTAAGATGGAATATATACAGAGGAGGGTGATTAGCCTATGAAGAGGTCTGAAAATCAAGCTGTAGGAGAATGGATTGAAAGGACTAGTTTATTTAGCATAGAAAGCAAGTATTTGGGGAGGGACATAGTGGCTTCCCTTAAATAATTGGCAAACTGTTATGTAAACGGGGATTATATTTACCTAGAATAAATTTAGAAGGCAAGTGGTAAACATTGGAAGATATTAAGATGATGAAAGACATTGTAATAGAGATATATAAATTATAGAATTTGCTCAGATTTATTTGGTGGGGATGGTGCCTTACAACGCAGTTTTGTCATTAGAAGTGTACATACAGAATGAATGACCTTTTCACATGTTTGTTCCAAAAGGCAAATTTCCTCTTTGGCTTGAAGTTTTGACTAGATAACATATAACATTACTTGAAGTCCAAAATTATATGTGTTGTGATAATTTATATGTTTCCTTTTATTAAATATACTTTTCATAATTATCGGTATTCAAAATTTCTATTGTTTAAATACCAATAATATAACTGTTTGATTTTCCATTCATTTTGATTTGAATTGATTATATCGTAGCCACACTCTGAGTGGAATCATCTGAAAATCTATCCACCATCTTACCATCAATAGAGCTGTTAAAATGTGTTCTGGGTTCCAAAAATTCACTTCAAAAGAAACTGTTGGGTTACGACCAATAGTGAAAGTGAAGACAAAAAATTCATATAGAAGTAATATAAGAAGTTTATTTCTGTTCCTTTATTCAACAAATATCTATTGATTTCCTGTTATTTGCTGGACACTTATTTAAGCCCTGTGGAAGTGCTTATAAACAAGTGAAGGCATTACCTTTAGGAAGCTTATCTTCTAGAAAGGAAGGAAAACAATAAATAAATATGAATTCCATTTATTGTGTGTTGGTTCACAGCCCTATCAGGATCTTTGCAGGTATACTCAAAACTGGCCCCCATACTCAGAGGGTAGAGAGAAACCAAAGAAAGAAAGAGACAGGCACTCTAGATTGGGAAGTGGAAGCTTTAATAAGCAAAAGTAACTTATGTACATGGCTTATGTTGGGCAGCAGCAAGATGAATGGGCCCCCACAACCACCTGCCAAATCTTGAAAGTTTAAATAGAGGCCCTAATGGGTTCAGTTACATACATTGGGCAGGTGTTCTCAACACCACATCCCTATCTCAAGCATATGTCCTTGGAACAGTATCTGGGAGCAGAAAACGCTAGTGAAACCCACTTTCCAAGGACAGGCAAGGGAGTCAGGAGACTAAGTGCCAGGACCCACCCAGTTATATTTGGCAGTCACATCTTTTTGATGATGTTCCCCAACATTGTGAGGTGTGATAGTGTTAAGAAGAAAAATAAAGCAGGGTAAGGAGACATAAATTAATGGGTAAGTCAATCTTTTAGAAAAGGGATCAGAGAAGTCCTCTGTGGGGAGGTAACATTTGAGCACAGGCCTAACTGAAGCTAGAACAAACCTAGTAAACAAGGGGATAATTTACCAAACAGATGGAAAATATGAAGAAGAAGTTGTGCTAGCCATATTCAATGAAATGCAAGAAAGGCTCCATGCTGAAATGAGGTGAAGCAAAGGAAAGAAGCAGGAAGAAATTGGAGCAGTACTGGCTAGTCACCTGAAGCATTATAGGTCATGATAAGAACTTGGTATTTTATTTAGAGTATGATGTAAAGCCATTGGGAGGTTGGGACTAGGCATTTGGCAGGATATGTGTTCCATTTCAAATGGCTCACTCTTGCTTTGGGGGGACATAAAGCTACAGTGGGGTGCAGTAAGGGGCAGAGGTCATTGTCCCTTGACTCAACTGCTTTCATATCCATTCTCTCCTTTTCAAGTCCTGTTCTGTATCAATGGAAGAATGGGAGGAATACAGCCCTGGTGCTGTATTTTCTAGGGTTTTTTAATGATACAGCTGGGTGAGACACTGACGGTGGAGGGAAGAGAGAAGCCAGGCTATTTTTTCAATCTTCGTTCTCTCTGCTCATCACTTACTATGAGTTGAGAGAATTATGGTGGTTCTGCTTTCACTGGCATCAGTAGTGAGTATACTTTTGTGCTCTGGTTATGCCTCCTTTTTTTCCATCTAACAAGAAGACAGTTTTGTTAATGATAGAAACAGTACAAATTTCAAAACAAGCTGCAGTTATTCTTTTCAAACACCAAAAAAAGGTCCTCGTTTTCAGATGGTTACATTGTCAATTCCATAAAAACGTTTACAATAACATTACTGTTTTTTTTTTTCAGGGACTGGACTGCCTTTGCTCTTGACACATTTGCTTGTGACATGACCAATTCTATGTCCTTGACCTCTACATCTCTTTCATCAACTTCTTCCTCTTCACTCTTCTCTTGTTCAGGTGGAGTCTGTGTGTTTTCTTGAATTTTTGAGACAGTTTTGCCTTGAATTCTGAATTTCTCAGCAGTTTCTAGTTGTGCATGCTGAAATAAATCCTTGATCTTGGCTTCCCCCAAAACAATGTAGGTAACTGAAACTGGGCTTTTATGGACGTCTGGTTTTGTGATGACAAAGAGGGTTTTCTTAGATTTCCAGATAGTGGCACTTGTAACCCCTGCAACCTGTCAAAGACCCAGTTTGGACATAGCCTTCTGTGCCTTCTTTTCACTCCAGCTCTGTTTTGCTTTACTGACTGGTTCTTCATTGATTTCAGCTGTTGCTGCCAGCTGGGTTTATTGTGTGGTTGGCTGTGTGGAATTCTGTTCCTCAAGCTCTGATACTGATTCATCACTGTCAGATTCTGTTCCAGATCCTATCTCAGCCTAAGGCCATGGCAACTCCTGCTCTCCATCAGGGATGGTTTCTGTGGCTTCACCAGGCATTTTGTACAGGGAATATGGAACCAAGATGGCAGAAGAGAGAGAGAGCAAGCCATGCCTCTTCTTTTTGAATCCCAGCCTATGGGTGGGGAAATCTCTAGAGTGACTTGTTTGTCTAGTTGGACTCTGACTGAAACAAGGGGCAAAGTTGAGGCAGGAATACTGTCATGAGACTATTTCAGTAATCTAGGCAAGAGAAGAGCAAGTTGAACAAGTTACAGTGACACCATGGACAAGGTGAAAAATGATGAAATTTGGGATCTCTTTTGAATGTAAAACTAACATGGATTGTATAACTAGTGCAACAAAAGAAAAGAAATATAATGTCTTCAAAGTTTAGTTTGAAAAACTGTAAAGGTGGTATTATTGGGAGATATAGGGAAGATTGAGAAAAGAGGAGATCAGGAGGCAGGGTATATGAATCAAGAGTTCTGTTTGGTAAAAGTGAACATTGACATAGCTATTTGGTATCTACTTAGGAGATCAAGTAGAAAGTTAAGTATATGAATTCAGAGTTTAGGAAAGCACTTCAGTTTAGAAATCTACTGGATGGGTGGATAGGATTATTGGTATAATAAAGTCATGCAATTTGAAATGATTACTTAGGAATTGGCTCTGCATAGAAAAAAAATCCATGACTGAGGACTAAGCCTTAATGACTCCAATGTTTAGAGAGAGAGAGAGAAAAGAAAGAAAATTGGAGAGAGAAAAGAAACCATCATAGGAAGCTAAAAAGGCACATATAGCAAAGCAGAAGGAAAAAAATAAAAGAAGTACTCCAGGAAGCCAAGTGAAGAAAGTTTTTCAAGACCTTCCCCCTCCTCCATTTCTCTCTCTCTCTCTCTTTTCCCTTACTTTTTTCTTTCATTCTTTTACTCAGTTATTTAGCCAATATGTATTGAGAACTTGCTGGATGCACTGTGATAGTTAATTAAGAACTCAGATACAGGAGGCTTTGAATAAACATTTTTAGTGGTAGTCTTGTGGATGAGAGTCAATTTTTTTTAGACAGTTCCTTTAAACTAGGAATGATAAAAATTTATTTTTAGAAAACATGGCATAAGTTAATCTGGAAAACAAATCCATTATTATACACCTTAGGAAAAGAATGGGATTTTTACCTTGCTTAACACTTTATATGCATTTACTCATACAAATAATATCTATATATACAAAAATATTTTACATTCAGTTCTATCATATTTACTTACAGCACATCATCTTGCAATGAAAAAAAATTTAAATGTCTTCTTATGTATCTATTCTATAATTTTATTTTGCTGCTTGGAAATGGCAAATGCAATTGGATTTTCTCCAGAGCCGCTCAGTTCTCTGTGACAATCCAAGGGTTAAATTAAAGGAGAAGTCAGCTCCTTGTCCTTGGCTCAGAGGAAAGCTGAACTGTAGCCTTCATTTATTTCCTTCACATTCTGTTTTGCTCTTTCCTCTTTTAGGACTGAGCATGTAGCCTTCACTTTTCTCATCCCCAGCCAAGATGCAACTCTACAGTGGGGAGATAGCCAGACTATGGGTTGGATCTAATTCTTAAAATCAAAGATAGGTAAGCTCCAAGGTTAAATTTGGAAAGCTCAGGAAATCCTAAGTGCAAACACCACCTTTCAATCATCTGCAAATCATTTCCTGCTCCCTTGTCTCTGAAAGGCAGGATTGCAGCCTCACTGTAATTTTTCTTTCTAAATTAAGCAGCACATTTCAGGTGTCTGAGAAGCAGCTGAGTGAGGCAAGGGATTTTAGAACTGGATTCCATTCAACTTTGCTATTGGTTTATTTTATCATTACATTTTCACACATGGGGGTGAGAATTTTATAATTTAGCGAAGGTCATTAAAGGAAGAAAATATGGCAGCAAAATAGGACTTGATGTTTTAGAGTTAAAAATAGGAAAAATGAGAAAGAAAATATGCTATTAAAATTCTATACTTTTAATCCTTTTTTCCTCAGCCTAATTCTGAATTTCAGGTGACAAACAAGGTACATTAAGTAGACTGAGCCTGGTAAAATCATTGTACTTAACTGCAGAACTTAACTACAGGACTTTTTGTCTTCAACTTTATTGGAACCATTAAAAACTTGTTTATATGTTTATACCTTTTAGTCACTAGGATTGGGATGTAAATGTAACAGAAAAGACAGGGGCCAGGACCCAGTATTAATTTACTGTTAGCTCACGAGAACAGCCAAGCCTCTTGAACAAAATACAAAATACATATTTTCGTCTCCTAACAACATTATGTTCTATTGTGACTAAGTTTATTTCTGAAGTATGTGTATCCAGAGTGTACCTAGAGAAATTCAATCTACAGAAGAATTTAGTGACTTCAGATAAAAAAATTGTTATATTTTGCTAGGTTAAAAAAATCAGATAAAGGAATAATCTTTCCCTCTTCATTTCTCTCATTAGAAATGATATCTAGCAGAGACCAAGACCTTTTTGTAAGGCTTTTCATCTGCCAGTTTGCCTGGATAGTGAGGATATATGGTAAATAACCTCCAATGAAGGTCAAAGAGTAAAGAATTAAGATTAAGATATAATTGAAGGGGAAAAAAGAAAAGAAAGTAAAAGAACACAAAACATTGTAAATGCCTGGAAAAATTAGGTAAAAACACAAATCCTAAGATCACGTTGGCTATTCCCTTCAGTCTGCCCTGAGGTGTGAAATCCAATCATAATATCAGAGTTACCTATCCCTTACCATTGGGTTCCACTGGTTTTCATTCACTGACAAAATCCAAACATTTGAGAAGACAATGAACTGCTTTCAGATGTTTAAGAGGGAAGGGAATGTGTCTATTACCACTGAGTCATAAGTAGATATTATTTGTGGTAGGCAGACTCTAAGATAATAACTCATGATCCCTGAGTCCTCATATTCATACTTTTATGTAATTCTTTACCTTGAGAATGGCTAGATTTGGTGACTCACTTCTAATGAATTGAACACAGCAGAAGCAATAACATATCAGTTCAATTAACAAGTCTTAAAAAAGATCGTCACTTATGTCTTGAAATCTTTCTTTCAGGGTCATCACCCTGGGGTAACTAGTAGTCATGTGAGAAGCCCCATGGAGAAGGCCACCAGCCAGGAGCTGATACTTCCAGCTTTCAGCCAGTAAGGACCCAGAGACATATGAACAGCCACCTGTGTAAACTTCAAAGCGGACTCCCCTCCAGCTGAGTACTGAAATGACTGTAACCCCAGATAATACCTTGACTCCAGACTTCTGAGAGACTAGACCATAAACACCCAACTAAATCACAGTAAGATCTTGACTTACAGAGATAATAAATGGTGTTCGAAGCTTTCAATTGCAAAAAGTATCTTTTTAGATTGTCTCGTTAGTTTTCTATCCTATGTTTATTTGATAAAATATGGGATATACCTCCATTAATCCACAATTACTTAAAATAATAATTTTATAATAAAATAATGATACTGAATTATTGCCTGCCCTAAGGAGAAGCTTAGTCATTTCTATTAGTTTTTGTTTTTGTAAAAAATTAGTTTTTGTAAAAAAACTATTAGTTTTTGTAAAAAAATATCTGTTTAAGATTTCTATGAAAATAAGAATTTGTTTCTGAATTCTGGCCTCCATTTTCTTCACTCTGCTTCCATCTAATCCAGCATAGAGACATCACTGAGTTCAACTATCAAAACATATATTTGTTTTTAAAAGGAATTAAAATCTATCCATCTCTTTTCTTTGATTAGACCTGGGAATTTATTATGAAAATATTTTTCCATTAAAGTTAGAAAACATGATATGAAATGGGATAGAATGATCTCAAATAAAGATATTAGAATATCTTTAAATAGAATTACCCTCAATAAAAATAGTTCTTTCTTCTTTATTTTTTCCTTATCTATACCATTATTTATTCTTTATTTGTATTAGTTTAACATGTTAAAAAGAGACATTTCTTAGATACTTAAGCTGAATATTCTGGTGACTAAAAATCTTTTTTAGAGTGATAAGAAATAAGGATAATTTTCTAATTTCTTCCCAACTATGTAGTTGTAAAATCTTTACAATTGAGAAGAGTAATTATTCATTAGGGTGGCAAAATAATTTTCTTAGAAGAGAAAGTAATATATTAGCAGACAAAGTAGATTGTGGCCTAATTCTCTGAGTACAGAGCAGTAGGGAGGGGAGGAAAGAGCCACACTACATCAGAATT
The DNA here is from genome assembly GCF_023721935.1 of Panthera uncia. NCBI lineage: Eukaryota > Metazoa > Chordata > Mammalia > Carnivora > Felidae > Panthera > Panthera uncia. The sequence continues at coordinate 85,036,162 of NC_064811.1, forward strand.
TGGCATTCCACTATAGAATAGCTGGATATCTCCTCCTTATTATTTTAAATTGACCCTCTTTAGCTAGACCAATGAAGATAAAAAAAGAGAAAGACATCCAATTAAATAAAGTCAGAAATAAAAGAAGAGACATTACAGCCAATGCCACAGAAATACAAGGATCATAAGAGACTACTATAAACAATTATGTACCAACAAACTCAATAATCTAGAAGAAATGGAAAAATTCCTAGAAAGATACAAGCTACAAGTACTGAATCATGAAAAAATAGAAAATTTGAACAGGAGAATTACAAGTAAGATGACTAAATTAGCAATCAAAAACTTCTTAACAAAGAAGAGTCTTAGACCAGATGGCTTCACTTGTGAATTCTACCAAACATTTAAATAAGAATTAACAGCAATCTTTCTCAAACTCTTCCAAAAAAAAATTGAAGAGGAGAGAACACATTCAAACTCATTTATGATGCCAGCATTACCCTGATGGAAAAAAAGGGAAATGATCCTTGATGAGTATATATGTAAAATTTCTCAACAAAATAATATCAAACCTAATTCAACAGCATATTAAAAGGATCATAAACCAATATAACTGGGATTTGTCCCTTAGTGCAAGGATGGTTCAACATATGAAAATTAATTCATGTTAAATACCACATTAACAGAATAAAAGATAACAATCACATGGTCATCCCAATAGATGCAGAAAAAGTGTTTGATAAAATTCCTCAGCTCCCTCATGGATAAAATCTCTGAACAGTGAGGAATAGAAGGAAAGTACTTCCACATAATAAAGGCTGTAAATGACAAGCCCACAGAACACATCATTCTCAATAGTGAAAAAGTGAAAGCTTTTCCTCTAACATAAAGAATAAGGTAAGGATGCCCACTCTCACCACTTGTATTCCACACGGTATTGAAAATAGCTTAGAGCAATTAGGCAAGAAAAACAAACAAAAGTCTTCCAAATCAGAAAGAAAGAATTAAAATTATACTTCTTTGCATATGACATGATTTCATATATACAAAACTCTAAAGATTCTATAAAAAATTAAAGTTAATTGGGGCGCCTGGGTGGCTCAGTCAGTTGAGCTTCCGACTTCAGCTCAGGTCATGATCTCACACTCTGTGAGTTCGAGCCCCGCGTTGGTCTCTGTGCTGACAGCTCAGAGCCTGGAGCCTGCTTCGGATTCTGTGTCTCCCTCTCTCTCTGCTCCTCCCCTGCTCATGCTCTGTCTCTCTCTGTCTCAAAAATAAATAAAAAGACATTTAAAAAAAAATTAAAGTTAATTAACAAGTTCAGTAAAATTGCAGGATACAACATCAACATATAAAGTTCATTTGTGTTTCTATACAATAACAGCAAATTATCTGAAAAGGAAATTAGAAAACAATCCCATTTACAATAACATTAAAAAGAATAAAATATTAAGAATAGACTTAACTAAGGAGGTGAAAGATGTGCATACTAAACATTACAAAACATTAATGAAAGAAATAGAAGAAAAAACAAATAAATGGAAAGGCATGCCATGTTCATGAATTGGCAGACTTAATATTGTTCAAATGTCCATACTACCCAGAGCAATCAACAGACTCAATGTTATTCCCATCAATAACTTTTACAATTCACAAGGAAACTCAAAAGACCACAAATAGCCAAATTATTCATGAAATAGAAGAAGAAAGCTGGAGTCATTACATTTCCTTATTTCGGAATATAGTACAAAGGTATAGTAATCAAAACAATGTGGTACTCATGTAAAGACAGATACAGACAAATGGAATACAATAGACAGCCCAGAAGTAAATACACGCATATGTAGGCAACTGATCTTCAGCAAGAGTCCAAGTGCAACAATGGAGAAGCTTTTCAATAAACTGTACTGGGAAACCTGGATATACACATGCAAATAATGAAATAGGACACTTATCTTACACCACACACAAAGTCAACTCAAAATCAATTGAAAACTTAAACATAAGATGTGGAACTATAAACCTCCTAGAAATAAATATAAGGGAAAACCTTGATGGCATCAGTCTTGGTAATAATTTCATGGATATAATGCCATAAGCATGACAACAAAACAAAAATAAGCAAGTGCAAATGCATGAAACTAAAAAGCTTCTTTTCAACAAAATGAAAAGGCAACCTATGAAATGGGGGGAAATATTTTCAAACCAAAGGGTTAATTTCCAAAATATATAAGGAACTCATGCAGTGGAATAGTAAAATAACAAATAGCTTGATTAAAAAATGGGGCTAACAGCTTAAATAGACATTCCTCCAAAGAAGATGCACAAATGACCAACACACACATGAAAAAATTCTTCACATCACTAATTCATCAGAGAAATGCCAAATTAAACCACGATTAGATATTACCTCACGCTTGTTAAGGTGGCTATTATGAAAAAAACAATTGTTGGTGAGGATATGGAGAGCCTAGAACCCTTATACACTGTTAGTGGGAATGCAAAATGGTGCAACTGCTATGGAAAACAGTATGAAGTTTTCTCACAAATTTTTCAAAACTACCATATGATCCAACAATCTCATTTCTAGGTTATCCTAAAGAATTGAAATCAGGATCTCTAGGAGATGTTAGCAATCTCATGTTCATTGCAGCACTATTCACAATAGTGAAAATGTGAAAACAATATAAATATACATCAGTAGATGAACAGAGAAAGAAAATGTCATCTACATATAATGGAATACAACTTGGCCTTAAAAAAAGTCAAATTCTGCAACATGGAGGAAACAGGGAGACTTTATGTAAAGTAAAATAAGTCAGTCACAGAAATATGAATACCACATGATTTCACTTACATAAGGTAACTAAAATAGTCATGGAATTAACGAGTGGAATGGTGGTTGCTAGAGGAGGAAGAAAAGTGTAGTTACTAATCAGTGGGCATAAGGTTTCAATTAAGCAAGATAAATAAGGTTGGCTACATAATAAATTTGTGTACATTAAATATGTTATGTATATAATAAGATAACATATAAAGTATAATTGGATGTACATTAAGCTCTTGAGACATGTGGTATAACGTTGAACCTATAGGCAATGACAATGTATCATATACTTGAAATTTAAGAGGGTAAATCTTAAGTGTTCTCGCCACAATAAAGTACTTTTTAAGTGAGGGATAAAAACATGTTGCATACATACAAAATGTGCCAGGCATTTTGCTATATAATTGTACACATATCATCTTTTTAAAAATTAAATTTTCATAACAAGAGGCAAGTAATGCAAATTAATAATAACAAAGCATTAAAAAACATATTTCAAAACTGATTCTTCCACCTTAAATTATGATGTAAGACATTTCATCTTTTTGAGATTAGTTTGTCCATCTGCAAACCAAGGTAAATAATTTCTGTCTTAAATATTGTATGAGGATACCAAAGCAAACAAACAAACAAAAAACCCAGTGGGGGCTGGCAGATAGTGGGATTCCAGGTTTCCATCCATGTCAAACTTTAGTATTATGACTAAAATGTGCTGGAATTTTCTAACCTTTCAGAAGAAAATAATGCAGAGTTCTCTACATTCATTATTTTATAATTGGTCTTATGTAACACAGTTCACCTATGGTGAAGTATATGCTCCATTAGGATTAGCTGAGCTCGAGATTTAGAAATAGATAAACAGCCTGATGATATAATTGTGCCTCCTTTCCTCTAATTCCACCCCCTGTGGTGCACAGGTGTCCCACCCAAGGTGTCAACATTCATGCAAAGTCAGGTTCACTTCCCCTTTTTTTTTTTTTCCCATTTTCTTAATGAAATAAAACTGAAATGATTGCTTAGGTAACCTGAGCTGTCAATATTGCCATTTCTTCCTATGAATGCTGCTCATATTTTCTTCTCTCCTTTATTTCTACCTCCTTCTCAAACCCTCCTTTCATCCCTTTAATTAACCAGGCTAAAGGTATGTTTACTAATTCTCGAATCTTAATGTCTCTTCTATTTCCTCTTTCATTGGAAGCTGGCAGGTTCACACCATAGCTGGGTCTTTCATGCGATCCTGAATGAGAAATTCTAAGGATAAACTGCACTTTTTAATTTAAAAATTTTTAAATGTTTACTTATTTTTGGGAGAAAGAGAAAGAGAGAGCATGAGCAAGGGAGGGGGAAAGAGAGAGGGAGACACAATCTGAAGCAGGCTCCAGTCTCTGAGCTGACAGCTCAGAGACGCGTGGCTGGAACCCATGAGCAGCGAGATCATGACCTGAGCCGAAGTCAGAGGCTTAACCGACTGAGCCACCCAGGTGCCCCTGCACTCTTTAATTTCAGTATTGGATGGCCTGTGTACTCAGTGAGTGGGGTGGTTTGTTGTTCAATTATTAAATATTGTTATTACTATAGATGGTACTTATTATATGTTGGGAGATATTACTGCTTTGCCACTAAGTCAGATGGTCTGGATTTGTATTCTCCTTTAGTCCTGATCATGTGATAACTGAGTCACGTAGCTAACTTTTCTAAATCTCAGTTTTCTCATCTGCAACACATAGAACTGTTATGAAGATTAAAACTAAATTACTACACCCATTTCCTGCATTGTTTTTCCATAATATTTATCTAAATCTCTGTATATTTTTCTTCTTCTGAGTACTTGCTGTCCTCATTTAATATTTTATAAGAATAGATATTTTTGTCTGTGTTTCAGTGTGGTATGGATTGTGCCTAGTGTGTAGACAGAACTTAATAAAGGGGTTATGAATGAATGAAAAAATGAGATATGATTAATGTGATTTTTAATACATGAGTGCAGACTATTATAATTCACATAAGGATTATTAACAATCCTTCCAAAACCTTGTAAGGAGGTTAACGTTGTTATTCCCATGTTAGTCATAAGGAAACTGATGCTCAGAGAGGTCCCACAGCACTAGTTGGTGGAATAAGGGTTCATTCCATCCCCTCTAAGTTTCAGAGGCTACCCCACATGTAAGTTTTAAAATTTGTAAGTAATATCAGTAAAAGGATGTCTTGGATGAGCCTCTTGAGAGACAGAACCTGAGACGAGTATTTTGGTGCTACATTCTTGGAGAGCCATCAGAAGAAACCTGTAAGGAAATAAACTGAGGCAGGATAAGATAGATCAAAAAGCTAAGCCAAAATACGGTTTTTACTGAAGTCTTGACTGAGCCTGACCTCATGGGGAGCTCTGGAGTGTGAAAGGCACCACAGGGTTTTCATGCCTTGAAATAAGTGGGTTTGGGGCCACAATTTTGCATCCCCGTATCAGCTAGCCAGTGGCTGATTTTTGTCCTCCTCTTTAGAGGGTGCTTAAGCTCTCAGATATCTTCTAGTGAGACGGTTCCTGCCAGTCAAGGAGAATTCTCTGGAGAAATGTGCAATTGTACTTAATAGTAGCCAGCACTAACAGCAATAGGTGATAAATGCATTGGTCCAGTAAAGGGAATCTGGGCAAAGCACCAGCAGCCTCTCTCAAGGGGAAGTCTTAATTGTTCTGCTGTCTCCCATGCATCCATTTTACTCCAGTAGCTTACACCCACATTTCTGAGCCTGTATCAGCCTAAGGTCAACCTATGTATCTGTTTTTCATTTTGAGCAATGGTGAATCTAATAAAGGAAACAAGGGGAAATTAAGGGAGCATTGTACCATTAGCCACTTTATCATCAATAGGAATATTTTATGGTTGGTTCTACTTTAACTTGATGCCACAGTCACCAGTTACTGGGCTTATACTTTTCCACTAGTATTTTCAGATAACTGACACCTAGAATTATACTGTATTCTGTACCTGTTGTGACTCCAATCTATGTTTTGCTCTATGGAAGTCCATTTGTGTCTGCTGTTGGATCTTCAATGAATGTTTACCCTGCCTTTGGGATTCTGCCTAGAACTTACCTACTTATGCTTACATCCTCTGTGGACTATTTCCTCTGTTAGGAATTCCCCTTTCCCCGTGTACAATTACATGCCATGTTTAGTTTCAGAGGCATTATTCAATCCTTTGGCTCTGCCTGTTTCTAAGCCAAGCTCTCCACATCCTGTATCCGGTGACCCCCAGGGATGACAGCATCCTTTTTCCCCCAGAAACCCAGTCACAGTGGCTTCCTTGTGGAGACAGCAAATATTTATAAAATATTTTGAAATGCAGAGCATTTAATTACACAGAGAAGGTTAATGCTAGAATTTTAAATCCCTTGAAGACTCTTTACTTGCCCATTGCAACCCCCATAAATGTCAATAAAACCACAATCTGCAAATTAGAAAGCGAGAAACCACTTCTCAAGACAGCTGAGGTTTAGGTGAACCACAGGGAAATGCCTTTACCCGGAGGCCAAATAACCATGGTAAAAGGGCAAGGAACTCTGGAGCACATTATTCTAAATCATTGAGAGCCAGGGGACCTTAGATTTCATAAAAAGGAATCTTTTACTTTCTAACATCCTACACTGAGCACATGGGTGTTACTTACATTTAAAATAGTTTTTTAATGGTTTACATATGTAAACCTGCTTTTGGATTTCCCGATAAACAATAGTATTGACAACAACATCAAAAAAACTCATTAATAATAATAATCGAATAATAATAATAGAAGAAGAAGAAACCACTGCTGCCACCACTACCAGATGTGAATCTTGTCTTGGAATAATTTTCCAAACAAATAAAAAAAACAAAAAATGCAGGCAACAATAACAATGAAAAGTAGTAGTAGTAGTAGAAGAAGAAGAAGAAGAAGAAGAAGAAGAAAATAATAATAAACCATAAATCTCACAACCTTGACTTCTCTATTGGAATTTTTAAGGCTATGAGTTGCTAGTGTGCTTCTACATGGGGAGATGCATGTGCAAAGAATTCATGAGACATTTTTCTTATAATTAATGGGCTTAAAGTTTAGCAAAGGTAAGTGAACCATGTGAAGACTTAGCCATTATAAAATGTAACATTTGTTATGTGCCCCCAACAGAGGGACAAGACAAGAAGCATGAAGACAAGAATTCTATGTGTGCAGAAGTGAAGAAAGGTTTCAAAGAGTAGGCAATTCAAGGTGAATCTTGAAAAACTTCTTTCTCCCTGTCCTCCCAGCTTTTCATTTTGTAAAGCAGTTAAGGATGGTTACTGCTACCTTTCTTTGTTGTGGAAGAAGAAATGTAAATAAGTTAGCTCTAGAGGCAAAGAAAACAAAAAGCAAGGTGTAACACTGAGTAGTATGGAGGTGGTGGTGATGTTTGAAATGATGAACCAAAACACAGAGGTTTTGAACAAAGAGATACAGTAAAACCTTGGTTTGTGAGCATAATTCATTCCAGAAACATGCTTATAATCCAAAGTACTTGTATATCAAAGTGAATTTCAAGAACCATTGGCTCAGTGTGATCATGTGACATTCGATGTCACGTACTACTTGCATTGCAAGACCCCCTTGGTTTATCAAGTAAAAATTTATTAGGACTGTTTGCTTGTCTTGTGGAACACTCGCAGAACAAGTTACTTGCAATCCAAGGTTTTACTGTAAATATTAGAGACAACATCTAAATGCTCGCCTTCTGTGAGGTGGCAGGATTACTGCCTGAAAGCAGATGAGTTATGATGCAGTTATTATTCCTGATGAAAGAAATATGATTAAGACCAAGAATCACAAAATTGCTAATTATTTTACCATTTGAAGTTGTTAAAAAATGTATTATTTAGCTATAATGCATATAGGAAACCAACATATTACTCCTTGAGAATAGTATGGGCTTTTTGTGAAAGCCAAATTAGCATTTTTATTAGATAAATAAAGTCCCCTGTGTTCATGCAGTTTACTATCTAGTAAGGGGCACAATTTAAAGTTATACAAATACATACACAAATATATATCTATATGGGTTGTCTTTTGACATATGACTGAAGCTAACTCATCAAGAAGATCTTAATGGAGAATCTGCCACTTGCTAGAACTACTAGATTCTGTGGGGAATAGAAGAATGAATCGGAAACAGATTCAACTCTGCCGGAAATGTCAGTCTAATCGAAGAAATAGGGCATAAAACTAATGATAGTTCAAAATGTAGAAAGGGTAAGTGTCATAAGAATATAGATTATACTATAGGATTCCTGAGGAGAAAGAGATTACATTTTAGTAAGAGAAATAAGTACATTCTGATAGAGAAATTGGCAAACTCTCTAAATCTTGAATAAAAGTTCGTAGTTTGGATATGTGCACAAGGGTATTCAGATAAAAGGAGAAATGTGAAGAAAGCAGTGTATTTGTTTGCTAAGGCTGCTATAACAAAGTACTGCAGACTGTTGAGGGGGAGAGGGGTTGAACAAGAGACATTTATTTTTTCACAGTTCTGGAGGATAGAATTCTGAGATCAAGGAATTGATAGGGTTGGTTCTTTCCGAGGTCCACGAGGGAGGGATCTGTTTCAGGGCTCTGTCCATGGCCTGTGAATGGTTGTCTTCTCCCTCTGTTTTTACACTGTCTTTCCCTTGTACATGTCTGTATTCAAATTTCCTCTACTTATAAGATTTATATGGGGTTAGGGTCCACCCTAAGGACCTCATCTTAACTTGATTATCTCCATAAAGACCCTATCTCCAAACACTATCACATTTTGAGGTAATGGGGATTAGGATTTCAACATATGGATTTTTAGGGAGACATAATTAAGACCATAACAAGGACTGAGGAAAAGAATTGTGGGGCATATAAAAAGGATGGTGAATTATAGTTTGACTAAAATACAGTTACATAAACTAACATAGGATTCAGACTGGACAAAAGACTCAAACCAGATTGTATGGAGCTTGAATTTCAAGCAAGAAAGTTTGGGCTTTGTTCCTCCAGCATTAGGGAACCAGAAATGAATTTGAACAGAGGAGTAGCGTAATAAATACAAAATTATCGCATGCTTACAGTGCCAGACACCATGCTAAGTGTTTCACCTAATTATCTCGTTTTATCATCTCATTTAATCTTTGCAATAATACCTTTAACCAAGTTTTATTATTCTTGTTTTACAGAGTAGTAAACTAAGGTTAAAAAAGTTATTATAGTTTATGAATATTAGAGCAGAGAATCTAATTTAAGTCTTCATAATCTGGCATCACTTCCAGTGTACTTTAATCTCAGACATTGTAGTTTTCATCTCTAAAATTTCATTTTAATTTTTTTTAATGTATCATCAATGGCTCTGCTTCAATTTTGAACATATGGGATAAAGTTATAATCACTTTTTTTATGTCCTTGTTTGATAATTCTCGTATCTGTGTCAGTTCTGGGTCAGTTTTCCGTGATTGATTTTTCTCCTTATGGTGGCTCCTGTTTTGCTGCTTCTTTGGATGCCTGGTAATCTTTGATGGGATACCAGACATTGCAAGTTTTACCTTGTAGGGTTCTGGTTATATTTTTAAATAAATATTCTTGACCTTTGTTTGGGATTATAAATTACTTATAATGGTGTAATCCTTTTTGGGGGGTCTTGCTTTTAAGATTCATTAAGTGAGGGTGGAGACAGACTGCAACCAGGCCAAATGTTCTGCATTCCTGATGCAAGTCCCTCTCTGTACTCTACCCTATATATTTAGAGATTTTCCAGTTTGGCTGATGGCAACAGGTACTGTTCTCTCTGGGTATGAGCTGGGCACTGTTACCTCTAATCTTTTCCAGTGGTTCTTTCCGGGCCTCAGGTGGTTTCCTTAGGTGTATGTACTGATCAACACACTGCTGATTACTCAAGGAGCTCCTCCGCAGATCTCTGCATTCCTGTCTCTGTACAGATCCCTCCACTCCAGGACTCTGTCCTGCAAATTCTACACACTTTAATCTACTTAGACTCGTGGATCTATCTGAACTCAGGTGTGCTCAGGGCTCCACCTGCGCTCCTTCTGCTCGTGCCATAGCCTGGAAACTCTCCACGGCATTAAGCTGGGACACTTGTATGTCTCACCTAATTGGCTTCTCGTTTCTTAGGAATCCCCATCCTTCATTTTCAAAGATAAGTTGGATCCCTTTCATTTAATGTTGGCCTGAAGCCAACACCAACCTAGGAGTCTTAAATTTTAAAACATTGTTTTCCACATAAAATTTGAGGATGGAGGGTAAAAGGTGGGGAGCAGAGCTCTAAAATTAAAACATGCTTAAGACAAATCACCAAGATAAATATGACATTATTAGTGTGACTAAGAGTGGAGCAAGTAAAGAAACAGACTTACAGGGTGTTTTCTCCCAGCAGCGGGAGGGTAATAAAAGTAATGCCTCAGTTACTATTGCTGCTGCATAACAAGACTTCTGGGTCACTGGGAGTCCCACTCTGCTCTAAAATAGTCTTCTAAAGAGGAATCCTATCCTTTTCCCTCTTCCTCCTTTCCTTCCCTATCTTAGCCCAGGTTGGTCTGACAGCCATGCAGTCCTTATCTTCTCTTTCTTCCTTGTGGTGAAAACAGCACCCTAAATGCATAGGGCATCTGATATTGTTTTAGTTGCTATTTAATGATGCTTTCATATCCTCACCTTCCTGTTGCTAATGTGCTGAAATGAATTTCAATATCCCTTCAACATCTACTAGAAGCCCATTTGTGAATATGATCCTCATTAAGAAAGACATCATAGAAATTTGGTGAGCATTTCTTTAACATCCTGGAAGAATGGGCTTCACGGACACAGTCCTGAAAATGATGTGTGAAATGTGTTTTAAAAATTGAATTATATTTTAAATATACTAGTAGATCTTGGTTTTTAAAATATAATTTTAATGCTTGTTTGTACATAATGATTACATCTGAATTATCACCGAGGAAATCTAGCATTTTGTTAATTTTTCTGGTCTCCATATAACTCTGCCCTTAGATCAATATGTCTACTATATTTCTTATTAGTAATTTTCACAGTAAAGGTTAGACACAGCTAGATAAACTGCGTACCTACCTCACTATTTGTTGTAATTTAGAAATCCTCTAATGGAAAGAATTATTTGAATTATAATTAACATTGAAGACTGAACCTTATTTTATTTTTCCCTTGAATGAAGTTATATTGAATGAGAACTATATCTTGCTCAATCACATAATTATAATTTCTGATAACACTTTACATATGAATCATGTAAACACAGAAAAGTGTCAAGTTGATAGCTTAAGTATCTGAAATCTGGGAAAAACATTTTATTTTATTTTGTGGGGATTTTTATTTCTTTACTCTTAATATGCTAACGGCAGGATTAATTGCATTCCAGTGTATATAGTTAATAATATATAATTGATAGATATTGATAGAAATAACATATTTGATATTTACTTTATATATTTGATGTTGATTTTATTAATAGATAGGATAGATCTCATATATATCAGTGTTTGAATGATTAAAATGAACATTATTTAACTTTACACAACTTTGCAATAATGCTTCAACTTCCTTCTGCCATTGATTTTAGTATGTTCTACTCAATTAAGAGAATATTTTGGACACCTTTGGGACATTTGTTTATTTAATACATTCCTTTTAAGTGTGAAAAATGTTTATGTATTATTTTAGTGTGTAAATTATGCTTGAAATCGTGCAACACAAATCTTACTCACACACACGATACCAAGAGTTAAGAAATGATTTTTTTCCCCTGTTAACTTACATGCTCTTTTATTTCTGGGGGCTAGGTTAATTGTGATATATTGAAAAATAAAAGCTGTGCAATTTGTGCCTTTTTTTTATTATCATGGTTTTTAAATGTCAGGCCACAGACAAAGGTGTGTGTTAAGAAAGTAATCTTGTATGTATGTCCCTAAATAGAAAATAAAGCAAATGTACTCTACTTGCTTGTTTTTACCACCCCCCACCCTGCCTGTCTTCCCTGTCCTTCTTGAAAATGAATGATTGAATAGAATGGCCTAGACATAGAGCCCATTTCTCTTTGTGCCTTGTTCAATGTGAAGATCCTACAGCCTGAAGCAATATCTCCTTTAGAAAACAGGGAATTATTTAGAGACTGCATCCATCCTGTGATTGCAAGGGAGGATTCCAGGGTTTTGTAAAGGCAAAAATAATGCTTTCAAATCCACACAGATGTCACTCAAAGCACAAAGCTAAGTGGAAAAAGAATTAGGCAGCCACGATTTTTAGATTTCAGGCTGAAAGATGCTATATAAACTGAAATTTGCATTTTCATTACCTAGTTAATAGTCATCCAAACTAATAAAATATACTGCAAAGAAGAATAAAAAGGAAGGATAGATATGATTTTTATACTTACTAAATAATAGCTGAGTTAGAAGAAAACTGTTAAAATGTTAATATTTTTATGAGGTTACAATATTATTAATTCTTAGCAATGATAAAAAAAAACATTTTTTTTAATCATCAGATTCTCTTCTTCAGTGCATGCTTTCATTTCATTTAACCAGATTTTTGAAATGTCCTTATCAAATTTTGGTGTGGTTTTGGTGGTTCATACTATTTTTTTAGGTTAAATGAAAGGTTTCCTAGGACCTAATTGTGTAAAAACGTGACAATGGCAAGACTAATTTGGTAGGTTTGTTTTAAACAGTGTATGTTTGAGGATCAGGTTGGAGTATGAGAATTACATTCAGTCACAGGTTTGGTAAGCAGGTCTGTTCACGTTCATGGGCATGCAGAAAACCAGGCCAGGCCAAGCAAAAGCAAGGAGCTTTAGCATAAAATTAGAGGGCTATCTGGCTAGCTCTCTAAGAAGAATAAAATTGAAGCTAGAAAAAAAAATGTTGGGGGATGGGTAGAGGAGAAAAAGTCAAGAATTAAGGAGAAAATAACTCTTTCCAAAGAAATCATCCTGAAGATTAGTAATTTCTCTAAATATTGATGCTCTTGAAAATTAAAGTGCATAATGAATGATTCAAAGGACACCGTAAACTCTCAGGCACATATTTTAATATCAGGTAGAAGGAAAAAGGTAGACTCTTGAGCATGAAAAATGTTTTTATTAAAAAATATGGTTTGTCCACGAGGCAGGTTTCTTTAAGCTCTCAGAGTTCACTGCACATCCTCAGCAATTTAGTGGGCTATGCCTCAGAATCATCATAAATCAATGAGAGGATGTCTTGAGCCATGGGGAATTAGCTGGCTCGCTTATGTATGAGGCGATTCACAGCACTTCCATTCGGAAACCTGGAAACCTTTTATGAGTCCACATGCTTGCTTGTCTGAGACATACCTATGTCTAGGCAGGGATAGCTTTGGCTACGTTATGTTAGTTTCCCCTGTATTTTTTCTGCCTGACTGAAGGAACATTTTTTCTAGCCAAATCCTTTCTCCTTTTGGGCAGGGCTCCTGATTTAGTTCCTAGTTGTCTGGACGAGATTCAATGCCGTAGACTACAATTAATATTATCAGCTCCAGGATACACAAAAATTCAAATTTGACTAATGTTAGGGAGTGGAGGAAATCCGTTCTTGAAATCACAGATACAATCAGAATTCTCTGATGCAATCCACCAGGGGGCAGCTCCCTGGTGATACGCTCACAACATTTGCCTCTGAGCTTACAGCCTGCCAGAAGGATTTCCATAGACTGGAACTACACCGGTCCTTGTCACTTTTCCATTTAACCATCAGAAATCCTGCCTCAAATTCTTGTTTTGTGTAGCAGTGCATGTACTAGTGAAGGTTCTGAAAGGAAAGTAAATGTGGCTCTTAGAGGGATTTTAGTATCAAGAAACTGAAAGACTTCTTAAAAGCCACACCAATGCCAAGCTACTAAATAAAAACCTAGAACCTCTTCAGCTGGATAATGTTATTATTATTTCTGGGAAGAAACTGGCATTATCCTGCAAATAGAGAGCTTCAAATGAAAGAATGTTATAATCCAAATAAAGAACACCTGAAAAAGGACACTTTTTAAATAACAATTATGGTAAAGAGGACAGTGACTCCTACCATGTTATTAAATCTCATTCAACAGTGGATAACATTTAACAAATTTTACTGGGATTCTACACTAAAAGTCACGGGTGGTGAGAAAACGTGGACACCACATTATAGGAAATCAGAAAGTCAAAGCAGAAGTTAAGCAAATTGTTCTATACCAAATGCATTAACAATACCTCCCATACTTACACTATGGTTTATTTACTTCCTGATAATAAACAATTTTACAATGTTCCATCCTAACAGTATTTCCACATCTGATATAGAATGGCAGTGAATAAAACTTGCTTTTGCATTAAGAAGTTCGTGTATCCTGAGAAGACCTTTATAATACACTATTAGTGAAGTCTATAACACCTGTGCTGTCGAAAGTTCTTATTTTTAAAATGTACAAAAATGTGGTAAAAAACAAAACAAAACGAAAAAACTCCCAGCAAGACGTTGAGAGGGACCTACAAGGGAATGGGGCAGAGAAATGACTGAGACTTTCTTCAAATTAATTTTAAACAACACAGTCTAATGTAGATAATGGATGGTCGACACTTCTGGACAAGCCTAAAAAACATTATTGTCACCACGTACTTTCTATTCTATTGTACTAAATAATAATTCCAGTTAGCATGCATCTAAGGTAATAGAAATGTTGCCTGGAACAAACTGTTGGTATTTCTAATTCTGAAATGTTGTTGACCCTTGGTTGGCTACTGTGGAAAAACATGAAAATAGCCAATTTTCCAATGTCCTGGCAACTCTGTAGGAAACCCCATTCTTCATTTTATTAAAACTAAAGTGTTCTTATATGTCTCCCAGGCTATCTTCATCAAAAGTTATATTGGGTTACAGGGTAGGCCACGGTGACAAGTTATCCTGAGGAAGAGTGCTTAAACAAGATAAACATGAATTGATTTCTCTGTGATGAAACTCTCCAGGCAGGTGATTTAGGTATGGCAAAAGTACCCGGAGGTGTCAGAGATGGAAAAGCCTTCCACTTCTTTGGCTGTGACATCCTCAGGCTATTATCTCATCAGTTTGGTTGAAATTGGTCACCATGACCACCTTACAGCCCATAGCAAAAAGTAAGAAGAATTTGTATGCAACTTTACTTTTAAGAACAATTTTTTAAAACGTTTCTTTTTGAGAGACAGAGAGAGACAGAGCACAAGCAGGGGAGGGACAGAGAGAGAGTGAGACACAGAATCCAAAGCAGGTTCCAGGCTCTGAGCTGGTGGCGCAGCTGGTCATGACCTGAGCTGAAGTCGGATGCTTGACAGACTGAGCCACCCAGATGCCCCTGCATGCTTCTTTACTTTTTTAGAGGTATGATTCAGAGGATGCACACTTCAATCCTGATCATATACCATTGGCCAGAATTGGACACGTGACCTACCTGGCAAGAATGGAGATTGGAAATACTATGGTTACCTCGATACCCATGTACTCCATCACATTACCTATTTGTATACATGGAAAGGGGAATGAATTTTGGCAAAGGCAATTGGCAGTCCCTGCCACGAGTGTTCACAGATTGAAGGTACAGAAATAGTAATCAGATAGACAAAGGTGCCTTTATTTTAGCAATTCAAAATTCCTCATAAGATTTTATGTAGACCAAAATTTTACATAACGGATAGCGGTCTTTGCTAGAAATGAAGATGTCATTTTCTGGATTTTAAGCCTAAGTTGGACATATTCACCAGAGAGTTTGCAGCTCCCCTTCAGGCATCTGTAAGGATTACTCTTTATATCTTTCAATATTTCTAATTTCATTTTGCAGATTTATGATTTTTCATTTCTAATTTGTTTTCAATCAATTATAGCAACTCCATCCTTTTTATAATAGTGAGAATGTGAAACTGCGTAATGACCAAATGTTGGAGAGCTAATTATAACTAACTATATGCCCAAAGAAAATAATACAGAAATAGATACACATCATCAAATATATTTCCAAGGCCAGTTTTTTACGTAAGTCATTTTAAATTTTCAAGGAACAGACAATACTAATGCTATGTAAACTACTACAAAGCAGAGAAAAAGGAGAATTCAAATGCCAGGTTTACTTTAGAACAGAAGTTCCTCATATGCGTCCTGTTTCTTTTTGTGCACTCCTATCCTAAGACATTGCCTTAAACATCGTGGACACGTAATAAAACCCTGAGAGTCATTGATCGTGTGAGTAATTTATTCACTATTTTAAAATTATTTCCAGGGTGCCTGAGTGCCTCATTTGGTAAGCGGCCAATTCTTGTTTTTGACTCAGGTCATGATCTCACGGTTCTTAAGTTCGAGCCCCTCATCGGGTTCTGCACTGACAGCACGGATCCTGCTTGGGACTCTCTGTCTCCCTCTCTCTCTGCCTTTTCCCTGCTCATGTTCTCTCATTCTCTCAAAAATAAAATGTTTTAAATGCATTAAAAATGCTTTAAAATTATTTTCAGAATACAAAGGGAGATAGCTTCTGTTTATTAAGAATTATGATAGCATTTAATTTTTCAGTTTTGGTGAGTGGGTACACATTCTAGTAGACCTTGTTAGTTGTTCTTTTTAGGTTATGACTTTCTCCTTCACTGAAAAACTACTCCGACTTAGTGATTTAGAATGAGACTACTACTTACAGAACAAAAAATTACCATCCAAATGTTATATAATCACAATATTATTTCTAAAAGGATAAAGATGTTGATCATTTTATTGATCATAAGCTTAGGATTAATTAACTTCCATTAAATCAAAGCATAAAACTAAACATAAAGTAGAAGTGGACTGTACCTTTTTATAAGATTTGTACTAAGTTTATTTTCTCACTCATTCAAAGCCCTGCTGAGACATCTATATTCAAACATCATTACTACTCACTACTCTGCTATGAGCCACAAGGTACTGAGAGGCCTGGTTTATCTTATCCTGATTACCAAAACATTTTATCCACTTTACCAAAAACCATCAGGATAGGCCATTCTTCTGAAACAAATCCTTTTAAAAATTATTTTCCTTGTCAATCTACTTGCTTTAAGCTTCATTTTGAAACTAGAGTCTTCTGTCTCTAACTAATTTTCCCTTATATGTTAGGACAAATATCCCATTTGTCTTACTTTGACTTTTTGACATCCTCTTATATCTGGAATCATGTGTCAGTGTACCTCAGCTAATGTTATATCTTTTATAGTTGATTGGAAGACTTATAATTCCCTTTAAATAAATAAAATGAATAAATAATTAATTCACATACAAGTCAACTTAAAGCCATATTTTATAAGTAGAAAATCCATTCAGAATTAACTTATATGTATTTTATATTTCTCATAACTTTTTAAAACACTCCTCATGATTTATATCATTATGCTTTTACAACAACAATAGCAACATAAGAAAATGTAAGAGGAAGATATTTATTTTCCTTGCTTTGGAGATAAAGCATTTGAAGTGCAACAAATGTAATAATGAGACCAAGATTACTGAATGAATCAAGGCAGTGCTGGTACCAGGACTTGAGTCTTCTGATTATGATCCCATAGATCATTCCACTAGATTGATAATCTCCATTGTTTTCACATCTTTATAAGTAAAAATCGAATTCAGTGTTTACCCTTAATGCATGTATATTTATTTATTTATAAGATATATGCAGGTGCTATTACATTAATTCAGTTTATACATTTCATTTAAAAACAAAAGAAATGAAAAAGAATAGGATAAAAATGGAAGAAAATAAAACTTTCAAGATTTTTTACATATCCCAATGAATCATAAGCTACTCCCTCTAGGTAAATTCTATTAACCTCATTTGGAGTCCTATCCACCATCTCATGCTGAGGTAAGGCATTTCAACTCTAAACTACTCGTACAGTTTACTGATATCTGCAAGTACCAGATAAGAAAATGGGTATCCATTATTATGAAAATATGTTCTTTCCTTTGTTTGCATCTCCTTTGCATCTCTTCATTTATCCCTTCACTTTTTATCATCATGAAACAGCCATATTTTCCCCCAGGCACAAAGAACAACAAATATTAAAGGAGCAGCTTAAAAATGTGTTCTCACTGGCCCATTTCCTTAATACCATTTCATTTCTTGCCCTGAAAGATCTTGTTGGTCTCTCTGGTTCTCTGAGGTCATAAAACTCAGTGCTTGCCTTTGACCAGAAGTAGCAGAGTGGGAAGTTAACTTAATGATAGGTGAACACGCTCGACACAGCAGAAGGCCAACTGAGCAGTAGGCAGCTGCTGTTGCACTGGACAGCCTCCTCACTTTCAAGCAAAAAGTGCTTACATGAACAACTGTCCAAAGTGCTGGATGAGGCCATTAGCGGCTAGCTTGTATAGTGCAAAATGAATGTGTTTCACTCTATTTGAGCTACGAAAGATTTGGAGCTTCGGTGACATAAATTGGACTCCATTATCCCTTAGCAGCTCTTCTGGAATTCCATATCCAGTGAATAGTGTTTTAGTTTGGACTGGAGAGAGAGAATTTCATAATAGCCTACAGCCATTTTCAAGAAATAATAAGAGTACTAATGACTATATGCAGAGTTTAGGAAGCCCACTTCCCACCTTTACTATTTGTTTAGCTAATATAAGAATTTCAAAGATATTTATGGCATACCCATGTTACATGAGAAAATTATTCTTTAGTTGATATTATCTGCAAATCGATCCTAATGTCATTATAGGCCTAAACATTTCTGCTTTTGTTTTCCGATTTCTCAATAATCCTTTGTAAGGCTGTAATCCCTCAATCCGCTTTCTTCAGTGAATAGTTGGTATGTTTCAAAGATATACTTTATATATGTGTTATGTTGATTCAAATGGTAATATGACACTTGAGTATCCTAATCATCTGTATATATACTATAGAACCATAATCCTGGAAGAAACCTCCCAAAGCCATATTGTTTTCTTTCCCTGCATGCATATTCAAGTATAAGTAAAATTTCTTTTCACTTTAGTTTGTGTCATTTCCAAGACTTCTAGGTAAGATTTCAAATATTTTGTTATAACTTTTTCTTACACATATTTACATTTATTCTCGTTGAGAAGTTAAAAAAAATAGTCACACATGAGGTTTTCTCAGCCAGTTTCTTCTTTCTTTCATTAATTCAATTCCCGCTCTGAACACTTTATATGTTTATTTGTTTCAGCATCACTGCTATCTTAGTCTTTGGCGGGCAATACTATTTATTCTTCTTAGATAGCATTAGATTTCACATCTACCCTTAAATCCTTTCTTTACATCTTTTTCCAGTCGTTGCCGACTCTCTCTAAAAGTCATTCACTATGGCACAATCAGAATCAAATACGGCCGTATACTTTCAACAATATTTTTTCTTGGAAAGTGGCTGTCATTGCTTTTCAAAACGTGTATAGTCACTATTACTAGTGGCTTACTGAGTATAATTTCCACATTTCATCTTTCTTTGCCCTTTAGTTCCCATTTCCTGTTTTCTCTCAGTGATCGCTATAACACCCTTGTGTTCCAATGCATAAATTTCTATTTTTATGAGTATAGACAATCTTCAACATTTTCTTGCACATAAATTATCTAGATTCAATATTTGAATCTTTAACTTTGAACCTCAACTTCTCCACATTTTTTACAATATTCCTTGCATATGCCAACTTTTCCCTTTCCATTTTGTCATGAATTTGCAGCAAAGTTTATATTCACGCTATTTGTATAAGGTGGGCATCTAGAATTTAAAATTTATTTCCATGATTGACATGTTGGGACGACAACAAAACTGTGCTACATTATATACATAATTCTGTCTCTGCAACCTCCCACCCTCCCCTGTAAAGAGATAATTTGGATTAAGTTTTGGTTTTTGGTCATTTTGTTGCAAAATGGAGACAAATTAAAAAAAAATTCAAGACTACTTGCTATGACTAAAAAGATCAGCAAGACTTCTCTCCAAAGAGAGATTTTATTGTCACAAAATTAACAAAAGCTATTATTTCATTGCTCTGGAAATTAGCCAAAGGCATAGAAATGGAGAAATATTTATGGTTGCAAAACTTCTGAACTTTGTACTATTCCCTCGGCTCAGTGTGGTGTTTACGTCAGGTCTGCAAAGCTGTGAGGATTCATTTTTTCTCTCTGGAATGTTGGGTGATATCCCCCTTCCAACAGCATTATTAGAAGTGACTTGTTGAAGGCAGGCAACCAGGTGAGAGTCAATTGTTTGGCTCCACTAGCCTTAGACTCTGGAAGAGATTGGGCCAAGCATGTTTCTAGCTGAAGCTGTGCATGTGTCCACCTGACATTAGAGTAGGTTCAAGGCATTCAAACACTCCTGACCACATGCACATGTGTAGAAGGCTTGAAAGTGATCAGAGGGAAAAGTAAAATTTAGGCAACTTGAAAATGGCCTGATCATTGAATGTGTTCCCCTACTCACAAACAGATCTATCTGCAGAGGACAGAAACCTGACATCCAACTTCCAGGCAATCATTGGATAATCACTAAATTACATAGACACAGAAGCATCTAGGAAGCCACATTAAAACAAACAAACAAACAAATCGGAAGAGAAATGAGTAGCCGCACACTACAATGGAGACAGATATCACAGATTATGTCTGGGAAAGTTCCAAAAACAAGAATAAGGAAATAGTAAAATAATAACGA
Organism: Panthera uncia; assembly: GCF_023721935.1. NCBI lineage: Eukaryota > Metazoa > Chordata > Mammalia > Carnivora > Felidae > Panthera > Panthera uncia. The sequence goes on from NC_064811.1 coordinate 85,056,671, forward strand.
CTACCACTTGAGACAAAATATAAAAATCTAGAGTTGCTACAATATATAATCTAGTACATAGGTGATAGATAGATAGGTAGTAGCAATTCTGAAGTTAAAGAGTACAAAAACTGAAGTGAAAAAACACATGTGAAAAAGGTTCCACAGCATATTCCAGATGGCAGAAGAAAAAAATCAGTGAAAAAATAACGGACAAAGACATCCCAAATTTGATGAAAAATATTAATCAACAAATATCATTAAGACAAATACAAAAAGCAGTCACAACAAGGTACATATAATCTATTCTTTTAAATCCAAATACAAAAAGAAAATCTTGAAGACAGCCAAGACAAAAACAACTCATTTTGTACAGGAGTGAATCAATGAAATTAATAAAATAGCTGATTTACCATCAGAATTAAATGGAGTCTAGAAAGCAGTGGAATGACATGGTAAAAGTACAAAAAGAAAAAACAAAATAAAAAATAAAAACAGTTAGTCAAGTATTCTATATCCAGCAAATCTATTCTTTCAACACGAGGCAAAATAAAGACATTCCAAGAAAGCAAAGACTGGGGATATTTGTTGTTAAATAGGCTTGCCTGCAGTAAATACTGGAGAAAGAAATACTTACTGGAGAAAGTCCTGCAGGCTGAAAGGTAATGACACCTGAGGGTCACTAGAATCATCTGAAAGAAATGATGAATATCATAAATGATCACTATGAGCTAACATAAAAGATTTTACAAATGCATTTTTATCATTTATTTTTATTTTTTAAAAGGACATCAGATTGTATAAGTAACTAGAGTAACACTATATTATATTACAAAATATAGAGACCGAACATGTGATAATAATAGTGTAAAGGAGGAAATGGAACTATACTGCAACAAAGTTATTATATTTTATCAGAATTAAGTTAGTATTGAGTTAGAGTAAGTTAGTATTACTCTGAAGAATATTGTAACAAATTAGAATACATAGTGTAATCTCCAGAGCAACTACAAAAAAAAAAAAAAAACAAACCTCAAAACAAGGGAAAAAAAACCAAAGAATTTAAATGATATGTAAAAATATTTAGCACTAAAGAAATTAGATAGATATAAAAAATGAAAAAGACAAGAGACTTACAGAAAATAAATAGTAAAATGGTAAATGAAAAAAAACACACAAAAATTGTATTAAATATAAATAGTGTAAATACTCTAATAAAAATGTAGAGATTGCAGATTGGATATGAAAGCAAAAATCCAACTACAGTTGACCCCTGAACAACACAGGTTTAAACTGTGTGGGGCCACTTACCTGCAATTTATTTTTAATGAATACAGTAAAGTACTGTAAATGTATTTTATCTTCCTTATGATTTTCTTTTCTTTTTTTAAAAAAAGTTTATTTATTCAATTTTTGAGAGAGAGAGAAATAGAACATGTACGAGGGAAGGGGAGAGAGAGAGAGAGAGAGAGAGAGAGAGAGAATATCTTAAGCAGAACTCGATGCAGGGCTCAAACTCAAACTGTGAGATAATGAATGATGATCTGAGCAGAAATCAAGGACTGGATGCTTAACTGACTGAGCCACCCAGGCACCACATTCTTCATGATTTTCTTGATAACATTTTCTTTTCTCTAGCTTACTTTTTGGAATAATACAGTGTATAATACTGTACATACATACTATTTGTTAATCAAGTGTGTAATCGTTAAGGCTTTTGGTCAACAGTGATTAATAGTTAAGTTTTTGGGGAGTTAAAAGATATACATGGATTTTTGACTGTGCAAGGGTCAGCAACCCTAACCCCTCTATTGTTCAAGGATCAACTATACATGTTCTCTAAAAGGTAAAAAAAGATATACCACAAAATCAAAAGCTGTAAGAAAACTGGAGTGCCTATATTAATATCAGACAAAATGGACATTGGAAAAACACATTTTTATTAGAGAAAGAGAAATATTTCATCTAATAAAGGGTCAGTTAATCAGAAAGATATAATAGCTATATAAGTTTTGTTTTTGATTTAGAAATACCTTTATATTAAACGATATACTAATTGGAAAAAAACGTATTTTCTTGTTTAGAAAATAGAATAGTTTTTGTGTTGTTCAAATATCAATTTTCTACTTTCAAGTTATTTTCTCAATTTTACTCATAGTAATGTGATATACATCTATTTCTATTCTATTCTATACATGACATTTTTGTTTTCACATGCAGTGATTTGTTCTAATAAATATACCAATCTTCCATCACTGGAGTTAACAAAATCACAATAAAATTAAAGATAAACTGAAATGATGAAAACATCTAAAAAATTAATTTCTTGGCCTTAGAAATATAGTATGCAATTTGTAGCTGTGTTAATGCCTAATTTAATTCCTATATGCCTTATTTTAGTATATTTTCTTTTCTTCTTAAACAAGACAGAAGAACTTGGGAAGAACTTGTATTACAAAGTAACTCTTGGTCCCCTACCTTTCCCTCTGCCAACATATTATCCTACACCCACAGGTGAAACTATTCTCTTTAGAGACTTTTTTATTTTATGGTTTTCCCCCTTTTTTATTGTAATTATTCATTTATTTTATTCCACTTAAATTAAAATGAAATGAAATTAAAATTTTTCTTGCTATGATTATAGGCAAAAATCAGAGGATACATAATTATTATAGATATATTTATTATATGTATTTATTATTATAAAACTGTTTTAGGGCCTATGTATACTTAGGAGAATATCTTGAAAATAATTATGGGAGAAGAATTTCTTGGATGCTTTTTCTTTGTTATTTTTTAATGGCTTTTGGATTTTGTTTGTTTTAGGTAATTGATTTCAGTTCAGGAAGATGTTAGTCTTTATCTCATTTCACAACTTCCTGGTTAAATGATCTTTGGTCGAGTTTTTCAGTTATTCAACTTTGTCTTCTTTTGTTTCAGTATTTGTAAAATGGAAATAATAACACTGCTAATTTCACAATGTTATTTTGATTTTCAACATACTCATTTTCTACTGTAGTATTCAGTAAAAGCTTAATAAATTAATTCCTTTCTTTTCTTCCTTTGAAGGTTGCCAGTGAAGCAGAGTTCTAGCATTAAAGAGAAGAAAGAAATATTTAGCTATTCTATTATTGCTCAATAGTTTCAGCTCTGGACAGCATGTGAATAAATATATGAAATATATTTTGAGTTTATTTTCTTAATGCAGTATTTTTAAATCAGAATATATTTTTCCAATGCTAAAGAAAACCCTCCCTTAAAAAGGGAAGAAAAAAAGGATGCATTTAAGCAAAAGTACTTTTCTAATCAAATTCTCTATTCTACAGGAATTTTTATTTTAAATATTTAAATTTATTTGAGCAATTGCCCTGAAAATATAGCAGTTTTTCATATAAACCTAGCTTCTTACAGCTGGAATGTTATTATTAAAGAATTCGGATTTCTTAAAAATAACTGTTATTTTAGACTTTTATATTTATTGATCTGAAACAAATGTCCTTATTCATTATTTTGTTAACATAGATTCCCTGTTACTTTTTTCCTCCAGTAGCTAAAAATATATGGAGAAAACACTGATTTTGGAATCTCTGAAAGCTAAGCTTCCTAATTACTTGAAGTCTAATGCATAGCGAGATACTTTTTTTCTTTAAGAGTCTATCTTCCATTTGAAGATTTTTTTTTTCTTAAATTGTGTTCCCATCTGTACAGACACGTAGGGTTGCTTGGTCTGGATAATGTTGTCTAAAGAGTGGTAGGTAGATCATGTCTCTTTGCTGCTGGTCTAATACAATTGCTCAACCTAGGAGAGACAGATAAAGGGTAAATGTTATACCCTGGGAAAAGTCATCACTTTGAAATCTCAAGCTGCAAACAGTAGAAAGAGGCAGGTTATACGGTTTCTCTAAACTCTGATTTTCAAGGTTATAGGGAGCAAGATGAGTAGGAAGATAACACTATTTCATCCCAAGGTTAGTTTTCTCTGATGCTAATTTAGAAGGAATAGATGAAGCTAATGAGGAGAGAGGTGCAAGAATATATATTGTGAAAATATTCACACTGAGTCTATGATACTGTCATCTGGAATTTCTTCCAATGCAAAAAATATATACAATTTTAGATCTTTTTTTTAAATTTTTTTAATGTTTATTTTTGAGAGAGACAGAGAGAGACAGAGAGAGAGAGAGAGAGAGAGAGAGAGAGAGAAAGAGAGAGAATGAGAGAATGAGCAAGAGAGGGAGACACAGAATCTGAAGCAGGCTTCAGGCTCTGAGCTATTATCACAGAGCCCCATACGGGGCTCAAACCCACAAGCCATGAGATCATGACCTGAGCTGAAGTCAGACGCTTAACTGACTGAGCCACCCAAGCGCCCCAATATAATTTTAGTTCTTAAAGACATCATATGAGACTGCATGGTGTATTGAGAATGACATGGCCATTGGAATTAATGTAATGAATTCAAAGTTTAACCTTTCCTTCTTCCCTCCCTCCCTCTCTTTCCTCTTCTTTTCTTTCTTTCCTTTCTTCCTTCTTGTTTGAAAAGGACATTTCTTTGTGTTTACTAATGGTATTTCACACACTCAATCAGGTGGGATCCAGACCATCTCATCTCATTCTAGTATTAATTCTCAGAAATACACACACAAACACACATACAGGAATAATGTGTAAAAACCAAATACAATTCAAGAGAAGTTACTTTTACGAAGATAATACACAGGAAAAGTGTATTTTAAAAACTGATTTTAGCGAAAAGAAAAAAAGGGCAACATCTACTTTAGGAGATTAACATGGTAGGAAAAAAAATGACCTTAAGATATATAATCTGTACAACAAGAGGAGAGAAGTAATAAGAGATGAGATGTTGTTAGGCAAAGCTGCCTACCAATGTGAATAAAGAGCCATCGGATACAGTGATTAAAGAACTTGTTCTTACCATATAAATTTAATAATGAGAAAAAAAAGTCAATATTGCTTTGCTGTTATGGTGGTGGTGTTATTCTATTGACAAGGAAAATCAGAAAGGATTTTTTAGAAATGAAAACTGGGTTCTTAAATAAAGAGAGAAGTTATTTTAGAGTGTAAAATAAATCAAAACCACATGGATTAAAGGAATCTCATAGACATAAATATAGATAATAAATAATTAAATTATAATAGGAAATTATATAAGAATTATTATAATAAAAAGATAATTTAAAAATAAGACTGAAATATTGCCTAAATAAAAATTTTATAAAAAGCCTATTACATTCCTGAAAAAGAAAAAAAAAACTATTAAAAGATGAAATCACACATATGCTAGCCATAATTGTTCAATTTGGTAGATAAAGAAAAAAGACAACCAAATATCCAAAGCAGAAAAAAATCTACTTTAAAAAAAGGCTTCTATCAGACTTCACAAATAAGAGTTAATTTCATATAAAATTATTTGACCCTCAAGGCTCGAGGAAGGACTCTGATTATAAAATTCTATACTCAGCCGAGTTGTCATGCATAGCTTTGAAAATTTACAGAAAGTTGTTTACAAATATGGTAAATTCCTGTGTTACTTTTTTTGAATATGTTGTTAGAGAATATTTAATTCTGGCCTTTGATTTTTTGGAAAATTTATTTCTAGTCTACCAAGTGATCAATAAAAAAATTAAAGACTCAAGGAAGCAGGAGAATAGGAAATGGTGAATGCTAATACTAGTTAACTCTTCACATGTAAATCTAAATAGTTGTTGCAACTCTAGCTCTCAAATTAACTGCAGAAGATTGTAGTAATTATTTAAATACAATCGTATCTCTTAGATTATATTAATATAATCATAATAACAATTTAAATTATTTTCCTAGAATAAATTAAGAAAGCCTGAGAATTTGGAGAAAACAGGAACATTAATTCCTCCTCTTTCATAGGGGAGAGTAAAATTTTATTATTTAATTCTGGAAAATTTATTTCAACGTCTTCAATGAAATTTTTGTAATGTTAATATTTTTAAGAGAGAGAAACAGAGTGCAAGTGGGGGAGGGTCAGAGAGAGACGGAGACACAGAACCTGAAGCAGGCTCCAGGCTCCTAGCTGTCAGCACAGAGCCCCACCTGGGGCTCAAACTCACTGACCGTGAGATCATGACCTGAGCTGAAGTTGGATGCCCAACCAACTGAGCCACCCAGTTGCCCTACTTCAGCTTTTTAAAGGAACACTTAAAGTTACTTTCCAAAGTACAACGGAAGATAAAGCAAATAAAACATGTCTCGTGGCAGAATATAAAACAAAGGTCACGTTAAAGAAATATGAGAGTAAAAAGAATAAAATAGGAATAGAAGTAATGCAGCATCATTTGATATTTTGTGTAATTAATTGAACTAATTTATTCAATCATAATGTGTAGAATACTTTCTGAGTTTGTTGGTTTTGAAAAAGAGAAAAAAAAATCCCTCCTGTCTTGGAGCTTTAATTCTAGAGACAGAGTGGAAGGTTAAATATAAGTAACATACGTATAATTATATTGAAAAAGAATATTCTCCTTTTGGGATCAGAAGCAAAACTATGGATAGATGAAATGATTATAAGAGACATCATTATATTGACCCAAAATATTCCTACCAAATTTCTACTAACTCTATTTCACTGGCACTTATTTTTTAATCTTTTATTAAAACATGCCACACTTATAGCAGGTTGAATAGTGCAGAGACAGGGGGCCATATGAAGATGAAGGCAGAAAGTGGGGTGATGAAGCTAAAACCATGGGACACTAACTATTGTCAGAAGTCACCAGAAGCTAAGGGAGAGAGGCATGGGCAGATTCTTCCCTATAACCTCAGAGAAGGCACCGTCCTGTCAACACTGTGATCTCAGATTTCTAGTCCCCAGAACTGTGAAAGAATGAACTTCTGTAAATTTCCATAAATATTAATAATTTTATTAAAATTTTGTAGTTTTAAGCCACCCAGTTTGTGATGTTTTTGTTACAACAACCCAATAAAGCAAACACACTTACACTTATATAATTTTAAATGAAAAAATAGTGATAATAAAATAAATAGTGAGAATTCAATGAACTTCTGATTCTTCTCATCAGGAATATTATAATGCTTCTTTAGAAGCATCAAATGCCTTCCAGATACTTTTTTTGGTGGCACTTCTTTACTAATTTCCTTAGTTTTTGTTTAGTCTACTAGCTAAATAATCCTGTAATCCTATATGGTAAACTGTAATCCTATATAGTAAGCAGTTCATAAGAAGATCTAGCTTAACTCTTTCCCTCCAAAAATCATGTTTTAAATGAATATCTTAGACCACACTTTTCCCCAAATCTTTCTCTCATTGGTCTACCCAGCCACATCTCAGTTAGGAATTTACTAACTCAAGATGCCATAGTAAATATAGTAATTGCACCCACGAGTATCTCAGGAATAATAGAGAATAGGTACCTAATACATATTTTTGACTAAAGATAGATACAGCAGAACAAATAAAAAGATTTAAAGAGATGTACTTATTTGCACATAGCCAAATAAACATACATACTGGAACTCATGCCTCAAACTTCCAAGTTAAAATACCAACTAGAAATGCTGTCTTGAGTCAAACAGGAAGAGTGACTTCCCTTGTCTTCTGATAGCCATAGATGGTATAGAAGAGAAAGAGCTCTGTAAGTCTCTACAAACTTCTTCAGAATCTGTGAGAGCCATTAGCCTGGAGTTACACTGCAAAGCAAAGAATACTGATATAGTTCAGCAGTTAGACAGAGGCAAAGGACTGTGGTAAGAATCAGCCCAGAGTACAGGGTGATGTTACAGGCTTAGACCCCTTATGAAGAGGCCTGGGGTGGCAAGTACATAATGTGCAAAATGTAAAAGAAGGCAATCCAAGGAAAGAACTGGTATAGTCACAGTTTAGGCTTATTCAGTTGTAAATGTAGAAGAAGCACTCTTTTCATGTTAAAAAACAAATACAATGAGTAAACCTTCTAGGCAAGAGTTGATTTCTAACCTAAGTAAAGAAATGGTCTAAAACTATGTCTTCCAAAATATATTCCTATGAATGTGAGCGTAATGAAATTTTCTGTTACATCGAAGGGGGTGATACTGTGGTTTTATTTGGGAATACATGTCATATCATAAACCCTTTGATAGTATCAGAATGAATTTTAGCGTTTTCAAGACTTTGAGAAGTCATTAGTTTTGCATTGTGTTTATCAGCCTTCTTGATCTACTGAATGCCTCTTCTGCTGCCACTCCCAGCTTCTTTTCCCCTCAATTAACTATTATCCAAGATAAAGAGCACACTTTGGGTAATGCTAGTCCAAGAGTATGAGCATGTTAGCTATCAGAGCTCTTCCATAATCTACTTTCTATATATTAAAAAAATACCTAACAATGCAAGCCTTGTAGTTTAATTACTTAGAGATAAAATCTAGATATTAATATCTAGGTAGCAAGATTGAACTTGGCTGTCAAACACAATATGGCCAATATCAATGAATTAATTTGGAATTTATAAGTTACTTTGGATGTAAAAATTATCCAAATGCTCCTAGGTGAAAATTACCCTGAACATATTTATACTAAAACCCCTGAAAATACTCCTATAATGCCTGACAGCAAAACATATGTTTAAAAGGATGCTTTTCTCTCAAAAATGGCCAAAAACATTATTAAAATGAAAGATAAACATAAATAAAATTGCCAGAAATGCTACCACCCATAGTGAAGAGCTTTTTTTCCCCCACCATATGTGGCTAGAATCATAAAGCTCTACAAAATTGCGCAGCAATTCTGTCACTATATTGACAAAAAAAAAAAAATGGGAAAAAGCAAACCAACAATTGTGGTGCATGGCAACGGTAAGGGGATGGAAAAAAATCATCTAGGATAATTGTAAAAAGACATCTAGCTCATGATTATAAGGTTTCTGTTGGAAAATGCTCTAAATCATAATACCTACAAAATCTAGAATAAGCCTAATAAAACAAGAAAAAAAAATTACACAAGGACAGAAATTGGAAGAGCCATATCTAACTAAATAGGTTCTGTAACTTATTCTGTTAATGTTACAGGTACCTTCCTGTCTTGCTATGAATATCACTGGCCTCATTCTCTCCTTAATGGTCAAAATCTTTGTGCTTTCCCTATACCTCATATGTGACAGTAAGAATTTCAGCAAGCATTCTGGCCATATTGCAAAATTGTTACACAGTCAGGGGAAATGTGAAGTTAATCTCAGAATCATGAGATTTCAGAGCTGAAGAGAGCATTGCCTAATCCATTCCTTGAGAAACACTGGTAGGAAAAAGTGCAAATCACAACATGCCAGGGTTGAAGATAGGGCTGGAGATGTGAAGATTCACTAGTGCACAGATATGCATGTGAAACATACAAATTACGGTTTATCATTTCTAATGAGGAAAAGACTGTAGCTCTTGGATAGAGTACTTCATGCAAAGATTGTTGACTGATAGCAGGACTAGTGTGTGGCTAGTGTTTCTTTAGGGCCTCTTTAGTCTGTTTTCGGATGTAAAAGCAAGACATAAAAAGGATTGGAGAGTCGGAATCTCTAAACGTTACATGTCTTTTCTACCTATTTCCATTGATTTATATATAACCTTACAATGAAAAAAAACCAAAATGTCTGGGTGGCTCAGTGGGTTAAGCATCTGACTTAAGATCAGGTCATGATCTCGCTGTTGGTGGGTTCAAGCCTTGTGTCAGGCTCTGTCTGTGCTGACAGCTCAGAGCCCAAAGCCTGTTCTGTATTCGTGTGTGTGTCTCTCTCCCATCCCCTACCCCACTCATGCACTCTCTCTCTCTCTCTCTCAAAAATAAATGAACATTAAAAAAATTTTTTTTAATAAGGTAAAAAAATTCTTTCCTGAAGGCTTTAGGATTGAGAGGGAAAAGCAAAGTTCCTGTTGACAAACATTTAAGACTAACCACTAAATTCTATTAAAAAATTAATGTTTTATTTATTCTTGAGAGACAGAGAAGACAGAGTGCAAGCCGGGGAGAGGCAGAGAGAGAGGGAGACACAGAATCTGAAGCAGACTCCAGGTTGTGAGCTGTCAGCACAGAGCCCGAAGCTGGGCTTGAACTCACAAACCGAAAGATCATGACCTCAGCCGAAGTCGAACGTTTAACCCACTGAGCCACCCAGGTGTCCCACTAAAATCTATTTTTAAAAATATTTCTGGGGCACCTGGGTGGCTCAGTCGGTTGAGCTACTGACTTCAGCTCAGGTCATGATCTCACGGTTCATGGGTTCAAGCCCCATGTCAGGCTCTGTGCTTATAGCTCAGAGCCTGGAGCCTGCTTCAGATTCTGTGTTTCCCCCTCTCTCTGCCCCTCCCCAACTCTTGCTCTGTCTCTCTCTCTCAAAAATAAATAAACATTAAAATAATAATAATAATAAATAAAAAATAAAAATAAAATATTTTCTAATATAAAATCCTTCTTTTTATGTTTCATAAAGGTCAAGAAACAGGCAAGACAAAATTAACATATGTGAAAAAAAAGTGAATTTTCTACGAGCTAAATTACCACTTTTGTTCTATCAATTCTTTTGCATATTTTATTTTTTTAAAATTTTTTAATGTTTTTTATTTATTTTTGAGACAGAGTGCAAGTGGGGGAGGGGCAGAGAGAGAGGGAGACACAGAATCCGGAACAGGCTCCAGGCTCTGAGCTGTCAGCACAGAGCCCGACGCGGGGCTCGAACCCACGAACCATGAGATCATGACCTGAGCCGAAGTCGGATGCTTAACCGACTGAGCCACCCAGGCACCCCTCTTTTGCATATTTTAAGATGTGCATTAGGAAAAGACACTAATTTACCTCTTGGGAAAGGATTAAGCCCCAGATACTTTTATCCTTTGGAGACAAATACCCACTGGGAGTACATGCATGTGTAGTTGCTGAAACTACCAGATACTATCACTTCTCTGTGACATAATTATACAGAAAGGCAATTAGACAAGTCCTTCAGGGGTTCTGGACAACTTGACTTGGGATTTCATTGTTACCAGATCTATATCATATACTCCATGGACCTTAAATTATTTAAATATCTTTTGGAAGTCAGTTCTCAGATCTATGCCATTTGTTGCATTTAGAATCCCTTTAGTCATCACGTGCCCACAAATAAATAATAACTTAGCCTTAAATAATCATTTCCCACCTTTTTTCAATCTATCTTTTCTTACTTTAGGGGTTTTAATTTGGATGGTTTTAGCTCAACTCATTTCTCAGTGTCACTTCCACACAGTCTGCATCTCCAATTTTCTAACTTTTGGGCTGGTCTTTTCTTTCTTTTTAAAAATAATCCTAAATTTCACCTCATCATCTTTTTTTCTTTCTTGAGAGTTACACATCCAGATTACTCCTTGCCATCAATCTCTTTGTTTCCAAGCTGAATTAAACATTGCTTCTAGAACTGCAATGATCTGTTTTCTTTTTTAAGTTTAAAGGAAATAGTTTCAGTCATTTCACTCAGTAAAAACCATGCCTATGATGTCCCACAGTCATGATAGAAACAGAGACAGCCTCAACATTTCCTTCCTTACAGATTTTGATCCCTTTATTATAATACCAGTGAGCAAGGTGTTTGCGTGTTCCTGCAACCTCCAGCTATTGCAGAGAACCATATACTTTCTTTGTTATTTCTCTCTTCACACTGTCAAATACACTACAGAAAGGTGCATTGTCTTCATTTCTCTAGACCATATGTCCCAGCATCAGGACTATTATTTACATACTGTCACTTCCTGCAAGTTTTGCAGTTACATTGCCTTTTGGGCACCTTCAATGGACACCAAGAAAATGTCCTAATTCACCATTTGCAAAACTCAGTTCTCCCCAGTCTTACTCTTTTTCTATGAAGAAGAATAGCACTTGTTCCTCCTGCACTTTCAGTGAATCAGAAGGAATTTTACCTTGATCATTTTACATCTCTGTTGCAGAAGGATACGGCACTAGAAATCATGGAATATACATTCCAACCTTGACAGTCACAAAGTAACTTCAGGACTTTAAAAAAGTTCCTTAGTCATTATCATTTCCAAAAAGTTGAAGGGAGAAGTCAGACTATGCACCTTTCTTGTCTGTGAATCTATTCCTCATTTTCTCTCTCACAAAGATATGATTCTGAATATTCTATATTTAATTCATATGGTCACAGATTTTAAATATCTCCTCGTGTGTCTCAATTTATGAATTCAGATTGTCACAGCCATGTTAAATTGTTTTATAGGAGACTATTTTAGTCTCCTATCCAAGCACCAAGTTTAATTAGAGTCCTCTTAAAACATTTTTGAGAGAGATCAGGATATTAATTGGTAAAGAAAACAATATATTAATCACCAGCAATATAAACCACATTCACAAATGGTAACTTTGAACATTTATGCACTCATACCAAAAATGGAGCACTGGAGGTACTGAGATGAATCTGAGAACATAGTCTGTCTTTACATTTTGTTTTTCTTTTTTTAAGTTTATTTATTTATTTTGAGACAAACAGGGAGAGAGTGAGCCAGGCGAGGGGCAGAGGTAGAGGGAATCCCAAGCAGGCACCACACTGTCAGTGCAGAGCCTGAGGTGGGACTCAAACTCACAAAGCAGTGAGATCATGACCTGAGCCAAAATCAAGAGTCGGCCCTTTAACCACTGAGCCACCCAAGACACCCCATGTCTTTGGTTCTACATTATAAACACCCTTCACATCCTCTGATTCTGTGTCCTAAATGTGTAGGTAACTCCTCAGTATTTATAAACTGGAAATGGTCATATCTTTTTAGTCAGCAGTGTAAGAATGAATTGTCTCTCTATTGACTTATGTTCCCTTTTGTGGCAACACGTGGAAAAGCCTGGCTAAGAGGAGGAGTTTTAGATTAATGGTTCCAAAACACCGAGACATTACATATGAAAGAAAGAATTCCAAAGTCTCTTTTCAAAATGAAAGCAAAGTTTCACTTTAATACTCAAGAAAACTTCACCAGCTGGCTGCATTGCATATACTCGGCATGCTGGTTGCTAAGTTTATTAGATATTTTATAGTCCTGGAAACTAAAGATAATGGAGCCAGCTCTCATACCTGACGTCAAGAATTGGGAGTCAGTGAAGCTACAAATACATGATGGAGGAGTGAATACACCAGGCTATCCAGGCTAAAATGAATTGATGTGAAGTTGTTAAAGAGACATCGTCAAGCTTTTGCCACATTTAACTTTTAATTCTTGTCTATTCTCCATTGGTTGCCATGCCCTTTTGAAAGATTTACAAAGGAAATATTTTCCTTGGGATTATTTTTCCCTTTTGAGTTGCTCAAAATTCACATTTCCTCTATCCACTCTCAGCCATCTCCACTCAAACAGGAAATAAAAAGACACAGATTGTGACATTATTTTTTTGTCCCAAAGGCTGTTTACTGTGTCATCTAAGAATTAAATTAAACAATATTAGGTTATAATTTTTAGGTAAAAAATTCATTCACCGATTTCATAAGGGTCAACTTAATATTAAAATATTCCAAGAAATGGTATGTATCTAGTAACTGACTGCAATAGGTACAATAATTTTCTACAGGAGTAGCAAAGAGATTTTACAATATCAAGGATATACATTTATAGAAGAGATTCTTTGTGAGCAGGTAAGTAATCAATAAGCATGAATGTCATCTAATACATAGTTAATATCCCTACTCTAAAATACTGAGAACAACATCTGAACTGCCCCAAAATGTACACTAATGTTGACTAATAGAGCCTGAAATCTATGCCTATAACCAATTAGGCCACTCTCTAGAAGTACAATTTGGGGGAAATTTCTTATCTTCTCTGCATTGCATTTCTTCATCTGTTAAGATTGGATGACTAGCAAATGGTTAGATACATGAGTCCTAATATTTTAACAACCCTTTATAGTATAACCAGCATATAAATTCTAATGAAATATTATAGCGAATGTTTGAGGATGCAGAATCACAAAGGTAATGAAAAATAAGTCGAAGGCATTAAATCAATCTCAACCTTCTTCAGATTGGATACTTTGGGGCCTGTTTGTACCACTAGGCAGGAAAAATGACTTAGTTTGGCATGTGGGGTGAGGGGAAAAAAGCTTCCAAGAAATGAAATTGGATAAATTTAGATGTTTTGTGATTGTAGCTACTGAACATGTTTTATACTGGCAGAATATGCTCTCTGATATTGGAATACCGTCAAAATCCATTTAAATCATGCCAGAGAAATGTTAAATGGTGATGAGAGGGCTGGAATTTAAGCTGATAACAGTAGCAAAGACCTACTCACACTGACAAATTTGATGAGGGAATCTGACCTAGCAGATCATCAAGGATTGGAAGTGTCTTCAAATGGCAGCTTTATCCTGGAATTCACAAGGGGATGACACTTTGGCAAAAAGCTATTCCCACCCCTATCTCCAACCCCTGCTGGAACGTATGAGGTTTTACAGTCAAATCACATCCAAGGAAAGAACCAGTCTAATTTATAATCTGTGAGAAACATGGAGATAATAGTATAAATTTGTATGACTACTAACCGAAATGTCAACTTAGGAATTTAGGTGATGAATATTTTCTCTTCAGAAAGGTATCAGTAATTAACTTGCCAGAAGCAAATCATTTTTTTTTCTTTTTTGTAAATTTAATGAAGACAGGGCAGAAAGGATACGTAGGAAAGAAGGCAGAAAGAAAAAAGAAGAAAGAAGACAGGAAAGTGATAAAGTCAGAGATAATGACATGGAGGGGAGAAAGGAGTGGGAGAAAGAAGAAAAGAAGACAGAGAACGTCCTCTTAACCCAAATGAAAAAGGAAGAAGAAACAAGCCAACAAAGGTGAAAGACATGTAAGCAAAGTAGCTTCCAGTTTAATATGTAAATATAATGTTATATTCTTGGAAATTAACAAAAGGCAAAATGAAAGCAATTATTTTTAAAAATCAAAAACTGTATGCAACCCTATGCACTTTATGTTCATAATGATTCTTTCTTTCCTCTGCAATTGTCTGAACAACAATTAAGGGTGGGACTTCTAGAAATTGGAATAGGTGGTCCATAGATTACCGGAGCCAACTATTTAAATGTAGCTGGAAAGACAAGACCTACAAAAGACTATATGAAATGGAGTGGAGAAAACTGAAATGTTCTGTGTGAGTCAATGAAATGGGAAGAGTGGACGACATAGTAGAAGACTAACATCCAAATCATGGAGAAAGACTAGGGCTTTTTTTTTCCCTTTTCTTTTACATTAAAAATGTCTTCAATTTTAATTGGTTTACATGTAATACTGTGAAAAAGATCCATTTACTCAAAATTTTAGTGAGCTTATTGCTTAAAGGTATTCATTTGTGTTTTATAGAATCAAGGAAAGTTCCTAAAAACTATATGGATGAGTATAGTTTAATTGGCACCAACATTTATGCATCAGTGATATTATATATGCCAAATGAACTAATTCAGTGGAATCCAGAAGAACTTAGAAGCTAGAATTCAGGCACAACTGATCAAAATTTGAGAATAGTCTATAAGGTATTAAATAGAGCCTCCCAGCTACTCTTATTTAGATTTCTAGGAGCAGAGAGACGCAGTTAATTTTGGATTTTCTTTTTTTTTTAATTTGTTTGTTTTATTTTTAGCATTTTATTCATTTTTGAGACAGAGAGAGAGAGACAGAGAGAGAGAGAGAGAGAGAGAGCACAAGTCGGGGAGGGACAGAGAGAGAAGGAGACAAAGAACTCAAAGCAGGCTCCAGGCTCTGAGCTGTCAGCACAGAGCCCAACGTGGTGCTCGAATCCATGAACTGCGAGATCATTACCTGAGCCAAAGTCAGACACTTAACTGACTGAGCCAGCCAGGCGCTCGGATTTTATTTTCAAGTGTTGTGCAGGATCATAGGATTTTGTTAACAATATTCAGCTGTACTTGGCTTATATCAAGGTGTTACACATTAGCCTGGAACTTTCCCCAGCCTGACTGTCTAAGAGGTGATTCATACAGCAAAAAAATGGACAGTGTCAATTGACCCGGTCTGTTTATATGGCTCTGGGAACTCCTCCTTTGACTGAGAGAGAAGTTTTAGAAAAAACTCAGAAGCTGGTTCTATGACCTTTGAAAGCCTCTGCATTTGAGATTTGATGTTAGGCTGGCAATTCAGATGTGTGTAATACTGTAAACTTACTAGAGTTCCCTCATGAAGTATTAGAAAAGGGACAACCCTGGAAACTGTGGATGGGTAAGATTTGGAATACTTTATGGGGGAGAAATGACAGTGATACCTGTCTGGAGTAGTCCATAGCTCTTGCCTTATTTCATTTGTGACAAACACTGCTAGAGATAGGACTCGGACCTCTAAGTAGAGTGGAGTACACTCTATGTAAGTACTTTCTGAATAGACTCAGAATGTGCAGTACCTAAGATAGGAAGGGAATTCATGAATTTTTGTGGGACTATGCCCCGAAGTTTTATATGGTAAGAATCTAAGAAGGAAAAACCAAGTGAGGGGTTTAGATATTTTATGACTATAAGGAGTTACACATATTTTCAAAAGCCACAGATGCTTCAATGTCTATGGGCTAGGTATGCTAGCTTTCGAAAGGGTATTCTATAGTGTGAAGATAAGGTGAGAAGCACACAAAAATGTTTTGACACATGAGAAGGTAGAAAAGAACTCAAGTCTTGTGACTTTTGCAAAGAAGAATATGGAAAGATATTCTTAATGACATTATACTGCATTAAATGATTACTTGGATCTTAATGTTGAAATTCAGCTGAATAAACTCAACCTGCTGCAAAAAATCAAATAGTCTACCAAATTGTCCCTGTTAGTAAATAAAAGTTGTGAGAGTAAGAAGTTGAGCTAAAATTATTTGTTTTTAGGAACGAAGACAACAAAATAGAGCAGGGTTTGAATTGGATCTTCAGGTGAAATTTGAAAAGTAGGAATGGAGGTAGATATAATTCAAGCACCCAAGTTGAAGATTCCAGGAAATTGGGAGACGTTCTCCCTAGAGCCTAGATAATCAATTAGGTTGCTCCTTAAACAAATCAAATGACTATTGCAGGATAGGTATGGCCAGTCTGCAAATTAACCCATAGGGCCACAGAGACTCATGTCTCCAGGGATGCAGAGACTAAGAACATAGGAGACACAGCTAAGGATGCCCCTGGTAATGGAAGAGGTACTGCTGTTCACTCAATGGAACTCTTCCTGAGACAAAACTGCAGACTCTGATAAAACAGAAATGGCTACTGTGTTCTGTTATTGCCATGGGTATAATATTTTTTAGCCAACACTATGTTGGAAATCTGACTCTAGTTGTTCAGAGGCTGGGTCAACAGAGGTAGAGTCAAAAAAGTAAGCCATACTGAACCCACAGGAAAATAAATTTAATTAACATCATTTCTTTTCCTCTTTGTAAGAGGGAGAAGCCGGAGAAAACATGATGTCCTTCCTAAAATACTCTGCTCCAGTGTATAGAGTAGGAAAACAAAGAAGACCCTTCATGTCAGGAGGAAAAGAATATGGCAGGGATGTAGGCTATCTTCTTGACTGTGTTAAACTTTTATATCACGTATTTGAACCAAGGGCTATTGTGTTCCTAATCACCCAAATTCCAAAAGCAAGTAATTGGGAACTAGAAAGACTCGAGACAGAAAAGTGCACTTTGGTGGAGAGGCCAAGAAGTTATCTTGTTATCTCAAGTTATCCAGGTAATAGGACAAAACTGGGAATAAATTCTGCAAACAGAAAATGAAATGTCTATCTAAGATATTTAAGAAAAAGAAATGACATTGGACAGTCCATTGAATAGTGAAAATAGGATAAACCACATATAATAATAAGGTCAAAGCTCTTATCCTTCAAGACAATAATCTAAATGCAAGACCCACTGAACAAGGTAGTCCTTCCAAAGAGGCACTAAAGAGCCAGTTGCTGTAACACTGCAAGATGTGTAAGGAATTAATGGCTCTTAGAAAAGAAAGACAAAAAGCAGTCATGTATGTCAGTAATAATGATAAATGTAAGTAGACTAGACTCTAATAAAAAGACAATGTCACATTGCATGCAATTTATAAGAATTGGAAAGGAAGAACCGAATTTTTCACAATTGGCATACATTACCCTGTATAACCCATACAAACCTACATAACCCCACCACCCTCCAGAGAAACAACTAATTATTAGAATTTTAAAGAATATTGTGCAAGTTTTCTAGATATAAAGCTGATACGTAAACAGTAATTGCATTTTCATATATTATTCAAAAATAACTAGAATTTAATTTAAGAAAGTATTTTCAATGAAAACACAATGATAATATGCCTAGAGATAAATCTAACAAAAGGTATGTAATATCTTTATGTAGAAAATATAAAAATATTGAAAGAAATAAGTGAAGAGACTGGCTTTGGTCAAGGACAGGGGAATTCAATTGCCATGAAGTAGTTAATTATCCTCAAATTGATCTATAGATTAAGTGTATTCTAATCAAAATACAAATAGGATTTTTGTTAATGAAAATTAGCATGCCGATTCTAAAACATATGGGACATCAAAAAGCCATGACTAGCTAGGGAATTCCTAAAGGAAAAGAAACTTGTGAAAAGATTTATCCTAGATGTCAAGAATTATTATTAGGTAGAACTGATCAAAACATGATGTTACGGTACAGGGATGAAAAATTGAAATCAATGTAATAGAACAGAGGCCTAAAAACAGATCACCATATACAGAAATTTAAAATATTATAGTGTTTTTATATGGGAGGGGGAAAGAAGTGTGGAAAGAATGCAGGATTTAATTAATAGTGCTAAGAAAATAAGTTATCCACATGGAGAAAAGGGAGATGGGATCTATAAATGAAAAAAGTTAAATGAGATCATATTTCATAACACACAGAGAAATCAATTCTAGATCAAGTTTTCAGGAGTTTGAGATTATACCCATGGGACCCGGACCCATGATGAATAGTTTTATGTGTCAACTTGACTGACTCACAGGTTGCCCAGGTATTTGGTCAAACATTATTCTGGGTGTTTCTGTGTTACTATTTTTGGATTGGATTAAAATTTAAATTGGTTGACTGAGTAAAAAAGATTGTGCTCCCCATCCCCAGGTTGGTGAACTTCATTCAACTAGTTGAAAGATTAACTAGAACAAAAGGCTGACTGTCCACCAAATAAGTAAGAATCTTCCTGTCTAACAGCCTGAAACTGGGATGTCAGCTCTTCCCACGTCTACAACAGCCTCCAAGTCTTTGGACTTGAACTGGGATATCAGTTCTACAAATTTGGATTTGCTGGCCTCCATAGTCATGTGAGCCAACTCTTTATTAAAAATCTCTTTCCATATTACATTCCTATTGGTTTATTTCTGTGGAAAACCTATAACTCCTTCAATAGATTTAAAACTGAGTCAAATATAAAAAATTGATTTATTCTTTCAATGTTTGCCATCAAACGTTGTCCTGGCCACAAAGCATAAATTGTAGTACACAGTGTGTGTACATAAGAAGTTAGTGTGTGTATGTACGTGGTTTACAAAGGCAAGGATCTAAGAGCTTTCTCTTAAATGTTCTTCATGACATCAGTCTACAAATCGAACCCGGTCATGCTGTGATCACGAGGGGTGGACTCAAGAACACAGGGGGAAAACATGGTGCTACAGTGTTCACATTAAAGGATGTTAGTATACTTACTATCAAGTACTTATTAACAAAATAAAACACCCTGCAGATCAGTTAATAACTAGGGCAAACTCCCCATTTCATGTACTACTCCCCTGAAGATTTTGAATTAGAACGTGTGAGGAGAATGTGCATTTTTAACAATAACTTCAAGGTGATTTTGATACACACCAAAGTTTAAGAACAATTGACCTGCTGGGGAAAAAAAGCTAGAACCTAATACAGAAGAACTTATCCAAAGACAAACACATGTGGGGGAGGGGAAGAAAGGTAAGTAAATACCCCACAGAGTTACCACTATGAGATGGTAAGTGTTTTCGTGCTACTGTGTGTACTGATAACGTTTAACAGCTGGTGTAGGCCTTAATCATTAACTTAAAGCAGATTAAAATAAGTTAAAAGCTGAGAGGAAGAACCTCAGCATGAACTGAGGGTCAGGAAAAAGGCTGAAGCCTGGAAAAAGCATCACCATGTTTCAAATATGCTTTTTGAATGAAAAGAAGGGCTAGAATTACTGCATGGGCAAGGTCCTATAAAGTCCATTGGTAACAGCAGTGGACAAGATTACGTAAACTAACTTGTTTCTTTCATAAAGGAAAACAATCAACATGCTGAAAATGATAAAAAGTGGCATCATGGAAATGAAGCCCCAGGTAGAGGAAAAGGTAACTGAGTTCATTTTCAAGATCACTGAAGGGGTCACTGTCTGCCACTTCTTTACACATAACACCTGTGCCATCAGCTCTGTGCTGCTGCAAGTGGTTAGTCATCCATACTCCTTCACACTTGCATGGCAAGCCAGAAAGCTAAGCCCACCTTCTTACCAAGAACTAGCCCTTTCATTTTGTTAAATCCAATTTATCTTTCAAACTTTTGCCTGTGCGACTTCTTCATATGGTTCTCCATGCAGTTGCCTTATAGCATGTGTATACCTATATTATTGTACATTCCCTTTTTGTAATTCTTGTTTTACTGATATAGCTCTCCCTTGATTTTTTATATGACCCTTGTTTGAGGTATAATTGACATATAACATTATATTAGTTTTAGGTGCACAGAGTTTAATAAATAATGTTTTATTTCTTTATATCCTTAACCAGTAGAACAGTGCAGGGAACAGAATGTAATTAAATATATATAAACACACACACACACACAAACACACACACACACACACACACACACACACACACACACTGTATTAATTTCCTAGGGTAGCCATAACAAAAGAGCACAGACTGGGTGACGTTAAAGCAGCAGAATTTTATTTTCTCACAGTCCTGGAGGTTAGAAGTCCAATATCAAAGTATTGGCCATTTGGTTTCTTCGAAAGACTGTCTCCTTGGCTTGCAGATGACCGCCTTCTTGCTGTGTCCTCACATGGATTTTCCTCTGTGGTCCACATCCCTGGTGTCTCTCTGTGTGTTCTAATGTCCTCTTATTAAAAGGACATCAGTCAGATTGAACTGGGTTCCACCCTAAATGCCTCATTTTAACTAGGAGTTAGGGCTTTAATGTATATACCGTGGGGGCACAATTCTGCTATATATATATATCATATATATAAATGATAAATGAATAAACCAATTAGAGAATAAATAATGCATTATATGCCAATGTACTGAACTTGTGACTGTGACCATGACCTAACCATTAATAAAACTGAAACACAGTGGGAATTTAAAAATATGCTTCTGACATAGAAATGTGTGAATCTCGTTCTGTACTCCAAAGGTGGGGCAAGAAAAGTTAAATACAACACCTATAGATAGAAGAGCCGCAGTATACTTTATGTTCTGGCTGGTTCACCCCTCCAGCCTCTTTCTTTCCACACGTATATGCTCTCTTTGCTCCAGCCAGAGCAAACCTGTTCATTCCAGTTTGAGTCCCTATTGTCTTTGCTTCTATTTTTGTAAATGTTATTTCCTTTGTGCTAAATATTCTTCTTTTCTCATGAGGCAAAGTGTTATCCAGCATTCGAATCTTGGCTTAAATATTCCGGTTTTACTTTTTCTAGGAAATATTCACTTATCAATCCCTTTTCTCGCACAGAATATGGGTTATATGCCAAAATGAATTTGATCCATGATTTGATGTATTACATCATAATTGTTTTCTTGTTCATAACTCCTGCTTGACTCACAACTCCAGATCAGAAGTCAGAATTTCCTTGTTCACAAATATTTTCCCCATCATATTATTTACTAAAATGCGTAAAGCAGAGAAAAGCTATTCAATAAATATTTGTTGGAAAAATGAATATATATATATATATGTGTATATGTATATATATATACACACACATATATAAATGTGTATACATATATATAGAAGTGTATATTTATATATATACAGAAGCATCCACACTAAGAACCAGTAGAGGTTCACTGTGAACAAACCATAAAGAAGTAACTTCATTTGTGTTTTGAAGGGTTACCTGAAGAATAGAAAGTGAAAAATGATATCACCAATTTATAAGTCAAAACATCTAATTATATTTATATTAAAGGTATAGAAATACTGGATAATAATGCAAATATCTGAATCTATAACATATTTCTAAAAATCTTTGCAAAAAGGATAAATTCATAGAATCATGCCAGACTAAGGTGAATCCTTTAGTGACAAGTCACAGGCTTTCCTTCATTAGCTCTGTCTTGTTGAGTGTTTTCATCAGCTAAAACCTAGAGATTGGCTCATTAGATTGGAATAGCTAAACTTTCAGATAATAGGTTCAGTGTTAATAATAATTTCAAGAGATTTAAATAAATTGTTACCGTTTGAGAAATGTAGTTGACCTTTAAGATTGTAATGCTAAGGGCTGAATTCAGGTAGAAATATTAGTTATATAAATAAAATATGAACAAGACCTACTTTTATTTGTCTGGAAACTTAACATGAGAAAGCAATATAATACAGCTGCACATTTTACTCTAATCTAGACATAGAATTAATTCACTTTAGAGGCTGTTAATAATAATATCTTATGGTTTTTAAATATAATTACATAACAGTACTCTGCTAGATGTTATATATACATTATATGATTTAATTTATCCAATAACCCTAAAATGTATGTTCTACAATTATTTCCACTTTAGCATTGAGAAAGCTGTGGTTTCGTGTTTAATTTACTCATTCAAATTCAGGTAATATGTTGTAGAGAGAATTTTGAATCCATGTCTTCACGTTTCCTAACTTCAAAATTTTAAATGTGACTTAAGTTACAATTAAAATATGGAACTGTATAGCCAAGGCAACTTTCTATTATAAGCATCTTTAACTGTTCTCAGCTGGAATTCGGGGCGCTATAATTTGAAGAAGCGTGTTTATATCGTCCCTCATTTCACAACTTATTTCTGAAAATTTTTGTGCATTTAGAAATAACGTCTTTGTTTTCAGAATGTCATTTTTTTAAAGACAGAGAGGTAGAGGTGGGGATTCACACAGGGCTTCCAAATTTTGAATGCCAAAAGTAATGACTGGTTCTTGTTTTTCAAAAGCTGACTAAAAGACTCCCCATTCTGCCGCCTTTTTGTTGTTCACTTTCATTTTGTTTTTATTTTACCTAAAGCAGTTAACCAGCTGCACCCTCATTGAGTCTGGAAGACACAGTCTCACGTATGACAACACTTTTAACATATGTTTTTAAGAATAAATTATTCCAGTTTTAAGAATAATGGCTGCAATTGGTTTCGAGATCCCTACACCTGTATAAAATTTGAATAAATATCTTCTATTGCTTCTATATGTTATGTTTCATCTTACTGATTCAATTCTTATATTTAAATTCTAGTGTGTCACCAAAGCAGGAATTTCTCTGATCCAATTTCTCAAATCAAATAAAACCAAACACAATATAAAATCCTAAATAAGAATGAATATCTGACTAAAATCAATAATTAAACTTCTTATTCTATTAATGCTCCTTGAAGCTAAATTCTATAACCCTCTATTATCTCTGAGTTTTCTGTAATACACAATTTTTCTTAACCCACCATGGTCCAATAACCATGTACATTGGCTATAAACACCAGGAACCATCTACTTTGTCTTTCCTCTCTCTCTTTTTTTTATGGCTGTAGGGCTCAATCTTGAGTGGTTCTAAGATACCTAGAGAATTAATTGAAATACACTTTACTTAATATTGAATCATCAACACTCACCTGGTATTTCTGAGGTAATTATCATTGACTTGGTATATCACCTTGACTGAGAAATGTATTCACTAAAATCACTACCCGAAACACAAACAGAAATCCAACAAGTAAGCAAAAAATAAAAAATAAATAAAAATAAATAGAGGAAAGCAAAATCACTGTCCTAATATTTTTGGAATATGTGGACTAAGGGGTATCTGTTTTGCCAAAGAAAATGCAGTTAATTCTTTCCTCTGAACTTACTGACATTATTTGGAGCTTGTATTATATTTCTGAATCTTGATTCTAGCAATTATATTTATTCTTTTAAACTCATATTTTCTCAACGATATACTTAGTTCTGTCCAGCCAATTTTCTGGTAAGTACTCCACAAAAAGCAACACAATTCTACCTGCATACATCAAACACAGTGACAAAAGAAATTTTGCAAATTTATTTTGTGGATTTTAATTAATATTTATGCCACTGTGGTGAAAATTTGGATTTCTGAATAACTGGCATTTTGAGTGCTGGGTCTTCTAAAAAGGGAGTAAATCACTCTATATACCTTAAATCAGATTAAAGAGTTTTAACTTGTAGATCATACTAACTTCATCAGTTTTCACAGTAACAATCTGTTAACTTAGCTACTTAGAGTAGAAAATGTTATGCATGCTATTTGCATATCTGGAGAGCATAACATTCTACTTTGCTCCCTATGAAGACCATTTATTAAAGCCACTGAATCAAACTGATCCTTTAAATTGTAAACTCTGTTGTGTTATCTTAGCATAAAAACTCTGTTGATTTTATGAATATCACCTTTCCAGATTTTATTGATGCTATTCTTATCTGTATTAATTTCAAAGGAGACTTTAGCATAGAAAAAAACCTATAACTGGAGTTCAGTATATGTGCTTAAAAGCTTTATCTCTGACTTAGTAATGGAATACTGTTAGGGTCAGAATATGTCATGGTATGGAAGAGAGCATTTTTTGTGTAATTTACTTTTTATGTAAAATCAATATTCTATTTATGTTTTATATTATATACTTATTTGATATAGTATGATAGGGCAACTCCCTTGTCTTCAAGAAACTTATAGCAGATATTTAAAGATGTAATACAATTTATCCATTTTGGTTCAAAACATTTTAAAATATATATCAAGACTTCAAAGCTTTCCAACTAGGGACCAAGAAGAACAGATTTCTCTCATCCCATCTTGATCACTATAAAGGATCTCTAGTCTTTGAAGCAAAATGAGCTTATATTGCACCTTAATTGTGAAGTTACATAATTTAAAATATAGTTATTTCATTAAAACTGATACTTTTGGTAGCTCAAAAATGATTTGTCTCATTGAACGTATGGCCAATGCCAGAGAAAGCCCATAATAATCGACTAGTGAGGCAACAAAGAATTATAAATGCGTAATTTATAAAGATGATGACAATACCTCAAGCCAATAACCCCTATTACCCTGCTAAGCTCATGAAATCACCAGAGTTGCTTGGAGTAAGGGAAGGATGTGTTTGTTTACAGTGGGCAGTCATGAATACCTTGCTATGGCTGATTACCACTCTGACTACTAGAAAATGGAACTGTTATACACAACAGCATCTGCTGAGCTGGAGTACTGCAATGCCCAGATTGCCTATTACAGAATTCCAGAGACTATTTGCCAGCAATAGACTTCATTTTGCCAATGGGTAATTTGCAGTGTGCTGTGTCATCAGAATCTGAACATGTCACATCTTCTCCTCATCACAGCCAATCCAATGGCAAAGTGCTATTGAAGCAGCTGTCAAGTGTGCAAAAAAAAAAAAAAAAAAAAAAACAAAAAACCAACAACAACAAAACCCCAAAACTACAGAGAAAGCACAAAGTGACAGCAGATGCTATGCAAATCAGCAGTGGACACAGAATATGCGCTCCCAGAAACAATAACATACAGACCTGTGAAGTTCCTGACACTATTCAATGTGGAGACAATGCAGCTCTGCCTCAGATAAAATATCACATGTGGATAAATCAAAGACCCTGTAAAGAATGAGGAAGGGATTGTAAAGAGAAATGGTAAGTGCTAGATTATATTCTAAAATACTACCTGCGCATGGGGTTGAAGTCACAAAACATGCTGTTGGTAATTATTTCAGAAAAACAATAACAACAGAAAAACCCAGAAAATTTGTACAGCCATATCTAAGTTTTATAGTTGTTCATCATTTTTAAAAAAGTTCCATTATTTTGATTATGTTCATGTTATTAAATGCAATTTGAAATATCTTTGTCATTCTTGAATTAATTCTGAACTAAAACAAAATATTTGTTTCAAAATTGATATGCAGCATGTATTTATAGTCTATAAATTTCTGTTCTTCGAAATTTTCCTGAATTTTTTTCTTACATAGTATTGAAATATCTTGAATACCGCCCATCATCATTGTTTAATTATAAAATCTTTGAATTGTAATAAATTTAAGAAGTTATGTTTTTATATGAATCCACATCTCAAGAGCCCCTGTATAACATCTTTAGTGAATGCTCATTTGCCCAATTAATGCATATTTGAGTGGTGGGGATGTCATTGCCTCTTGAGGCTTACCTATCTCTTTGTTTATAGCAGTTCTAATTAACCAATATCATAAATTAAGCCAAAATTTGCCATCTTGTGACTTTTATTTATTGGTCACAGAAACACAAAGTCTCCAGTGTTTCTTCCTCTCTAGTCACTCAGTCCCTAGGTTCAGTCACTTAAGCCCGTCAGTCCTACCTTCACTGATTGTCTTTGCAAGCGTTCCCCTCTTTCCTTCTTATGCCATCTCCCTAGTTGTGCACTTCCCAACTCTGCCAGAATTAGTAGAATAGCTTGCTGAGGGGCCTTCCCACTTTTAGCTTATTGATGCTACAGTTTTCCTTAATGTCACAACCAGCTTTTTTCTACAACGCTGTTCGAGCTCTTTTACTAGAATATCCAGGACTCCAAGAGTAAAGTTAATAGCACTTTTATTAGTGTAGGTAGGGTAACACCAGCTATTATGAAATGTACACACACAGGCTCAGCGGCCAACAGAAGCACAGACTCCTTCTATTTTCATCTTCTAGCACTCTTTTCTTCCAAGACTTCAGGATTTTTCCCTTCCAGGATAAGAACGGGAAAAGACATGGGAGAGAAAGCACATCTGTTGTTAATCATGCTGGACTGGAAGTGACACAAATCACTTCCATTCAAATTCCATTATTAAGTCTTGTAGCTCCACTTACATGCCAATTGGACAAAAATGAAGAGTCCCTGACTTGGCAACAGCTTCCCCAGATCAATGGGGAATGGGGTCTCTGATATAGAATGGGACAGCAAACCTTTAGTAAACAATTGGTATACATTTTTTAACCGTATTTTTAACAAAATTTCGCAGTAGAGTATCCAAAGCAACATCTTCTCAATATTACATTTCAGCTTCAACTTTCACCTCATCTGTTCATAATCCTTAAACTCCCTTCACCGTATTACTTATTTTTCCCCCAACAGCACCTTTCACTGAGATGTTGTACATCTTTAGGTCCATCTTGGAAAGCTTTTTTGTTTTCATTCCTCCCCACTTTCAGGAACCCTTGAAATCCAAATTTCATGTCTCAGTTCAAATTATGTTCTTCTCTACAATCTTCTTTAACAATCCCATTGTAATTAGCTCCTTCCAAATCATTTCCCAGCTCTTTTTTATTTTTGGCAGGGCTATTTATATGCCTGTCTCTGCAATGTTTTGTGCATCCTCTTAAAAGTTTTACTTTTCGATTTCTCTTTTCTGTTGCCTCACTCTGTTGGCAAACGATGGCATGTCATAATAGCTAACACTTATGGAGTCTGCTTTGTGTCAGACACTAGCCTAAGTTTTTAAAAAAACATAGATTATCTTACATGATCCTCAAAAAAACCTGATGAATTAGGCACTAAATTATCCCTATCTTATAAGAAAGAAACCGAGAAAGAGAATGGCCATGCACTTTCTACAGGGTCACACAGCTAATAAGTAGAGAGTTGGGATATAAATCCAGCCTGACCTCAAAAGACACACTCTCAATTACTATGCTATAGCAGATTATTGCTTAATAATTATTGGAAGTATTTTTACCATAGTGTGTAATTCATTCTGACTTTCCTCACAATGTTACTTGAATACACATCATTTTCATCTTTCTTTATAATGTTCTCTATTACTAAAATTACTAAGCATTTGCTATTTTCAAGGAAAGGCATTCACTGAAAGTTTAATTCCTTCAGCTTTCAGTTATGAGACCAAGTTGAGATAATTAATACTCTTTTGCATGTTTTGTTACATAGACTGCATGTTCTCAGCATCATCATAAAATGGCCTTCAAAACTTAGGAAACGAATAAATATAACACCAATTGTGAAATTGATTTCCCTGATTCTAACTTTTTCTTGTGAAAATACAGTGTCATTAACAATCATTCCATGGATTTGAAAATAGATTCTCTAAGTAATTCTACAGTTCTTTCGTGGTTTATTTTCTTTCTAACTTGCTGCCTTCAAGTAAACAATGTATGAAAGAGGATAAATTTTGCTTAGTGATTAAGTCTGTCTTTAGATGCAGAAAATCCTTGAGATCTCTGTATCCACATGCAAAGATGTGTGCCCCAGGTTGGCATCAGTAGATTTTTTTCCCATTTAGTCAGATTTACTTGTATCTCTCTTCTGAATCTTTGTTATCAGTTGACTTGTTTTCATATCATAAGCAATATATAATGTGCATGTATAGAAATAAATATTTTCTGTTTGTGTGTGTGTGAAAGAGACAAAAAGGAGAGAGTGTGCTCACAATCATGAATTTGTGAGTGAGGTAATCCATCACTAGGATAAAAATTTAAAAGAAAATTAGGACTGCCCATCACTTGTTACTCAGTTGTTGTTTCTAGGACTCTAAGTCAAATACATTGTTGGAGGAGGTCATAAAGAGGACAGGATGACCAGTTGATAAAGGAGCTGGGCCTGGGCAATCAGAGGCTCTTCACCACCCTGGACTTACAAACCTATGTTCTGCCTGCCATTCCCACAGTGGGAGCCATTTTAAAGGATGCAGCCTTGAGAGAACAGTGTGTTTGGGGGTCTATCTGAATGGTATATATGACTGAATTCTGTTAAGGTCTCTATATAAACTTTTTATTTATTTATTTTTTTTTATTTTTTTTTTAATGTTTATTTTTGAGACAGAGAGAGACAGAGCATGAATGGGGGAGGGTCAGAGAGAGAGGGAGACACAGAATCGGAAGCAGGCTCCAGGCTCTGAGCTGTCAGCACAGAGCCCGACGCGGGGCTCGAACTCACGGACCGTGAGATCATGACCTGAGCCGAAGTCGGACGCTTAACCGACCAAGCCACCCAGGCGCCCCTATATAAACTTTTAAGATGCTGGCTGGCAAATGTGGAGATCTACTCATTCCTCATCTTGCCGCCACCAGGGACAAACCTCTAGGTAAGTTCCCTTGCATATTAAACTTGCCATCTTGGATCTCAGCTGGCCTGCCTCTTTCATTTCTCCTTAACCTCTGTGTGTGGCAGCCAGTTTGCAAACCAACCTAACATCCTTTTTTTTTTTTGGAATGTGGAAGTTAGCATATACTTATGTATATAGATTAATTTTCACAATGTTTTATTTGTTCAAACAATTCAAATCAGAAAACAAACATACACTGTGCATTGAATTACCCAATTTATTTCTATTTTAGTCACCAAAATGTCGCTAAAGTAGGCCTGTTTATGTCAACAAATTAGGAAGGGAGTTTCCATAGGGATATGTTTACCATGCAATGTTTCTTGAAGCCATAGGCAAAACTTTTAATAAGAATCTTAGAAAGGAATCTGAGTATGATAGCCTATCAGGAAAAAGAAGGGATGGACCTCTTTAAAAACATTGTATCCAGGGGCGCCTGGGTGGCGCAGTCGGTTAAGCGTCCGACTTCAGCCAGGTCACGATCTCGCGGTCTGTGAGTTCGAGCCCCGCGTCAGGCTCTGGGCTGATGGCTCGGAGCCTGGAGCCTGTTTCCGATTCTGTGTCTCCCTCTCTCTCTGCCCCTCCCCCGTTCATGCTCTGTCTCTCTCTGTCCCAAAAATAAATAAAAAACGTTGAAAAAAAAAATTAAAAAAAAAACAAAAAACATTGTATCCAATTGTAAGATAGAGATGCTTATTTTATTTCACTTTTGAGTTTCAAATTGTGTATTTGGGGGTCTGACATGTTGCCATGGTCCAACCGATGTTACTGCTTCCAAAATGTCCTTGCCCTGTTCTATCTTATTATATCACGTAAACTCTAAATAAAGTTTGTATTTATGACTGAAATTTTTTTTTTAATTTTTTTTAATGTTTTTTATTTATTTTTGAGACAGAGAGAGACAGAGCATGAATGGGGGAGGGGCAGAGAGAGAGGGAGACACAGAATCCAAAGCAGGCTCCAGGCTCTGAGCCACCAGCCCAGAGCCCAATGCGGGGCTCGAACTCACGGACCGCGAGATCGTGACCTGAGCTGAAATCGGAGGCTTAACCGACTGAGCCACCCAGGCGCCCCTATGACTGAAAATTTAAGACAGCTATTTATGAAATGTTCTATGAAGAATGCCTATTTATGTTTTCATTTCTTTACTGTATTTTTATGGCCATATAGCTTATGTGATAGGTTAGTTAGCAACAGAGTCAGTAAATATATATTTAGCGATTTACTATGTTCAAAGATAGCAATATGCTAAGCATCATGGAACATAAAAATGAACTTAAGCATGGTTTGTCCTCAAGACATCTGATCATTATAGGAAAAAATAATTTAAGACAGAAATGGGATTGATTCCCATTTAAGGCACTGCCACCAAAAATTGCACACCAATTTGTTCCCTACCCGTATGTTTGTTTTCTGTCCTATGGAAACAAGATATTGATGATAATTATCAACAAAGCCTTGGCAAACAAACTTCCTTCACAATTATGTAAAAAATGTAAACACAAAAAAGGGTTAAAGCCACAGAAGAAATTGTATGTCTCAAAACCTTGGAATTAGAGTTTGTATTTATTATGGGATTCTAGTTCCCCAAGGAGAAATAAATCAGAGACATTCGTTTGGGTTCATTATCACTTTCCTAGTTGCATTTTTAATTGAAGTTTTTATTCAAATAATTGTGGAATCACAAGTAATTGTAAGAAATATTATAGGGATATTTCCAAGTATGTTCTATGCAATTTTATCACATCTAGGTTTGTATGTCCACCAAGACAGTTAAGATACTGAAAAGCTCCATCATCATAAAGATCCCTTGTATTTCATTCTTATAACCACATCAACCTTTCCCACCCCTCCCTAGCCTAGAACAACCAATTCTAAAATTTACTCATTTCAAAAATGTTATATATACTGAATCATTCAATATATAACCTTGTAAGATTTTTTTTCCTTACTCAGCTAATTCCTTGGAAATGCATCCAAATTGTGGCATGTATCAATAGTTTATTTCTTTTTATCACTAGGTAGTATTCCATGCTATGTATGCACTAAAATTTGTACAACCTTTCATTTGTTGAAGGAAATCTGGGCTGATTATAGCTTTTGGTTATTACAGATAAAGCTGCCATAAACATTCATGTACAGGATTTTGTGTGCTCACAAGTTTTTATTTCTCTGGGATAAATGCCCAAGGGTACAATTGCTGGGTCATTTGGTAACTACATGTTTATTTCTATAAGAAACTGCCAAAAATGTTTTCCAGAGTGGAAATTTTGCATTTCTATCAGCAATGTATGAGTGACCTATTATTTATGAGTGCTTGCCAGCATTTGGTAGTGTAAAATTTTTAAAAAATATATAAACCATTCTGATAAATATATACTGATATCTCATTGTGCTATTAATTTACATTTCCCTGATGGCTAGTGGTGTTCATCAGCTTTTCATATGCTTATTTGACATTTGTATATTCTCTTTAGTGTAATGTCTCTTTATGCCTTTTGCCCATTTTCCAGTTAGATTACTATTAAGTATTAAGATGTTTCCTTTTTTTAAGCATTGAGATTTCTTTATATAATCTACAGAATTTTTAATAAATGTCTAATGAATTAGCCTTCTCTTATTGCTATACCAAATTACCACAGAAGTAGTGACTTAATACAAATTCATCATCTTACATTTTGGAAGGGCAGAAGCCCAAAATGACTCCAGAAGGAACCATTCTGGAGTCTACAGAGGGAAGTCTATTCCTTGACTTTTGGAGCTTTTAGGCCCTTGCATTCTTTGCACTGGGATATTACTGCACTATCTACTTCCACTATCACATTGCCTTGATCCTGTCTAGCTCTCTTGGGTGCCTCTTGTAAGAACCTTTGATTACATTGGTCCTCATTTCCTGCATCACATCTGTAGTTTCTTTTGCCATACAAGGTAACATTCACAGGTTCCTGGGATTAGAACACAAATATCTTTGTCGGGGAAATTATTCAACCTACCACACATGACTTGCAAATGTTTTCTCCAAGTCTATAGCTTCTCTTTTCAATCTCTTTACGTGGACCTTTAAAGAGTCTAGCCCCAGATACTATTTTCTCTCATGTGTTTTTCTAAAAGTTGTATAATAATTACATTTTCATTTAAGTCCATGATTCATTGTGAATTAATTTTATATAAAGTTCGAAGTTTAGTCTGAGGTTGAGTTTCTTGTCCATGGATATACAATTGCCCCAGTCTCATCCGTTGAAAAGACTACCCCACTTTCATTGAATTGCCTTTGCACCTTTGTCAAAAATCATTTAAGTGTATCTGTGTGGTTTTATCTCTGGATTCTTTGTTCTGTTCCATTGATCTGTGTGTCTGTCCTTCTGCCAATACCAAAAAGTCTTTTTTATTTCTATAGCTATAAAGTATAGTTTAATATTGAATAAAGGGATTCCTCTAGCTAGATTCTTCTTCTTTGGAAAGATTGTTTTTATTCTAGGGCCTATACCTTTCCACTGTAGAATGAGCTAGTCTGTGCCTGCACACACACACACACACACACACACACACACACACACAAAACCCCCCCCCGAAAAACAAAAACAAAAAACCCTTACTGTGATTTATATAGGAATTGCCTTAAACGTATAGATAGATTTTGGGAGAATTGACATCTTTACTTCACTGAGTCTTTGAATCTGTGAACACACTATGTCTCTCTGTTTAGGTTTTCCTTGATTTCTTTCATCAGCATTTAGTAATTTCCAGCAAAGAATTCCTGAATACGATTTGTTAAATGATATGTAATTATTCCATTTTCTTTGGAGCAATTATAAATGGTATGATGTTTTTAACTTCACTTTCCATATGTTCATTGTTACTGTTTAGATATATAATTTTACAATTGCTTTTATATCTTTTGACCTTGCTGAACTCACTCATCAGTTTTAGCAATTTTATATTTTTTGTATAGGTTCCTTGTAATTTCCTGTACAGATAATCAAGTCATCTGCAAATAGCAACAGTTTTATTTCTTGATTTTCAATCTATGTAATTGTATGTTTTTCTACTGCCTTATTGCACTGGCTAGAACTTCCAGCACTATACTGAATAGGAGTACTGAATAAGCTTTAACTTATTCCCAATCTTAGAGAAACACATTCAGTCTTTTATTTTTAAGAGTGAACTTAGCAGTAGGGTTTATTAAAAAAAAAGTCCAGGAGAGTCCTGTCTGTTCCTAGATGGTTGAACATTTTTTATTGTAAATATATGTGGCACTTTCTGAAACTCTTTTTTGCACATCAATGGCTATGATCATCTAATTTTTCATCTTTAGCTTGTTATGGTGAATTACATTGATTTTTGAATATTGGATAACTAGGAAAAAATCTTAATAGATCATAGTGCATACATCCATTTCTTCATTGCTATTACAGAATAAAGCAATTGATTTTTGTATTTTAATATATCCTTCAAACTTGCAACAGTGATTTGTTATATCCAGGAGATTTTTGGTCAATTCTCTGACTTTCTACATAGATGATCATGTTATTTGTGAACAGGGACAGTTTTATGTTTTTCTGCCTGTGCTGTATACCTTTTATTTCCTTTTCTTGTCTTATTTCATTAGCTGGAATTTCCAAGACAGTGTTTAAAGAAATAGGTGAGAGGAGATATCCTTGCCTTGTACCTAGTCTTAGTGAGACTGTTTCCAACCATTATGATGTTAACTATAGGTTTTTGTAGATATTCTTTAACAAGCTGAGAAAATTCCTCTCTATTCCTAGTTTACTAAAAGTTTTTTTTTTTATAATTAGTAGGTGTTGGATTTTGTCAAATATTTCATAGTATTTATTGATAAGATTGTGTGATTTATCTTTTTCTTAACCTGTTTTTGTAATGAATTACATTGATTGATTTTAAACATTTTTGAATGTTTAACCAGCCTTATACACACATAAGATAAATCCCATCTGGTTGAATGTATAATTCTTTTATAAGTTGTTGGATTCAGTTTGCTCATATTTTATTAAGGATTTTAAAATCATTGTTTGTGAGAGCTATTGTCTGTAGTTTTCTTGAAATTTATCTGGTATTGATATACGGAAGATGGCGGCGTAGGAGGACGCTGGGCTCACCGCGCGTCCTGCTGATCACTTAGATTCCACCTACACCTGCCTAAAGAACCCAGAAAACCGCCAGAGGATTAGCAGAAGGGAGTCTCCGGAGTCAAGCGCAGACGAGAGGCCCACGGAAGAGGGTAGGAAGGGCGGCGAGGCGGTGCGCGCTCCACGGACTGGCGGGAGGGAGCCGGGGCGGAGGGGCGGCTCGCCGGCCAAGCGGAGCCCCCGAGTCTGGCTGGCAAAAGCGGAGGGGCCGGACGGACTGTGTTCCGACAGCAAGCGCGACTTAGCGTCTGGGAGGTCATAAGTTAACAGCTCTGCTCAGAAAGCGGGAAGGCTGGAGGACAAAGGGAGGGAGAGCTGCTGAGCCCCCGGACGGCAGAGCTCAGCTTGGCGGGGAACAAAGGCGCTCGCCAGGGCCATCTCCCCCGCCCATCCCCCAGCCAAAATCCCAAAGGGAACCAGTTCCTGCCAGGGAACTTGCTCGCGGCAGCGCAAACACCAAACTCTGTGCATCTGCGGAGCC
The DNA here is from genome assembly GCF_023721935.1 of Panthera uncia. Classification (NCBI taxonomy): domain Eukaryota; kingdom Metazoa; phylum Chordata; class Mammalia; order Carnivora; family Felidae; genus Panthera; species Panthera uncia. Next base: position 85,091,619 of record NC_064811.1, read on the forward strand.
AAACCTCCGGCAGCAGATCTGACTCCCTCCCGCTGCCACAGGGCCCCTCCTGAAGTGGATCACCTAAGGAGAAGCGAGCTAAGCCTGCCCCTCCTGCCCCCGTGCACCTTGCCTACCCACCCCAGCTAATACGCCAGATCCCCAGCACCACAAGCCTGGCAGTGTGCAAGTAGCCCAGACGGGCCACGCCACCCCACAGTGAATCCCGCCCCTAGGAGAGGGGAAGAGAAGGCACACACCAGTCTGACTGTGGCCCCAGCGGTGGGCTGGGGGCAGACATCAGGTAGGACTGCGGCCCCGCCCACCAACTCCAGTTATACACCACAGCACAGGGGAAGTGCCCTGCAGGTCCTCACCACTCCAGGGACTATCCAAAATGACCAAACAGAAGAATTCCCCTCAGAAGAATCTCCAGGAAATAACAATAGCGAATGAACTGATCAAAAAGGATTTAAATAATATAACAGAAAGTGAATTTAGAATAATAGTCATAAAATTAATCGCTGGGCTTGAAAACAGTATACAGGACAGCAGAGAATCTCTTGCTACAGAGATCAAGGGACTAAGGACCAGTCACGAGGAGCTGAAAAACGCTTTAAACGAAATGCAAAACAAAATGGAAACCACGACAGCTCGGCTTGAAGAGGCAGAGGAGAGAATAGGCGAACTAGAAGATAAAGTTATGGAGAAAGAGGAAGCTGAAAGAAAGAGAGATAAAAAAATCCAGGAGTATGAGGGGAACTCATATTAGAGAACTAAGTGATACACTAAAAAGAAATAATATACGCATAATTGGTATCCCAGAGGAGGAAGAGAGAGGGAAAGGTGCTGAAGGGGTACTTGAAGAAATTATAGCTGAGAACTTCCCTGAACTGGGAAAGGAAAAAGGCATTGAAATCCAAGAGGCACAGAGAACTCCCTTCAGACGTAACTTGAATCGATCTTCTGCCCGACATATCATAGTGAAACTGGCAAAATACAAGGATAAAGAGAAAATTCTGAAAGCAGCAAGGGATAAACGTGCCCTCACATATAAAGGGAGACCTATAAGACTCGTGACTGATCTCTCCTTTGAAACTTGGCAGGCCAGAAAGGCTTGGCACGATATCTACAGTGTGCTAAACAGAAAAAATATGCAGCCGAGAATCCTTTATCCAGCAAGTCTGTCATTTAGAATAGAAGGAGAGATAAAGGTCTTCCCAAACAAACAAAAACTGAAGGAATTTGTCACCACTGAACCAGCCCTACAAGAGATCCTAAGGGGGATCCTGTGAGACAAAGTACCAGAGACATCACTACAAGCATAAAACATACAGACATCACAATGACTCTAAACCCGTATCTTTCTATAATAACACTGAATGTAAATGGATTAAATGCACCAACTAAAAGACATAGGGTATCAGAATGGATACAAAAACAAGACCCATGTATTTGCTGTCTACAAGAGACTCATTTTAGATCTGAGGACACCTTTAGATTGAGAGTGAGGGGATGGAGAACTATTTATCATGCTACTGGAAGCCAAAAGAAAGCTGGAGTAGTCATACTTATATCAGACAAACTAGACTTTAAATTAAAGGCTGTAACAAGAGATGAAGAAGGGCATTATATAATAATCACAGGGTCTATCCATCAGGAAGAGCTAACTATTATAAATGTCTATGCGCCGAATACCGGAGCCCCCAGATATATAAAACAATTACTCATAAACATAAGCAACCTTATTGATAAGAATGTGGTCATTGCAGGGGACTTTAACACCCCACTTACAGAAATGGATAGATCATCTAGACACACAGTCAATAAAGAAACAAGGGCCCTGAATGATACATTGGATCAGATGGACTTGACAGATATATTTAGAACTCTGCATCCCAAAGCAACAGAATATACTTTCTTCTCGAGTGCACATGGAACATTCTCCAAGATAGATCATATACTGGGTCACAAAACAGCCCTTCATAAGTTTACAAGAATTGAAATTATACCATGCATACTTTCAGACCACAATGCTATGAAGCTTGAAATCAACCACAGGAAAAAGTCTGGAAAACCTCCAAAAGCATGGAGGTTAAAGAACACCCTACTAACGAATGAGTGGGTCAACCAGGCAATTAGAGAAGAAATTAAAAAATATATGGAAACAAACGAAAATGAAAATACAACAATCCAAACGCTTTGGGACGCAGCGAAGGCAGTCCTGAGAGGAAAATACATTGCAATCCAGGCCTATCTCAAGAAACAAGAAAAATCCCAAATACAAAATCTAACAGCACACCTAAAGGAAATAGAAGCAGAACAGCAAAGGCAGCCTAAACCCAGCAGAAGAAGAGAAATAATAAAGATCAGAGCAGAAATAAACAATATAGAATCTAAAAAAACGGTAGAGCAGATCAACGAAACCAAGAGTTGGTTTTTTGAAAAAATAAACAAAATTGACAAACCTCTAGCCAGGCTTCTCAAAAAGAAAAGGGAGATGACCCAAATAGATAAAATCATGAATGAAAATGGAATTATTACAACCAATCCCTCAGAGATACAAACAATTATCAGGGAATACTATGAAAAATTATATGCCAACAAATTGGACAACCTGGAAGAAATGGACAAATTCCTAAACACCCACACTCTTCCAAAACTCAATCAGGAGGAAATAGAAAGCTTGAGCAGACCCATAACCAGCGAAGAAATTGAATCGGTTATCAAAAATCTCCCAACAAATAAGAGTCCAGGACCAGATGGCTTCCCAGGGGAGTTCTACCAGACGTTTAAAGCAGAGATAATACCTATCCTTCTCAAGCTATTCCAAGAAATAGAAAGGGAAGGAAAACTTCCAGACTCATTCTATGAAGCCAGTATTACTTTGATTCCTAAACCAGACAGAGACCCAGTAAAAAAAGAGAACTACAGGCCAATATCTCTGATGAATATGGATGCAAAAATTCTCAATAAGACACTAGCAAATCGAATTCAACAGCATATAAAAAGAATTATTCACCATGATCAAGTGGGATTCATTCCTGGGATGCAGGGCTGGTTCAACATTCGCAAATCGATCAACGTGATACATCACATTAACAAAAAAAAAGAGAAGAACCATATGATCCTGTCAATCGATGCAGAAAAGGCCTTTGACAAAATCCAGCACCCTTTCTTAATAAAAACCCTTGAGAAAGTCGGGATAGAAGGAACATACTTAAAGATCATAAAGGCCATTTATGAAAAGCCCACAGCTAACATCATCCTCAACGGGGAAAAACTGAGAGCTTTTTCCCTGAGATCAGGAACATGACAGGGATGCCCACTCTCACTGCTGTTGTTTAATATAGTGCTGGAAGTTCTAGCATCAGCAATCAGACAACAAAAGGAAATCAAAGGCATCAAAATTGGCAAAGATGAAGTCAAGCTTTCGCTTTTTGCAGATGACATGATATTATACATGGAAAATCCGATAGATTCCACCAAAAGTCTGCTAGAACTGATACATGAATTCAGCAAAGTTGCAGGATACAAAATCAATGTGCAGAAATCAGTTGCATTCTTATACACTAACAATGAAGCAACAGAAAGACAAATGAAGAAACTGATCCCATTCACAATTGCACCAAGAAGCATAAAATACCTAGGAATAAATCTAACCAAAGATGTAAAAGATCTGTATGCTGAAAACTATAGAAAGCTTATGCAGGTAATTGAAGAAGATATAAAGAAATGGAAAGACATTCCCTGCTCATGGATTGGAAGAATAAATATTGTCAAAATGTCAATACTACCCAAAGCTATCTACACATTCAATGCAATCCCAATCAAAATTGCACCAGCATTCTTCTCGAAACTAGAACAAGCAATCCTAAAATTCACATGGAACCACAAAAGGCCCCGAATAGCCAAAGTCATTTTGAAGAAGAAGACCAAAGCAGGAGGCATCACAATCCCAGACTTTAGCCTCTACTACAAAGCTGTCATCATCAAGACAGCATGGTATTGGCATAAAAACAGACACATAGACCAATGGAATAGAATAGAAACCCCAGAACTAGACCCACAAACGTATGGCCAACTCATCTTTGACAAAGCAGGAAAGAACATCCAATGGAAAAAAGACAGTCTCTTTAACAAATGGTGCTGGGAGAACTGGACAGCAACATGCAGAAGGTTGAAACTAGACCACTTTCTCACACCATTCACAAAAATAAACTCAAAATGGATAAAGGACCTGAATGTGAGACAGGAAACCATCAAAACCTTAGAGGAGAAAGCAAGAAAAGACCTCTCTGACCTCAGCCGTAGCAATCTCTTACTCGGCACATCCCCAAAGGCAAGGGAATTAAAAGCAAAAGTGAATTACTGGGACCTTATGAAGATAAAAAGCTTCTGCACAGCAAAGGAAACAACCAACAAAACTAAAAGGCAACCAACGGAATGGGAAAAGATATTTGCAAATGACACATCGGACAAAGGGCTAGTATCCAAAATCTATAAAGAGCTCATCAAACTCCACACCCGAAAAACAAATAACCCAGTGAAGAAATGGGCAGAAAACATGAATAGACACTTCTCTAAAGAAGACATCCGGATGGCCAACAGGCACATGAAAAGATGTTCAACGTCGCTCCTTATCAGGGAAATACAAATCAAAACCACACTCAGATACCACCTCACGCCAGTCAGAGTGGCCAAAATGAAGAAATCAGGGGACTATAGATGCTGGAGAGGATGTGGAGAAACAGGAACCCTCTTGCACTGTTGGTGGGAATGCAAATTGGTGCAGCCGCTCTGGAAAGCGGTGTGGAGGTTCCTCAGAAAATTAAAAATAGACCTACCCTATGACCCAGCAATAGCACTGCTAGGAATTTATCCAAGGGATACAGGAGTACTGATGCATAGGGGCACTTGTACCCCAATGTTTATAGCAGCACTCTCAACAATAGCCAAATTATGGAAAGAGCCTAAATGTCCATCAACTGATGAATGGATAAAGAAATTGTGGTTTATATACACAATGGAATACTACGTGTCAATGAGAAAAAATGAAATATGGCCTTTTGTAGCAACGTGGATGGAACTGGAGAGTGTGATGCTAAGTGAAATAAGCCATACAGAGAAAGACAGATACCATATGGTTTCACTCTTATGTGGATCCTGAGAAACGTAACAGAAACCCATGGGGGAGGGGAAGGAAAAAAAAAAAAAAAAAGAGGTTAGTGTGGGAGAGAGCCAAAGCATAAGAGACTGTTAAAAACTGAGAACAAACTGAGGGTTGATGGGGGGTGGAGGGAGGGCAGGGTGGGTGATGGGTATTGAGGAGGGCACCTTTTGGGATGAGCACTGGGTGTTGTATGGAAACCAATTTGAGAGTAAATTTCATATATTAAAAAAAAAAAAAAAAGAAATTTATCTGGTATTGATATTAGGGTAATGCTGGCTCATAAAATGAGTTAAAATGTATTTCCTCTGCTTCTATCCTCTAAAAGAGATTGTAGACAATTGATATAATTTCTTACTTAAATGTTTGGTAGAATTCACCAGTGAATCCATCTTGGCCTGGTTCTTTCTGTTTTGAAAGGTCATTAATTATTGATTCAATTTCTTTAATAGGGGCCTAGTTCTTCTTGCATAAAGTTTGGCAGATTGCATCTTTCAAGGAAATGGTCCATTTTATCTAAGTTATCCAATTTGTTGGTGGAGCTGTTTATATTATTCCTTTATTATCCTTTTAATGTCCATGAGGTCTGTAGTGACATATACTCTTTCATTTCCGATATTAGCAATTTGTGTCCTTTCTCTTCTTAGTTAGTCTGGCTAGAAGCTTATTGATTTTATTGATCTTTTCAAAGAAACAGATTTTGGATTCATTGATGTTTTCTATTGATTTTCAGTTTTCAATGTCATTGACTTCTGCTCTAATTTTTATTATTTCTTTTCTTCCACTTACTTTGGATTTAATTTACTCTTCCTTTTCTAGGTTTCTTAGGTATAAAATTAATTTCATTTTAGAACTTTCTTGTTCTCTATTATGTGCTTTTATTTAACTCTATCAATTTCCTTCTAAGCACAGTTTTCACTACATTCCACATTTTGTATTTGTTGTGTTTCATTTTCATTTAGTTCAAAATATTTTAAAATTCCTCTTGAGATGTCTTTTTTGACCATGTATTATTTAGAAGTGTGTTGTTTAGTCTCCATGTATTTGTGGATTTCCCAGTTACCTTTCTGTTATTGATTTCTACTTTAATTACATGATTTCTATTTAAAAAAAAAATAAGGTGTGTTTTTTATGTTCTAGAATGTGTCTATATCAGTGAATATTCCATGGAATCTTGAAAAAAAACATGTATTCTGCTGTCATTGGAAGGATGAAGTAGTCTATAGATGTTCATTATATACAGTTGACTGATGGTGTTGAGTTCAACTATGCCATTGCTGATTTTCTGGCCGCTGGAGCTATCCATTTCAGATAGGAAGATGTTAAAGTCTCCAACTATGATACTGGATTCATGTATTTTTCCTTGCAATTCTTTTTTTTTTTTTTGCCTTACATAATTTGACACTCTGTTATTATATGCAACACATTAATAATTATTATGTCTTCTTGGAGAACTTACCCATTTATCATTATGCAACACCCTGATGACTTTTTTTTGCTTTGAAGTCTGCTCTGTCTGGAATTAATTTAACTACTCCTGGTTTCTTTTGATTAGTATTGGCATGGTATATTTTTCTCTGTCCATTTACCTTTCATCTATATTTGTCTTTGTATATAAAATGGGTTTCTTTGAGATAATATATAGCTTGGTTGTGGGTTTTTTTTTTTTTTTTTTTTTTTTTGCGTCCACTGTGACAATCTCCATCTTTTAATTGGTGTGTTTAGACCATTGACATTCAAGGTGATTATTGATATAGTTGGATTAACTTTCTTCCTCCCATCCCTTGTATCATTATCACTCATTTCACCTATATAAAAACACTAGATCAATAGGTAGATAGATAGATATAGATAGTAATATATATGGATAAATATACATAATCAAATAGATTGTCACTATTTTTATTTTGAAGAAACTGTTATCCAATAGATCAATCACAAATAAAAAAGTTTTTATCTTACCTTCATTTCTACCTTTACTCCTTTGGGGCTATTTCTTTATTTATGTAGACCCAAGTTTCTGATGTACATTATTTTCCTTTTCCCAACAGATCTTCTTTTAACATTTTCTGCAAGGCACATCTACTGGCAAAAATTCTCTCAATTTTTATTTGTCTGAGAAAGTCCTTATTTCTTCTTCACTGTTGAATAATAATTTCACAGAGTATAGAATTCTAGATTGGTGGGTTTATTTTTTTCTCTCAACACCTTAAATTTTTCATTCTACTCTCTTCTTGCATGGTTCCTAGTGAGTCTCTGTCCTGATATAATTCTTTTTTTTATTTCGTTTCTCTATAGATATGCATCCCCCTCACACACACTTCTTTCAGGAATTTTTCTTTATTTTTGATTTTCTGTAGTTTGAAATGCTATGCTGAAGGCAGTTTTTGTTTTTTGTTTTCCTGTTAGATGTTCTCTCAGTGTCCTGAATCTGCCATTTGAATGTCTGACATTAACTTGAGAAAATTCTGTTATTATTGTTTATCTTTTTCTTTTCCTGATATTCTTCTTATGTATATGATACACCTTTTATTTATGTTCCACAGTCTTTGGATATCCTGTTTTGTGTTTTTTCACCTTTGTTCTTTTTGATTTTCAGTTTTTGAGGATTTATTTATATAGTCTGTAGCTAAGAGATTCTTTCCTTGTCCGTATCTAGTCTACTAATAAATTCATCAAAGGTATTCTTCATTTCTGTTACACTTTTTCTTTTTGATCCTTGGCATTTATTTTTGGCTTTTTCTTAGAATTACATTTCCCACCTGTTCTTGCATGCTGTCTACCTCCTCCATTACAGCCCTTAGCATATTAATAACATTGTTTCACATTCTTGGTTGGATAGTTCCAACATTCCTGCCATGTCTGGGTCTGATGTTTGTTCTGTCCTTTCAGATTGTGTATTTTGCATTTTATTATGCCTTGTAATTTTTTGTTGGCAGTGAGACATTATTTACTGGTTAAAAGAAACTCTTGCACACTACTCTTATAGTGTGGGGTATGGGGTTAGGGAAAGCATTCTATAATCCTATGATTAAGTCTTTTGGTTAGCGAAGTGTCCAGACTATAAACTTCAAAAATGTTTCTCATTGTTTTCCCACTTAGGAGGTACAGGATGGCTAGAGTGGGATGCAATCAGGTAGGTATTTCCCTTCCTGTGTGTCAATTTTTCTCTGATAACCCAGCTGGCTAGGCTCTAGTTAACTATTTCTCCTGAGGGCAGGCCTTGTTAAGAACAGAATGCTCTGTCATATTTCAAAATGGTTTCTTTTCACCTCCTCCTGCTGGAAGCCCAAGAGGATTTTTCTCCAATATTTACTGTCAAAACGTGGTTGAGCTTTTGGATGTAAATCTCACATATATTATGGGAATCCCCTTATGACTGGGTTCCTTGGAGTTTTTAATGTTCATAGTTTTCTACACTTTGTCATTAACAGTTCTTTAGGTACAGTTCCAGTTTCCCTAACTCTGGTTCCCTTGGTGGCTTTCCCTAGTGAGTCTCTGTTCTGATAAACTGTGACTCCCATATTTACCTGTCTCCAATCTTTTAACTAGTCATTTGTCCTGTGTCTTTCCTTCTCTGTAAGATGCAAGAACAGTTGCTTTTCAGTCTGTTCACCTTTTAATTTGTTTTAGGATGGAGTGGCAAGTTCCAAACTCCTTACAGGTGGAAACAGCTAATTCTTTTCATGTATAGTTGAATTCAGTTTACTAATATATTGGGGGATTTGTTGTCTAAGATCATGGGATATAACGGTCTGTAGTTATTTTTTTTTTTATTGTACTTTCTCTTTTCCAGTTTTGATGTCACAGTAATAATGAAATTATAAAATGAACTAGAAAATATTCCTTCTTTTTCTGGAAGTGATTATGTAAAATTGATGTTAATCTTCTTTATACGTCTAGTGGAATTCTCCAATGAAATCATCTAGGCATGAGATTTCTTTTTCAAAAGCTTTTTTAATTTATGAATTTAGTTTCTTTAGTTATTATCTGTTTATTCAGATTGTCATTTCATCTTGGTTGAGTTTGGTAGTTTACAGGTTTTAAGGAATTGGTCCATTTATTCTAAGTTGGCAAGTTTTGAATGTAAGGTTGCTTATAATATTCCCCTGTTCTTTTTTTTAATGGATGCAGGGTCGGAAGTGATACCACCTATTACATTTTAAATATTGATGTTTTGTATTTTCTTTTTGTTTTCATATGTCTTGGTAGAATTTTGTCAGCTTTATTAATTTTTCTCCAAGAAGCAGCTTTTTGTCTGTTTCATGTTTTCAATTTTATTCCTTCCTGGACTTGTTCTCATTATATATTTTATTCTGCTTACTCTAGCTTTATTTTGCTATTTTTCAAGTTGTTTTTTCTGAGTTATCAACTGTGATTATCGATCTGAAACCTCTCATCTTTTCCCATATAAGCATTTGGTGCCATACATCTCTTTCCTACTTTGGCTATATCACATATTTTGATAATTGTATTTTCATTTTCATTTAGTTTAATGTATGTATCTATTTCATTTGAGACTCTTTTTGACCCATGGATTATTTAGAGGTGTGTTACCTAATTTCCACATGTTTTGGAATTGTCCTGTTTTTGATTATTGATTTTTAATTTGATTTCATTAGAGTCAGATAACACACTCTTTAAAGTTTCAATTGTTTTAAAACTGTTGCATTTTTTTTTCATGTCCCAGCATATGGCTGTCTGGTAACTGTTTTAGATTTCAAGGCTTTCGATGATAAATAAGATGTCATTCAAGTTGGAATCCTTCTAATGCCAATGGCTTATGTCTCCCTGTCTGATTTCAAGAAGTTTTCTTTGTCTTTGGTTTCTTCCCTGAAAGAATCATCTCTCCTCTTTAGGTCTGCCTGGAGAGATGGAGGGCGTTGATAATAAATGCACTGGGAAAAGCTGCTGGATTCATGGCTTCTGCTCCCCCCAAACCCAGTCCCCTGGTTGCCTCATTGTATCTCTTTTGCTCTCTTCCTTCCACTTACCTTCTTCCTTCTGCTAACTCAGACAAGAGACCACCCATTCTCCTTTGGTTGTCTTACACATTGTTTTCAGGATATGTACTTGTGTTTAGAGCTAAAGAACAGGAAAAAAATAAGTCTATGCTCTTTACTCTGAATGGGAAGTCCAGTCATAATTGCAATTTAGACCACGTTGTATTTTAATTGTTGCAAAATATGAGATTAATTAATGATTTATTTAACAGGTTATGTTATGTCACGATGATATTACAATATGTTATAAACAAAAACAGATATTATAAGCCAGTGTGTGTGTTATAATCTCAAATTTCTAATTATATAGGCATATTAAACATTCAAGAAAGGAAATACATCAGAAATATTAAAAATAATTATTTCTAGACAGTGGATAATGGCTAATTTTTATTTTTCTAATTTTTTTGTAACTTCCAAATTTCCTGAGTGTGTATATTCTGCATGTTTATATTATTATCAGAAGACAAATAGAAAGCAAGACAATGGGGATCACTTTTTTTTTTTTTTTTTAGAGAAGAAGGTGGAAATGGTAAGAGGAAGGCTGGCCAGTGCTATTAAGAATATCTTGTAAAAACTTCTGCTTTCAGACATTACCCTTCCAAAAGGAGGGTTCAGTAGAAAAGGGTTTATGTAATTATATCCTTCCCTGTAGTGGTGGGATAACTAAGCAACTGAAACAAACAAGCAAAATTAAAATAAAATGAAAAGAAAGAAAAAAAAAGGAAAGGAAAGGAAAGAAAAGAAAAAAAAAAGAAAAGAAAAGAAGAGATAAAAGAAAAAGAAAGAAAGAAAAGGCTCCCTCATGTAAACAGCATGGCTGCTAAAGGATTGTGTCATCCCGGAAAAAACTTACAGACCTGAAAAAACTTACTGCCTGAAAACATACAGACATCCCTTCAGGAAATTTTGTCATGTCCTACATTCTTTCTTTGCCTACTGCCTAGTTCCCATACATAAAAATAGTTAACTCAGCAAGGTAGATAAACAATTATTCCAATCATAGATGGGTATTATGTAAAACTAAAACTCTAAGAGTTCAGGATATGGCTAT